>NW_012121709.1:4927882-4930139 GCF_000951035.1 Colobus angolensis palliatus
CCGTCTCGGCCTCCCAAAGTGCTGGGATTACAGGCTTGAGCCACCGCGCCCGGCCGGTGTTTTTCAACCTTACTCCTTTCGCATCCTCCCTCCTCTTGTATTTCCGTCTGTCATTCCCATTTTCATGGCTATGTGTACACAGAGCTTAGCTCCCACTTACAAGTGAGAACATGCAGTATTTGATTTTCTGTTTCTGTTAGTTTGCTTAGAAGAACGGTTTCTAGCTGTATCCATGTTGCTGTAAAAGACATGATTTTTTTTCCTTTTTTGGCTGTGTGGTGTTCCATGGTGCGTAGGTACCACATTTTCTGTATTCAGTCCACCATTGATGGGCACCTGGGTTGATTCCATGTCTTTGCTATTGCTACTTTTTTTGTTGCCAGCTATTATTCCATTGTATGGATATGTCACATTTTGTTTATCCATTCACTGGCTTAAATTTCTTTCTTGCTTGCTTGCTTACTTGCTTTTTCTCTTTCTTTCATTGATACATATTAGAGGTACATATTTTGGGGGTACTTGTGATAATCTGATAGAACCATATAATCAAATCAGGGTAATTGCAATGTCCATCACCTTAAATAATTATCCTTTTTATTATTATTATTATTTTCAAGACAGAATCTTACTCTGTCACCCAGGCTAGAGTGCAGTGGCGCAATCTCGGTTCACTGCAACCTCCCCCTCCCGGATTCAAGCAATTCTTGTGCCTCAGCCTTCCGAGTAGCTGGGATTACAGGTATCCGCCATCAGACCTGACTCATTTTTGTATTTTTAGTAGAGATAGGGGTTTCACCATGTTAGCCAGGCTGGTCTCAAACTCCTGAGCTGAAGTGATCTGCCCGCCTTGGCCTCCCAAAGTGTGGGATTACAGGCATGAACCACTGCACCCAGTCTATTTATCTTTTCTTTATACTAGGAACCTTTGAATTATTCTCTTCTCACGATTTTGAAATGTGCAATTAATTGATGTTGACTATAGTCACCCTACTACTCTATTGAACGCCAGATCTTATTTCTTCTAAGTATATCTTTGTACTCATTAACCAACCTCTCTTAATTCCCCTTCTTCTTACTTTAACTTTCTAAAGAAATGCCAGATTGTTTACCAAAGGGGATACACATGCTCACCAGCAATGTTGAAGGGTTCAGTTTCTCCACATCCTCTCCAACACTTGTTCTAGTCTATCTTTTCTATTATAGCCATCCCAGTGTGTGTGAAGTGGTCTCACTGTGGATTTCATTGGCATTTCCCTAATGGCTAATGATGAACATATCTTCCTGTGCTTATTGCCTTTTGTAGATCTTCTTTGGAGACATGTCTATTCAAATATTTTACTAATTTTGTAATTGGGTTGTCTTTCCATTATTGAGTTGTACACATTCTTTATATATTCTGGATACAATTCCTGGATCAGATATATGACTCACGATTTTCTTTCTTTCTTTTTTATTTTATTTTACTTTATTTTTTGAGACAGGGTCTCACTCTGTCACCCAGGCTGGAAGTGCAGTGGCACAATCTTGGCTTGGCTCACTGCAACCTCAACTCCTGGGCTGAAGTGGTCCTCCCACCTCTGCCTCTCAAGGAGCTGGGACTACAGGTGTGTGCCACCACACCCAGCTAATTTTTTTGTATTTTTTGTAGAGATGAGGTTTCACTATGTTGCCCAGGCTGGTCTTGAATTCCTGAGCTCAGGCAATCCACCTGCCTTGGCCTCCCAAAGTGCTGGGATTACAAGCATGAGGCACCACACCCAGCTGATTCACAAACATTTTCTCCCATTCTATGAGTTATCTTTCACTTTCTTGATGGTGTCATTTGCAACACCAGGGTTTGTTATTTTTAAGTCATCCAATGTATGTTTGATTATGTGACTTGTGTTTGTGGTGTCGTATCTAAGAATTCTTTGCCTAATTCAAGGTCATGAAGATTTACTCCTATGTTGTCTTTTGTTACTTTATTTTTTTAGAGACAGAGTCTGGTTCATAGCTCACTGCAGCCTCAAGTTCCTGGGCTCAAGTGATCCTCCTGCCTCAACCTCCCAAGTAGCCAGAACTACAGACACACACCACCTTGCACACTAATTTAAAAACTTTGTTTCTCTGGCCGGGCGCGGTGGCTCAAGCCTGTAATCCCAGCACTTTGGGAGGCCGAGACGGGCGGATCACGAGGTCGGGAGATCGAGACCATCCTGGCTAACCCGGTGAAACCCCGTCTCTACTAAAAAATACAAAAAACTAGCCGGGCGAGGTG
>NW_012121709.1:4937079-4938345 GCF_000951035.1 Colobus angolensis palliatus
AAAAAAAAAAAAAAACTTTGTTTCTCTGTAGAGACAGAGTCAGCTATGTTGCCCAGGCTAGTCTCAAACTCCTAGCCTCAAGTGATCCTCCCGCCGCACCCTCCCAAAGCACTGGGATTACAGACATGAGCCACCGCCCCTAGCCTCCTGTTTTCCTCTAAGTGTTTTTTTTTAACTTTTACAGTTTTAGTTCTTACATTTAGGTATTTTATTTGTTTCTGTATATGGTCTGAGGTAGGAGTCCAAATTCATTCTTTACATGTGGCTATCCAGTTGTCCCAGTACCATTTGTTGAAAACACTATTTTCCCCCGTTGGATTGTCTTCCCAGCCTTATTAAACAAAGCAATTAACATCATATGGTAGTTCTAGTTTTAAAGTTTGGAGGAACCTCCATGGTGTTTTCCGTAGTGGCCACAACAATTTATATTTCCACCACCAGTGTACAAGAGTTCCCTTTTCTTCACATCCTCATCAATTCTTATTTATTTATTTATTTGTTTGTTTGTTTATTTATTTATTTTAGTAATAGCCATTCTAACAGGTGTGAAGTGATATTCCACTTCTGGGTATACATCCAAAGAAACTGAAATCAGGACACGGAAGAGATATCTGCACTCCCATGTATGCTGCAGTATTATTCACAATGGCCAAGACGTAGAAGCAACGTAAGTGTCCATCCATGGATGGGCGGGTAAAGATAATGTATAGACATACAATGGATTGTTATTCTGCCTTGAAAAAGGGGGGAATCCTGCCATTTGCAACAAGATGGATGAGCACAGAGGACGTAATGCTAAATGAAATGAGCCAGGCACAGAAGGCCAAGTACTACGTGATCTCCCCTATACGAGGAACCTAAAATAGTCAAACTCATTTTGATAATGGTTGCCAGGAGCTAGAAGGAGGAAGGAGAATGGGGAGATGATGGTCCAAAGGTACAGAGTTTCAGTTATGCAAGATGAGTAAGTCCTAGAGACCTACTGAACGGCGTGGTGCCTACAGTTTATAATATTATATTGTATACTCAAACATTTGTAAGAGGGCAGATCTTATGTTTAGTGTTCTTACACCAAATAATAATGATATTAGAGAGGGCTGGAGGAAGCTTTTGGAGGTGACAGATATGTTTATAGCACTGACTGTGGTGGTGGTTTCACAGGTATACACTTACTTCCAAACTCATCAGGTTGTATACATTAAATATATACATTTTTTATATGCCAGCCATACCTCAATAAAGTGTTTTTTAAAAAATAAATGGACA
>NW_012121709.1:4938395-4940899 GCF_000951035.1 Colobus angolensis palliatus
AGTAGAGACGAAGTTTCACCATGTTGGCCAGACTGGTCTCCAACTCCTGACCTCAGGTGATCCGCCTGCCTTGGCTTCCCAAAGTGCTGGAATTACAGGTGTGAGCCACTGCCCCCAGTCTGTATGACCTTTTATAAGATGGGCCATATGCAGAGATTGCAAACTAGGGGCTCTGGAGCCCAATTCGCCCCCATAGGCATGCTGTGTTGGGCCAATATATTGTTTTAAAATTATCCGACATTTAAAAATTATAAACAAAAATCTTGATTTCTTCTTTCTCTTGCAAGTGTAGGAGCTCTAGCTCCATGAGTAGTTGCCCCTTGAGATGGGGCAACCACTCTCTCCCAGTCGCCATGACCCCACCACTCCCTGGGTCTGAAGCCAGGTTCAGCTGTCATTCACCATTCACATTGCTTTTCTAATGGTGGAGAAGCATGTTTCTGCAGCTAGGCCTCCACCAAATGTGAGAACATCTAGTTGAGCAAGCCTCAAGACAAATGCAGAAGGTATATTTGTTGTAAAGAAAAGGAATATTTCAGCTGGGCGCGGTGGTTCACGCCTGTAATCCCAGCACTTTGGGAGTCCGAGGCAGGTGGATCACGAAGTCAGGAGATTGAGATCATCCTGGCTAATATGGTGAAACCCCGTCTCTATTAAAAGTACAAAAACTTAGCCGGCTGTGGTGGCGGGCACCTGTAGTCCCAGCCACTCGGGAGGATGAGGCAGGAGAATACTGTGAACCTGGGGGCAGAGCTTGCAGTGAGCTGAGATCGCACCACTGCACTCCAGCCTGGGCGATAGAGCGAGACTCTATCTCGGAAAAAAAAAAAAGAAAGAAAAGAAATATTTCTATATTATTGATATGTACAATAATGTATACATGGTCATCCCTCACTGTCATGGGGCACTGGTTACAGGAACCCGCAGATACCAGAATCCTTGGATGCTCAAGTATCTCATGTAAAATGGCATAGTGTTCGCATTATAACCTACATGTATCTTCTGTACACTTTGTCTCTAGATTACTTATAGTACCTAATACAATGGAAATACTATGTAAACAGTTGTTATAGTGTACTTTAAAATTTTCTATTACTTTTTATTGTTGTATTTTTTCCTCCTAAGTGTGGTTGGTCAAATCGAGGTCAGAGAGCCCACAGATTCAGAGGGCCAATTGCAGTGCCCATCTCTCCCATGAGCTGCCTGTCTGTCCCCTGTAGGTGTCAGTCAGCCACCAGTGGCCTGCAGTTTTTCACCTATGTTTACAGCATCTCTCCTATTAAAGCATATGTTCTTTGAGGACCATCCCATTCCACTGATTTTCGGTAGTATCCACCACCCGTGGTGTCCTACAGCACCAGCCATGGTAGGGGTCCCCGATCCCTGGACCATGGACTGGTGCTAGTCTGTGGCCTGTTAGGAGCTGGGCTACACAGCAGGAGGTGAGTGGTGGGCAGGTGAGTGAAGCTTCATCTGTATTTACAGCCACTCCCCATCGCTCACATTACCGCCTGAGCTCTGCCTCCTGTCAGATCAGCTGTGGCATTAGATTCTCATAGGAAGGAGCATGACCCTATTGTGAATTGTGCAGCATGAGAGGGATCTAGGCTGTGCCCTCCTTTTGAGAATCTAATATCTGATGATCTGTCACTGTCTCCCATCACCCCCAGATGGAACCATCTAGTTGCAGGAGAACAAGCTCAGGGTTCCCACTGATTCTATATTATGGTGAGGTGTATAATTATTTCATTACATATTACAATGTAATAATAACAGAAATAAAGTGCACAATAAATGTAAGGCACTTGAACCATCCTGAAACCATCTCACCTTCCCTCCGTGGTCCGTGGAGGAACTGTCTTCCGCAAAACTGCTCCCAGGTGCCAAAAACGCTGGGGACCACTGTGCTATGGCACTGTTGCCCAAACATGCCTCAACACAGAAACAGGCTCTCATACATCCAATGAAATCTTTCAAGATGCTATGGGGTGCATCTATTAAACACTTGCTGTGTGCCCAGCTCTGTTATAAGCTCCTTGGTTATATCATCTCACCTGCCCCACAAAGTGGACACCGTATCATCCCCGGGAGACACAAACCAGGTATATGGGTTTCCCAAAGTCACACAGTACATGGTGAAACTGGGATTTGTAGCTGGGTGATCAGATTCTGGAATCCACTCTCTCAAGCACTAGTCAAGATGGCTATCCTAGACTGATTTTTGTTTGGTGTGAGTTCTTTCTTGAACCTAGTGGGAGAAACTGAGACACGAAAGAGAACCAAGTCTCATCTGGTATCAAATTAACTCTGGGTACCCAGGACTTTGTTCTGAACAAACCACCAGCAAAGTCCCTGCTCTGTTTTGTGTAGGTACCTGATCCTCTTTGTTTTTATTTGTTTTTATTTTTGTTTTTGTTTTTGTTTTTTTTTGAGACAGAGTCTCGCTCTGTCACCTAGACTGGAGTGCAGTCGCCGGATCTCAGCTCACTGCAAGCTCTGCCTCC
>NW_012121709.1:4943030-4943997 GCF_000951035.1 Colobus angolensis palliatus
AAAGAAAGAAGAAGCCTATATGTACTGATATGGAAGATTTCCAAGAAATACCAATACACAACAAAACAGACTAGTCCTGATTAGTCCGTCTAAGAAGAGAGGTATATTGTATTTCTCTCCGTATTCCCAGTGCTTCTTGCGGACCCAGAAACATGGTAGTGGCTTGGTAATTGTTTCATTGTATGCAATAAACTCATTCTTCCCAACCCTGTCACTGACTTGATACAGGTGGCTTTGGGACCTTCAGCACATCTGAGCCACGCTTTCCCCATCATCATCCCTACCTCTAGGAGCTGTTTTAAGAAGTTTCTAGAATACAGAGAATAATGAATGTGTGTGCACTTGGTGAAACCCAGCAAGCTCTGCCAGACTGAGCATCCCTTCCTCTGACTTATTTCAGTTCCAGCACAAGGTCAGGGCTAATTTACCAACTGAATAAACTTGGGAAAGTCACTCAAGGTCTCTGTGTGCCTCAGTTTCCCTCCCCATGAAGTGGGAAACCATAGTGCCTGGTATTATAGGATTCAGTGGGATAATGCATGGGAAGCAGTTTTAAAATCTTCCGATACCGAGTGCTATATAGTTTGAATATCTGTCCCCTCCAAAACTCATGTTGAAATAAAATCCCTTAATGTGGCAGTACTGGGAGGTGAGGCCTTTAAGAGGCGATTGGGTCATGAGGACTCTGACCTGATCAGAATGGATTAATCCATTCACGGGTTAGTGGATTCATGGGTTGTCATGGGACTGGGGCTGGTGGCTTTATAAACAGAGGAAGAGAGACCTGAGCTGGCACAGTCGGCACCCTCACTAGGGGATGGCCTCCACTGCCTGTGGACTTTATAGAGAGTCCCCCCACAATGGCCCTCACCAGGCCAGGCGCGGCGGCTCAAGCCTGTAATCCCAGCACTTTGGGAGGCCGAGACGGGCGGATCACGAGGTCAGGAGATCGAGACCATCCTGGCTA
>NW_012121709.1:4945072-4963061 GCF_000951035.1 Colobus angolensis palliatus
GAGGGAGGGAGGGAAGGAAGGAAGAAAGAAAGGAAAGAAGGAAGAGGAAGGAAGGAAGGAAGGAAGAAAGGAAGGAAAGGAGGGAGGGAGGGAGGGAAGGAGGGAGGGAGGAAACATACTGCTTAGCATGTATTTCATATAACAATCAAATGATGCTACTGGATGGCTCTGCGTTTCTTGTTTTTACCTCTTCTGGTCTTCAAAGAAGCTGTTCCTTCTATCTTCTACTAACCTCCTTCTTCCTCTTCTATCAGAAAACTTCTCATGAAATCTTCCCTGACACCCCTCCCTTTTGTATTCCCATAGTATTAATTCATTGTTCATGGTGACACTCATCACTTTGACTCTAGTTATGTTAAATGTCAACCTGCTTCCTGTGGACTGGGAAGTCTGCAAGGGCTATGTCTTATTTATCACATAGTACAGATCCAGGCAGAGTAGATGCTCAACAAATGTTTTTTGGATTTTTTCTTTTTCTTTTTCTTTTTCTTTTTTTCTAGAGATAGATTCTCACTCTGTTGCCCAGGCTGGAGTACAGTGGCACAAGCTCAGCTCACTGCAACCTCCACCTCCCGAGTTCAAGAGATCCTCCCACCTCAGCTTCCCAAGTAGCTGGAACTACAGGCATGTGCCACCACACCCTGCTAATTTTTGTATTTTTGGTAGAGCCAGGGTTTCATCATGTTAGCCAGGCTGGTCTTAAACTCCTGGCCTCAAGTGATTCAGATGCCTCGACCTTCCAAAGTGCTGGGATTACAGGCGTGAGCCACCATGCCCAGCCATCAAATGTTTTTTGAACAAATACATTTGCCTAACTATCCTCAATGAACCTCTGGGCACCAACTTTATCATTTTCATCATGAGAAGGAGATTCACTAAGAAAAATAAAATATGCTTCCAATCCAAGGAAGCAGAAAAGGGCTGCCGCCAACTCCCAGTGGCTGGTCTTTTGTCTAAAAGAAAGTTACACAGACCTTTGCTGTTGGTTTCCATAATACTTTGCCATTTCTCACGTACAAGACTTTCATTTAATACATACCTGTTTACATACAATGTAACCCCTGGGCACAATAACGTTGCCTTCTCTTTCAAATGGAATGGTTATAACAAAATGGAGAGACAAGGCATACCATTTTACTTTCCAATTACAGATGCACTAAAGCACCAACACAGGGAAATATCAACCTTGTTCTCTTCCTGTCTGCGACTGGGAAAACATCAAAACAGATGTTTCTAGATTGTGGCGGGAAACAAACAAACAAACACACAAACGTCTCCCTGGCTGGACCCCGAAGGCCCAGCGTCAGCCTGGCCGTGGTGGAAACCCTTGAAATGGGAGGTGCACGTGGAGACAACTGTTCCATGATGTCTGGAACAGCCTGCTGGGTGTGTGGGGATGGAGGGGGGTCCCAGCACCCTGGGCTCAGTCAGAGGGAGGGAGGCATGACAGCCTTTGGATCTTTGCATGACTCTGGGATCTAGGTCCCCACTGTCTAATTGAGCATTTTATAGTATGGGTTATGGAGCTGTGGAAAGAAATGAAAGAATAAGACAGCAAAGGAAGGAAGGAAAGGGTAAGAAAGGCCAGGCATGGTGGCTCACAGCTATAATCCCAGCACTTTGGGAGGCTCAAGCAGGAGGATCATTTGAGCTCAGGAGTTTGAGGCTAGCCTGAGCAACATGGTGGAGATCCTCATCTCTACAAAAAAAAATATGAAAACTAGTAGGGCATGGTGGCACGCTCCTGTGGTTCCAGCGCCTTGGAAGGATGAAGTGGGAGGATGGTGTGAGCCTGGGAGGTGCAGGCTACAGTGAGCTGTGATGGCGCCACTGCACCCCAGCCCGGGCGACTGAACAAGACCTTGTCTCAAAAACAAAACAAAAACAAAAAAAGAGAGAGAATGGCAAGAAGGAAATTGCATTTACTTAGCAGCTCCTACATGCCTAGCACTGTGCTGGGAGCATTGACATCCATCATCTCATGTCATCCTGATGTCCATTCTGGGGGATGGGCATTCCTATTTTGCAGATAAGGAAACTGAGGCCAGGGAGGGCCACACACAGAAACGTGGCCTGTAGCACAGTTAGAATTCCACCTCGCTCCAAGTGGCTCCAATCTTAGCCTTTTTAGGCTACTCCCTGGAGCAGCAAGAGACAGGGGCAGGATTTCCCTTCTGCAGGGAAGGAGCGCCCTCCCTCCGGTGCCCGGGAGACTCAGTGCAGGGGAAGCCAGCTGCATCCTGTGTGGCCTCTGCTCCTAGGGAAAGCACGTGCAAGGCAGGGGGGGGAAGTGGCAGTGCCCCCTGGTGTTGGGCGGACCACACACACGTCCTCAGCTCAGACCCAGGCAGCAGCTTTACGGGCTATCTCCTCTCTCAGGACACTTCTTTCTCTCCCAGGCTGCCCTAGATGTCCATTTTGATCCGATTTCGACCTCATCACAATGGAGGAGAACTATGTCATTCACTGTGTACTCAACCAGCATTCTAGGGGTGGCCCAGCGGTCATAAGTCACAAAATGAGGCAGGGCTTGGCATGCGCAGGTATGGACGTTCACGGAATGAGGGTCCAGAGCTTTTTCTCTCAAAGGAAGGGCCGTCAACTGCAGTAGGGCAGAAGCTCTCTGATCACACACACGTGTGCTGAAACAGTGTTTCTGCGCTACTCCCACATCTTTGTTGTTGTGTTTGTTTGTTTTGTTTTGTTTTGTTTTTGAGACAGAGTCTTGCTCTTGTTGTCCAGGCTGGAGTGCAATGATGCGATCTTGGCTCACCAAAACCTCTGCCTCCCGGGTTCAAGTGATTCTCCTGCCTCAGCCTCCCGAGCAGCTGGGATTACAGGCATGCACCACCACGCCTGGCTAATTTTGTATTTTTAGTAGAGACGGGGTTTCTCCATGTTGGTCAGGCTGGTCTCGAACTCCCAACCTCAGGTGATCTTTCTGCCCCGGCCTCCCTAAGTGCTGGAATTACAGGCATGAGCCACGGTGTCCGGCCGCTCCCACATCTTTAAAGAGGTGTGGCTCACCCACAGAAGCAGGTTGAGGTGGGGCAGGAATCCCCTGGTGGGGGAAAAGAAAAGAAAGTTTGCATATAATCGATGCAAGATGTCATATTTTGGGTCAGATAAAAGATTTTCCGGTTTTCATACTACTAAAGAGCATTTCTACAAGTTTACTTTTCAGTGTAAGTGTTCAGTAATCAGAAAAGAACACAATTCCGAATAAGCCCCTGCTCTAAAACAGAATCTTGGAGCCAGGCACGGTGGCTCATACCTGTAACTCCAGCACTTTGGGAGGTTAAGACAGGAGGATTGCTTCAGGCCAGGAGTTCAAGACAAGCCTGGGCAACATGGTGAGACCCTATCTCTACAAATAATTTAAAAAATTAGCCAGACACAGTGGCATGCATCTGTAGTCCCAGCACTTTAGGAGTCTGAGTCAGGAGGATCACTTGAGGCCAGGAGTTCGAGGCTGCAGTGAGTTATGATCATGCCACCGTACTCCAGCCTGGGTGACGAAGCAAGACCCCACCTCTAAGACAAAAAAACCAGAATCTTGTGCACTCCTGCTTCTCCACAACAAAGAATGAATCCCAGTTTCAGAACACCTGTTCCAGCTCTGCAACTTCCTGGAAAATTTTCCCTTGTCTTTGTTTGCCTCAGTTTCTCCTATCTGTAAAGTGGAGCCAGGCTATCTACCATTTGTGAAAAGATTCAAGGAAACTTAAGGCTGTTAAAGAAGCTTTCAAGTACCCTAGACTAAGAGTCCTCATCACCACTAGCTAATTTCACCTTCAAAGCACTCTAGCGTTAACCAGACCTGCCTAACTACATTGCAGGGAAATGGCGTGCGTTGTTTTTGCCTGAATATGACAGAAATTGGGGTGGTCATCTGTCAAAAAATGTTCCTGTGCCCTAGAGATAGATATACAAACTCTAAGTCTTATCTGATTATCAGTGAAGGTTTCGTGTGGTTTTTTTAAGGTCTAAATGATAAAAAGAACAGTTCCTTTTTTGCAATATGCCAGCTGTCATGGGTTTCCAGGCAAGACATTATTTCTGATAAATAGATACGGACAATAGATAATGTCTATATTAATATTACTAAAAAGTGGTCCTCTCCTGCAGTTCACCCGAGACGACGACGACAGTGTATAAAGAGGCAGCCTGCAGATGCCAGACAAGAGACTTTCTTCTTGTGACAGTTTGAGCTCCCTCACTGCAATTAACTTTTTCTCCCCCTCCCTCTCCTCCTTCATCTTATGCAATGCAGTTCAGAAAAAGGGGGCCTGTATTTTCCTCCTGCTGATGGAAGTTGATTAGCAGTCAGGTGGAGTGATGCTCAGGGGACAGCACAGCGGATTAATTAAATCACTTCTCCTGGCTAAGTGGTGACACTTTGATTTATAGCAGAGCTCACTCAACCAGACAGCGGCTTTTCTTGCAAAGGAAGAAGGGCCATACTGGCCAGTGGTTGGAGACTGGGGGCTTTGCAAACTTTAAAGACAAGCGTCGTAGTCATTAAAGCCAAAGCACCCCACCAGGCTCCTCTCTTGGGGGCAGGGGGATCTGTAAGGGAGAGAAACCAGACAAAGCAGAGAGACTGAGCCAGAGGAGGCGCGGCACTGTATTACGCCCTGCAGAAAAGTGAGCTCGAATAGGTTCAGCACTGTTTTCCCCCAGGTCTGCCTTTACTGAACCGTTCTTTGGCATCGAACTTTGGCTTACCCTGAAGAAATAGACCTGTGGGAGTCCTGCGGAATTGGCTCAAGGGCGCTGGTGACTGTTTCCATGACAGCACAGGGTCTTCTCAATTAGGAGCCCTCGGATCAAAATGCATGGATTAGCTGTGCCTCTGCTGGTATGTTTTATGTCATGAACGGCATACATTTTGTGACTGATCCTATTTCAGTCTTTGCTTGGGCCGTTGAGAAGTGCAGTCGAAGCCAGGCACAGTGGCTCACACCTGTAATCTCAGCACTGTGGGAGGTCAAGGCAGGCAGCTCACCTGAGGTCAGGAGTTTGAGACCAGCCTGGCCAACACAGTGAAACTCCGTCTCTACTAAAAATACAAAAAAATTAGTCAGGTGTGGTGGTGCACGCCTGTAATCCCAGCTACTTGAGAGGCTGAGGCAGAAGAATCGCTTGAACCTGGGAGGCGGAGGTTGCCGTGAGCTGAGATCACTCCACTACACTCCAGCCTGGGTGACGGAGTGAGACTCCGTCTCAAAAAAAAAAAAAAAAAAAGTTCAGTCGCATGTGCAGCCCAAACTGTAGGCCTTCATACACACTCCCGTGTGTGAGCTCTTTATGGATTCCCTGTATAAATCTCTCCCAACTCTTCTTTTACCTGGAACATTTTTGTTTATCTTATCTTGAAATGCTCTTTGAAGAGTTGCCTCCAATAACCTTAGGAATGAGGTCATATAACATAGCAGTCAAATCCCTAAACTTTAGAGCATATTTAGCAAGGTCTGGTTCTCTGATAACCTATATTGGATTAGGGAGCTTGTTATACAGATCCCGACTGGGCGTAGTGGCTCACGCCTATAATCCCAGGACTTTGGGAGGCAGAGGTGGGAAGATCACTTGAGGCCAGGAGTCTGAGACCAGCCTGGGCAACATAGCAAGACCCAGACTCCACAAAAATAAGAAATACAGATAAAAATAAATACAGATTCCTGGGTCCCATTCCATATCTTCCGAATCAGAATAGGTCAGACACAGCCTTTCTTTTTAACAGAATCTTCTAGGCAATTCTGGAACACGCTGACATTGGAGAACCATTTTTAGGGTCAGACTTCCCTAAAAGCAAATCTCAGCTCTGCCAATCAATAGCAGGTTACTTCAAGCAAGGATCATCTCTTTTTCTCAATCATAAAATGATACTGGTGAGAATTAAATTAGATGTCTGTAAGTAGATAAACATCTAACATGGCTGGCTGGCAACCTGTAAGACTTAATAAATGGTAGACAACTCACATGTCCAAAGATGGATGAATGAATCAGCAAAATGTGGTCCCTATGTACATGGAATATTATTCAGCCTTAAAAAGGAAGGAAGTTTTGACACACGCTGCAACGTGGATGAATGTCCTTTGAGGACATGATACCAAGTGAAAGAAGTCAGACACAAAATACTGGATGGTCCCATTTAGATGAGGCCTGTTGTGTGGTCAAAATCATAGACACAGAAAGTAGAATGGTGGCTGCCAGGAGCTGGAGGGAGTGGGAGATGAGCTTAGTGTTTAATGGGTGCTATAGAATTTCAGTGTGGGGGCTGGGCACGGTGGCTCAAGCCTGTAATCCCAGCACTTTGGGAGGCCGAACCTGGCGGATCACTTGAGGCCAGGTGTTCAAGACCAGCCTGGCCAATATAGTGAAACCCTGTCTCTACTAAAAATACAAAAATTAGCTGGGTGTGGTGGTACATGCCTGTAATCTCAGCTACTTGGGAAGCTAAGACAGGAGAATCGCTTGAACCCAGGAGGCAAATGTTGCAGTGAGCCGAGATTGCACCACTGCACTCCAGCCTGGGTGATAGAGTGAGACTCTGACTCTAACACACACACACACACACACACACACACACACACACAAAGAATTTCAGTTTGGGGTGATGCAGAAGTTCTGGAGATAGATGGTGGCGATGGCTGCACAACAGTGTCTATGCACACAATGTCATTCAACCGTACACCACTTTTAGGTATATACATTATCTGACATAATCTTCTTGGGCACTGAAAATGGCAAATCTTGCCAGGTGCAGTGGCTCACACCTGTAATCCTAGCACTTTGGGAAGCCAAGGCATGAGGATTGCTTGAGTTCAGTAGTTTGAGAGCAGCCTGGGCAACATAGGGAGACCCCATCTCTAAAAAAAATACAAAAATTAGCTGGGCATGGTGTTGCACGCCTGTAGTCCCAGCTACTCGGGAGGCTGAGGTGAGGGTCACTTGAGCCTTGAAGTTGAGGCTGCAGTGAGCTGAGATTGCACCACTGCACTCCAGCCTGGGTGATAGAGTGAGACCCTGTCTCAGAAAAGAAGAAAAGGAAGAAAGGAAGGAAGGAAGGAAGGAAGGAAGGAAGGAAGGAAGAAGGAAAGAGAGAGAGAGAAAGAAAGAGAGAGAGAAAAGGAAGGAAGGAAGGAAGGAAGAAAACTGCAAATCTTACGTGTATTTTACCACAATCAAAAAATAAAATAAATGATATCATTACCACCACACAAAAGTTATTTCGCAACTCCCAATTTCCCACCTTGCCCTTCCAGATCTTCTACAATCGATCTAGCAACAAAGCATCCAGTTGAGGTGCAGGAGGAAGGGGAATGGAGGAGAAATGGGAAAGAAATAACAGTCTCTAGCCCTCTCATTGTTTTTTCTTAACCCAGGAGTCCAAAAAGTCCCCAAGAAGTCACGGACCGCTTATCCCAGCTGTGAAGGAAGCTGACGTGAAATCAAATATTAAAAGGGTAGAGGAACCAGCATAGTTTTCCATATAAATGAAACTACTTACATATATGAAGATTGCTTTTAAAATTCAAATATAATTATTTTTTAAAAGGCATCCTGCGAGCTCTGTCTCTCTGCTGGCACTGACACTTCTGGGCTGTTGTCATGTGCCAGTGAGGTGCCTGTTGGCAGACAGCCCAAAGCACTTTGTAACATGCCCTCCAGACCCTAAGTGAAAACTGATCAAAGAATTGGCACCAGCAAAGACAAGACTGAAATCAGCTCTAAAAGGGGTGGGGTTGGGCTATTGTCCCTCTTTGTGGGAACAGCTGCTTAACGGGGCATTGGAGCGGCGTGATTATAATATGCATACGGACTGCTCTGTTAACAGAAGCCGGCTTAAAGTACTCCAGGGGCCTCCACCTCGTGTTTTGGCAAAGGGATCTTCGAGGATGCTGTGTCAAACCTTTTTGAAAATGTCTCCTTGACACGGAGGGTGAGGAACGGCGTCTGCGAATCTCATTACACAGGGTCCCACGCCTCCCTCTGCTGTTCTCTGGCTCCCGTTTCTTGGCTGCCGCCAGTGGGAGCTGCACGGGGGTCACCTGCCCCTTCTCTTAATCAGGACGGGAAAAAATGCACCAAAGGAGTGCCGCGGGTTACCTGAGTGGACCCAGAAGCCCGTCTCCTGAGTACTAGGGGGAGGATCATTTATTTGTCTGTAGATGGGCAAGCAGGCAGGTTTGCAGAGTCCCTGGGGGCCAGTAGTTCTTATAAAGGAGAGTGCACCACCAAGCAATTCGTTTCATCGTGTTGTGCGTGGGATAGCATCACCTGCTCTGGAATGGAGAAGGAGAGGGGACATCGTGGCACTGGGAGTGGGGAGGGCTGACAGGGACCCCATGGACACAGCTGACCCCCAGTTCCACAGGCCAGGGGAGGGAAGCGAACGGTGCAAGAGCGGGAGTCGTGGGGCTGGGATCTTCCCTGATCTGAATCTGACACCTTCCTTCCAGGGTACTGGGACTTAAGATGTGAGTTAGCATCGCCCTTCATCGGAGGTGGAAACTGGAGATCAGCAAGGTTAGAGCAATTTCACCAAAGTCTCCTAGCTCATAAGTGGCAGGGCTGGGACCACATCGCCCCCCTCCCCGCAACACACTCATCCGCCCCACTCCAGGGCCTATGTGTTTTGCTGGTTGGTTTTGTTTTTACTTGCACCCCACCCAAAGGAAACGGATATGTTTCTTTTTCTGGGGGGTAGGGGGGTGGAAGTTGGCTGCTCCCCAAGCCCTGCCTGGCCTCATTCAGAACGGTTTCCCTGCCTCCGTCCTCAGCCCGGTGGCAGCTAAAAGGCCCCCTGGCCTCCATCTCCCAGAGTCTGTGGGTAGAAGCGAAGGGAAGGCGGGAGGAGGGGAACAGTTTTAAAATGAATATATGCATGTGTCTCTCCTGCTAATCACCGGAATGCATTTTCAGGAGAGGTGAGCGGAGGGATTAGCTGCAGGACTCCCATTAATGTTAACTTTATTTCAGTAATGAGGTGCCAAGGCATAGAACAATCACTGTGGCTAACACGGTGTAATCACAGTGATGAGATCCACACGCTGCGAGGGGAGGGCGACGGGAGGATCGTCAGGAGCGGGGAGCTGCTCGCTGGTGGGGACGGATGACACAGAAGAGATGGGGGAGCAGGACGGGAGAGGAAGAGGGAGGAGGAGGCAGGTGACCCTTGGCAAGGGCCGAGTGGGTTAAGTGAGGGCCCCTGATAAGGAGGAAGTAATCGTAGCAACTCCTCAGTGAGTGCTCGGAGTGGATAGCCCGGGAGGGGGACTCTGCTCGTTTAATTTAATCCTCTTGGCAAAAGGGAGGGCAAGGTGCTATCCCCATTGTATAGATCGGCAAACTGAGTTTGAGAGCTGTTGAGTAATTGGGCCAGCGTCACAGAGCTGTTGGAAGAACCTCAATTGGAAGTAAGTTTCTCCTAATCACTAAACTTTTCGGGACTCCACCCCCACTACAGAGAGCAGATGACAGCAGGCAAGGGCCAAAGAGCTAAAACAGCAGGGCTGGCAGGAGGAAGACGCGGGTGTGCATGCCCAACTCGCCTGGAACACCAATGCATGCGCCTGGGTCAGCACTGAACCACAGCTGACCATTTGGATGTCTTAGCCATGCTGAGAGAGGTGAAGAAAGGAAGGTTAAGAATTGCTACATAACCAGATTCCAGGTGCCATCTCTAGCCACAGAGGAAATCATCAGTGCATCCACAAACAAAAGTTAGAATGTTCTCTGACTCTCCTGACCACCCTATCCTTCCGTTTGCAAACGCTCGCACCCGAGGGGCAGTTAACTCCTAACAGAGGCTAGTGTTTCTCCAAGTGGGATCTGCAGAGGCATCCGGGCCCCTGTTAAAAACACTGCTTCCTGGACTCTGCCCCACACCTGCTCCCAAAGCATTTTTTTTTTGGCGAGGGGGAGGACAGAGTCTCGCTCTGTTGCCCAGGCTGGAGGCTGGAGTGTAGTGGTTTGATATCAGTTCACTGCAACCTACGCCTCCTGGGTTCAAGTGATTCTCCTGCCTCAGCCTCCCTAGTAGCTTGGGATTACAGGCAAACACCACCATGCCTGGCTAATTTTTTGTATTTTTAGTAGAAACGGGGATTCCCCATGTTGGCCAGGCTGGTCTCGAACCCCTGACCTCAAGTGATCTACCCGCCTCGGCCTCTCAAAGTGCTGGGATTACAGGCATAAGCCACTGTTCCCAGCCCCAAAGCATTTCTTAGAGCAGCTCCTGGACAAAGTTTCCTGAAGGTTTCTCTGTATTTATAAGATCTCGTAGAAAGCAGACATCTATAACCAGCAAAACACATTCTGCAGGCCAGTCTTGCCCCAATTCCATGACCCCATTGCCTCCCCTGGTTGTTCAAAAGTACGAAGTTCGTGCTTTCAACACAACACATTTATTGAGCACCTACAGTGTGCCAAGCTCTAGTTCATGCCCTGGAGATAGAGCAATAATCAAACCTAAGTCCCTGCTTTCACAAAGCTTGCATTCCAGGGAGCAAGACAGGCAAGCAAGCAAACCAGGAGGATATCAGGATATCAGAGTGCTGTGAGGGAAACGAAAGCAGGAGCAATAGAGCAATGGTTTTCAATCAGGCGATGTTGCCCCCCAGGGAACATCTCGAAATGTCTAGAGATACTTTTGGTTGTCATAATTTGGGGAGGGAGGTGCTGGCATGTAAGGGCCAGGGGTGCTGCTAAACACCCTTCAATGCACAGGGCAGCCCCCATAACAAAGAATTATCCAGTCCTAAATGTCACTGGTGCCCAGGCTGACAACCCCTGGGCCAGAGAAGACAGAGGACTGCTCCTTAAGGCAGGAGTCAGGGAAGGCCTCCGATGAGGGACAGTTGAGCAAGGCCCCAGAGCAGGTGAAGGATGCCTGTGGGTGGAGGGTCTCAGGCAGAGGGGATGGGGTTGGAGGAGGCGCCCTCACTGCAGGTGGGAGTGTGCACGCCTCGAGGGAGAGATCTGGGAGTTTCAGCCTAAGTGTGACGGAGCCTGGGGATCCCAGAGGGCCGGAGATGCTCTCACTTAAGCTTCCAAAGGGTTCCTTTGGCTGCTGCAAGAACAGCCTAGGAGGAACCAAGAGGAACTGGGGACCAGGTGGGAGGATGCTGGGTCACCTAGGCAAGAAATGTAGGGGCCGGAAGGGGAGGAGGAGCCCCAGGGTGGTAAGGTGTGGTCTGGATCAGAATGTGCCATCCAGGGCCAGGCACGGTGGCTCACACCTGTAATCCCAGCACTTTGGGAAGCCAAGGAGGGAGGATCACTTGAGGTCAGGAGATCGAGACCAGCCTGGCCAATATGGTGAAACCCTGTCTCTACTAAAAATACAAAAATTAGCTGGGCATGGTGGCACATGCCTGTGATCCCAGCTGCTCAGGAGGCTGAGGCAGGAGAATCACTTGAACCCGGGAGGTAGAGGTTGCAGTGAGCCGAGATCATGCCACTGCATTCCAGCCTGGATGACAGAGCAAGACTCTGTCTCAAAAAAAAAAAAAAAAAAAGAACAAAAAGAAAAAGAAACAGAGTGTGACGTGCCACCCAGGCTCTAGCCTCCGGGACTTGCTGAGGGACTAGTCGAGGGAGCGAGGCAGAGAGGAATCAAGAGTCACCTCGGAGCCAACTTTCTCTGAGGTCCCTGCTCCAGGTGTGTCCTTGACAAAAGGAACTCCGAGCCCTGCTTCTAACCCTAAGCCGGTGGCTCTCAACTAGGGGCAATTGTGCCCCCCAAGAAGACACTGGGGACTGGACCATGTCTGGAGACGTTTGGGGTTGTCACAGCTGGGGATGCTGGCTCCTACCGGCATCTAGCAGGTAGAGACCAGGGATGCTGCTGAATGTCCTGCAGTGCCCAGGACAGCCCCCACCACAAAGAGTCACCCAGCCCCAAATGTCACTAGTGCCAAGACTGAGGAATCCTGACCCCTGACTCCCCTAAACCCTGCCACCTCCTCTCACATGGGGCCTGGCCCCGCCAACTTAGCGGGGACTTTGTCAGAGGCCGGAGATTCCAAATCAATGCATCTCAGTGGCTAAGGTCCATATTAACTACATCTCACTTGCTTCTGACAGTGACACAGATCAGATGCTGCTGCTGTCGTGGCTGCCACCACAAGAAACAAGAGTGTTGGAGTGCAAATTCATTATCCAGCTGTTAAGAGCGACAGAGCATGCACGCATCTCTCCCTGACCGGGGTATCTGAGAGCCAGCCCTGCTGTATGACTGAGTGGCTGCCAGCCTCCTCTTCTCTGTAACCTTGACACGCCGGAGCCGGGCCTCCCGTGCACAGGCTAAAAATCCTAAAGGCAACTGTGGCGGCAACAAATAGATGGGTTAATTTGTTTCATACCCCTGTTGTCACCAGGCTCTCGCAGAAAAAACCACCACCACCACCACCACCACAACCTCCATTTGTGGGGTTTAATACCCCAGCTGCTGGGAATCAGATTCAGCGGGAGGAAGAAAATGTGACGTCGATGCAGAGATCCATTTATTCGGTGATGTTTGCTTAAAAACCGGTTTTTCATCTGCAGGTTATTCTTGCATGCTTGGACCTCAAGCAACACAATATCACATTTCCAGGTGGTATCTTTAAGGAAAGCTAATTAAGACTTTGGCACTTGTAGCATGAAACATTTTACAATTTTCTTCAAAGCAATTTGCCAACATTAGCTAATTGAAACACCCAGCCTTCCATTGAGGGACAATGGGAAGAGCGTACAATCGTCATTTCTGAGCATCTGTTGTACAGATAGAAATCCAAATTCCTTTTGCTTCTACTTGGTCAAGGTCCTTCTCTGAAGGTGGCCTTTCATGGTTTTTCTGCAACCTGCCTGGGAGCATTTAGAAGAAGATTCCAGCTTTTCTAGCACTTAGACTCTAAAATAAACAACAACACAGGGAAAGGAGTTTGAGCAATTGAGGCTGGTCTGCTAAGCCAGGGGTTGGCAAACTATGGCCCAAGGGCTGAATCCAGCCCTTGACCTGTCTTTGTAAATAAAGTTTTATTGGAATACAGCCATGCTCATTGGTTTACATATTGTTTCTGGCTATTCTCAAGCTAAAACAGCAGGGTTAAGTGACTGCAAGAGAAAGTATAAGGCCTAGAAAGCTGGAAATATTTTCACTGTCTGGCCTTTTACGAAAACAGTTTGCAGACCTCTGCATTCAGTGGTCTGTTTGCATCTATGATCTTCCCGCTTTGCAGGCCAAACTACCCCATTCCCAGTTGCTGATTGGACAGCTCTTCTCCCATGGTGTCATTACTGTTATTAGGTCTAGGCCCCAAACGAAGGTCTCCAAAGAAGTATCTCTGGTCAGTAAAAACGATTTTGTTTCTTTAGATAGAGATGAGGCCTCTCTATGTCAATCAGGCCTATCATGAACTCCTGGCCTCAAGCAATCCTCCCATCTCGGCCTCCCAAAGTGTTAGGATCATAGGCTTGAGCCACCATGCCCGGCCCAGTAGAAAGGTTATTCCAGGAAAGGGACTTTGAATTTAATCTCTCAGTATAAAAGATAATTTGACAATGTCAAAACCCAATACAGGCCAGGCGCAGTGGCTCACACCTGTAATCCCAGCGCTTTGGGAGGCCAAGACAGGTGGATCACCTGAGGTCAGGAGTTCAAGACCAGCCTGGCCAACATGGTGAAACTCTGTCTCTACTAAAAATACAACAGTTAGCTGGGTGTGGTGGCGCGCGTCTGTAATCCCAGCTACTTGGGAGGCAGAGGCAGGAAAATCACTTGAACCAGGGAGTCAGAGGTTACAGTGAGCCAAGATCACACCACTGCACTCTAGCCTGGCAACAGAGTGAGACTCCGTCTCAAAACAAAACAAAATCCAGTAGAATCTTTCTCCCCTTTTACTCCATTTTCCTAAGGATTGCAAGGTCAGCCTTCTGTTGCAGTTCATCCAAAACATTTCCCCTTCTGCAGCCGCCGCCACCCCATTTGGAGATTCCACGTTGGGGAATTCGTTCCCCCTTTTTGAGCCCTGACTTCCGGGTGGTTCAAGGAAGAGCCTTCAGTTCTCCATGGATGGAGTTCATAGTCACCTGGATGCCTAGGACTGGGGAGTGAGAGGCCGGGGTCAGGGGCCGGGATGTAATTAATTTAATCTGGGTCCTGGGATGTCTGAAGGCAAGACCAACGTGACTTGTCGCTTTAGGGTTGGCAGAGACATTTCTAGATACCCCTTACCTTCTCCCCCATCTTCCTTAGCATATCCTTATCTGAAGGCAAACCTTTATCTGATGCATTGTTTATATGGAGTAGCTTGAAGAATCCTCATTCATCCAGGAGAAATTCCTTTCAAAGGGTGCAGTAAAAACCCTGCAGGTGGTATACCCCCAGAGACACCCCCGCAATAAAGCCACTCTGCAAATCGGGGCCTTCAAGAATGAGCTGGTGAAGGCAGGGTTGGGGACAACCAGATAGAGAGGAGAGAGACACCCTCCCTACAGCCACGGCAGCCACAGCCGTCCCGGAATTAGTTCCAGGCTAGTGTGTGTCCCACTGACTCATGAATGGCACGTGCAGCATTAGGCTCTTGCAGTGCAGGACAGACTGGGCTTGCGTGGAATCTAACTTACAGAGGACATCTAAATAGGGATTTTAACTTAGTTCAAACCCCACTATATTTTCGAGCTCACTCAGCCACACTGCCCACTACAAGATTCTGGGAGCAAAAGGACTCAGTAGAAAGCATTTTTGCTAGTCTGAGGGTTACCAAATCATAGATTCTTGGGTTAGAAGAGAAACTGAAACAAAGTTGTACACAGTGTGGGCAAAAAACTTTACATATATCATCATTTTTTTTTCTTTTTCTTAAAGACAGAGTCTTGCTCTGTTGCCCAGGCTGGAGTGCAGTGGCATGATCTCGGCTTACTGCAACCTCTGCCTCCCAGGTTCAAGCAATTCTCATGCCTCAGCCTCCCGAGTAGCAGAGACTACAGGCGTGCACCAACACTCCCAGCTAATTCTTTTTGTATTTTTAGGAGAAGCAGGGTTTTGTCATGTTGGCCAGGCTGGTCTCAAACACCTGACCTCAAGTGATCTGCCCTCCTCGGCCTCTCAAAGTACTGGGATTACAGATATGAGCCACCATACCCAGCCTACATATGTTATCTTTTTAATCTCCCCAATAAACCTGTGGGGAGGGTATTATGATGCATCTTGCCAATTTTACAAATAAGAATACCGCGCTTCAGAAGTATTTAGAATTGGTGTAAAATTATGCCACATGTAAGGGGCAGAGTTGGATGGAAGCCCAGGTCTCTCTGGCCAAGCCTACTGAGCTCTCTGTGCCGGGTTCCATTCTCCCACGCCACACATACAAGTGTATTCTTAGTATATTTCTTTCCTTTTCTTTTTTCTGTTGAAGAGCTGGGGTCTCATTATGCTGCCCAGGCTGGTCTTAAATTCCTGGGCTCAAGTGATCCTCCCACCTCAGCCTCCCAAAGTGCTGGGATGACAGGCATGAGCCACTGCACCTGGCCATCTTCGTATACTTCTTAGTATATTCAGAGTTGCACAGCCATTCTCACATCAACTCTAGAACATTTTCATTACCTACCTGAAAGAAATCCCATATCCGTTAGCTGTCACTCCCCACTTCCCCCAGTCCCTTCAGCCCCAGGCAACCACTAATCTACTTTCTATCTCTACAGATGTGCCTATATTCTGATGTGCCATTTCACATGCGTGGAATCATAGACAATGTGGCCTTTGTGACTAGCTTCTTGTTTAGGATTTAGCATCAGGCTGTCAAGGTTCATCCATGTTGTAGCATGGATCAGCACTTCCTTCCTTTTTGTGGCTGAGTAATATTCCACTGTATGGGTAAACCACATTTTGTTTATGGCTGAATAATATTCCACTGCATGGGCAGACCACATTTTGTTTAAATATTCCTCCGCTGATGAACATTTGGACTATTTCTACCTTGTGGCTACTGGAATAGTGCTGTTGCAAATATCTGTGTACATGTTTTTCCGTACATTTTAGAAAATCACGTTTTTGTGCCTTTTGTTAAAGACTGAAAGAAAAGTTATAAACACGTGCTCTCATTGAACAGCGTTACAAATATTTATTGAAACGACTGAGGCATTTAGGGCAGGGTAAAGCAGCTGGGTGTGATAAAAAGAAAAGTGAGTCGAAAGTCAAGGCTGGGCACGGTGGCTCACGCCTGTAATCGCAGCACTTTGGGAGGCCAAGGAGGGGGGATTATTTAAGCCCAGGAGTTTGAGACCAGCCTGGCCAACATGGCGAAATCCCGTCTCTGCTAAAAATACAAATATTAGCTGGGCATGGTGGTGCATGCCCGTAGTCCCAGCTACTTGGGGGGCTGAGGCAGGAGGATCACTTGAACCTTGTGAGGTTGAGGCTGTAGTGAACTGTGATCGTACCACTGCACTCCAGCCCGGGCAATGGAATGAGACCCTGTCTCAAAATAAGCAGTCCAAAAAAGTCAGCATACAGAGTGATTGATCTTTTTGATTCATTCACCAAATATTTACTAAAATATTTCCCGAGCATAAGATAGTATCCTGGGTACTAATGATTTCACTCCCTGGCTAGTCTATCATTCCATTATTATTATTATTATTATTACTAGTATTATTATTATTATTATTTTGAGATGGAGATTCACTCTTTTCACCCAGGCTGGAGTGCAGTGGCATGATCTCTGCTTACTGCAACCTCCACCTCCCGGGTTCAAACGATTCTCCTGTCTCAGCCTCCCGAGTAGCTAGGATTACAGGCATGCACCACCATGTCTGGCTAACTTTTATATTTTTATTAGAGACAAGGTTTCCCCATGTTGGCCAAGCTGGTCTCCAACTCCTGACCTCAAGTGATCTGCCCACCTTGGCCTCCCAAAGTGCTGGGATTACAGGCATGAGCCACTGCACCTGGCCTAACATTCCTTGAAAAATACAAAGTTGCTGCTGTTCTAGAAAACATTCAAAGGTCAATCATCTGTCTTTTCAGGGCCTTACTCTTCTCATCAGCAAGCAGGGACAGTGAGTCGAGCCGGAGGCCTGGGAGAGGCAGGAATAATGATGCACCAGAGAGAATTCTGGATTCGGGAGAATCAGAGACTTAACAAATACAATGCTGACAATATGAACATTATGATACAAGAAACTATTTGTATCCATTGTCCTTTCCTCACCTGAAATAACGTATTGATTCCTACTCAGTGATGACATTTTTCAGGCACCAAGAGTTGCCCATGGAACAAGAAGTACATAAACTTCCTTGCTTTGTAGAAAACAGATTCCGTTTTATAAGTGGTTTGATATTTCGACACTACCTTCAAAGGTTAGGAAGACCCCTTAGGAAGCAACAGGAGTCGGCCAGAATGAAAAGAATCAGCCGATGGCTGGGAAGCCGAGGCGGCAGTGAGCCGAGATCGCACCATTGCACTCCTGCCTGGGGCGACAAAAGCGAGACTCCATCTCAAAAAAATAAAAATTAAAAATTAAAAATAAATAAAGGAATGATAGACTTGCCAATCTGCCTTGGAGAAGCAACAGATGGTTAAATCGTAGGGTTCCTGGCATTGCATTTGCCACATTTGCCAGCAGATGGCGACATGATCCTGCAATGTTGCATTAGTGCAACCCCGGGCAATGAAAGGTCAGGGACAGGGCACCTGAAGCTGGCTACTTGGAGACTTGTGAACCTCATCTATTGCTTTGCAGAGGTCCGAACACCACTGAACACATTTGTGAAGGAGGAACAGAGGAAGGTCGACCAATGACGTTTTTAAAACAGCTGTAAGGATCGGATGGAATTTGCAATTGGCTTGAGCTTGAACTCCAGATAATCCCCCAAATAAAGACATGGGGGTGGGAGTTAAAGAACTTGATGCAAATTAGGGTTAAACAATGATCCCCTTATGGCACATCCATTCCAAGGAATATCTTCAGTCATTAAAAAACCAAGTGGTAGTCTGGG
>NW_012121709.1:4963646-4990883 GCF_000951035.1 Colobus angolensis palliatus
AAAAAAAAAAAAAAGAAAAATTAGACAAATTTAACTTCAAAATTAAACTTCTGTGCTTCCAAGAACACCATCAAAAAAGTGAAAAAACAAACCACAGAAAGGGAGAAAATATTTGCAAATCTGATCTAGAATATATAAAGGATTCTAACAACTCAAAACCGAAAAGACATAAAAGCTAATTTTAAAATGGGTAAAGGATTTGGATACATCTCTCTCCAGAGAAGATACACAAATGGCCAATAAGCACACGAAAAGATGTTCAACATCATCAGCCATCAGAGATGTGCAAGTCAAAACCATCCTGCGACAGACCCCACTTCACATCCACCAGGATGGCTATAATTTTAAAAAGCAGACAATGACAAATGTTGGCAAGGATGTGATGAGGAATTGGAATCCTTGTACACTGTGGGTGGAAATGCAAAATGGTATAGCTGCTTTGGCAAACAGTCTAGTAGTTCCTTAAAAGGGGAAACACTGATCAAATTTGACCCAGCAATTCCACTCTTTTATACGCCCAAGAAAACTGAAAACATATGTCCACAAAAAACTTGGACGTGAATTTTAAAGCAGCATTATTGGTCGGTGCAGTGGCTCATGCTTGTAATTCTAGCACTTTAGAAGGCCAAGGCAGGCAGATCACTTGAGGTCAGGAGTTCAAGACCAGTCTGGCCAACATGGCGAAACCCTGTCTTTACTAGCCAGGCATGGTGGCACACGCCTATAATCCCAGCTATTTGGGAGGCTGAGGCAAGAGATCACTTGAACCCAGGAGGCAGAGGTTGCAGTGAGCCAAGATCGTGCCACTGCACTCCAGCCTGGGCAACAGAGCAAGACTCTGTCTCAAAAAAAAAAGAAAAAGAAAAAGAAAAAGAAAAAACTCATTATGCATGAGAGCCAAAAGCAGAAACAACCCAGATGTCCATCAACAGATGAATATTTTAACAAATGTGGTATAGCCACACAATGGAATACACTATTCAGTCATACAAAGGAATGGAGTACTGGTCCATGCTACAACATGATTGAACCTTGAAAACATCATTTTAAGTGAAGGAAGCCAGACACAAAAGACTCTACTAAAAAGACCCTGTCTCCACTATAAATACAAAAATTAGCCAGGCGTGGTGGCATGTGCTTGTAGTCCCAGCTACTCGGGAGGCTGAGGCAGGAGAATCATTCCAAACCCAGGAGGTGGAGGTTGCAGTGAGCCGAGATTGTGCCACTGCAATCCAGCCTGGCTGACAAGAGTGAAACTCCATCTCAATCAATCAATCAATCAATAAAATTGATAGTGGTAACGGTTGCACAACTCTGTGAATAAAGTCATTGACTCGTACACTTCAAACGGGTGAATTATAAAGTAAGTAAATTATATCTCAATAAAGCTGTTACAAAAAAATCAAATGCTAGACTATTTAACATGGAAAACCATTCCCACTACATTGTTAGGTGAAACAGAAAGAGAGAGAGAGAGAGAGAATGGAGCCCTGGGGCTGCTGGGTTCCATAGCTCCCTGTGAATGATGGCCCCTGGAGATGCAGAATGAAACGTGGGATTTCACCCCCTCCATGATCCATGCATGCTTGGTGGAAATTGACTCTGGCTGTCCAAGCACAGTGGTGTGCAACCCACTTTCTCTCCAACTCATCCTTCAGAGCCCCATTTAAAAGATATTTGGTTACAACATGGTAAAACATAATGGGATCCCAATTTTTGTTTCTATTAAATATATTAATATATAAGCACATGTGTGCATGAAAATAGATACACATCAAAGGGTAACAGTGGTCGTCTACAGGTAGAAAGGCTATGGAGCTTTTATTTTCTCCTTCATATTTGTATTGCTCTAATTTTCTATAATGCAATGTATTTATTTGCAATTAGAAAAATATATATGTGTA
Source organism: Colobus angolensis palliatus (assembly GCF_000951035.1). NCBI lineage: Eukaryota > Metazoa > Chordata > Mammalia > Primates > Cercopithecidae > Colobus > Colobus angolensis. The sequence goes on from NW_012121709.1 coordinate 4,965,551, forward strand.
TTTTAAAATGTATCTGTAACCCCAACACTTTGGGAGGCCAAGGTGGGCGGATTGCTTGAGTCCAGGAGTTCAAGACCACTTTGAACAACATGATAAAACCCCATCTCTACAAAAATACAAAAAATTAGCCAGGCATAGTGATGTGCACCTGTAGTCCCAGACACTCCAGAGGCTGAGCTGGGAGGATTGTTTGAGCCTGGGAGGTTGAGGCTGCAGCGAACCATGATCACACCAGTGCACTCCAGCCTAGGTGACAGAGCAAGACTCTGTCTCAAAAAAAAAAAAAAAAAATTAAAAGATAAAAATAAAAACATATTGTTTTATTCTGTAAGGCTTCTCTGCCTGCCTCATTCACATAGTAACACTCCTTTTATCCTCACATTTATAACCCTATCTAACAGGTAGTGGCATAATTGCTTATCACCTCCAACAGACATCAGACGACAGATATCATTCCTAATTTATCATTCCATCCAAAACCCAGACATGCCTGCCTTTGATATGCTCAGTGAACATAGTATGCATTACCAAATACTAAGCAGTATCTTCTGTGTGAAGCCTACATTAAATTTTTATTCAAGACTTTGTACCCTTTGAGGAGACAGTAATATAATCCCTTCAATACTTTACATTATCATGCAAGATTACTTCCCTTTTTGCCCTTGCTGCCAGGAAGCTTACTTGCATCAACTGTGTTGCTGGCTTACAGTTGCACATCTGATTCTAAATTTCTTCCTTGAGTCTAATGTGTGGCATTTCCTCAACTTCTTTTTGAAAAGAAACAAGCTACAATCAATGTAGCTCTATGCATGAGGTAGGAACAAATAAATGGTGGCTATGCTGTTGAGGATAAAACATTTTCTTTGGAAGTCCAAAGTGCTATTTTATCCTAAGAGGGATGGTAGCATCAACATCTAAGGGTGCTCAGGCACTGTGTGTCCAGAACCAGAGGCTTGGAGCAACTCAATTTTAAACTCTGGAAGGGATGAAGCATCTTCCAGTACTGTCTACTCCCCAAGTACCTACACAGAGCTGGGCGAACAATAAGCACCCTTTAAATACGTGCTGCATGAACGCTCAGGGCTCAGAATTCCGCATCCTTGCCATGCAAGGGGTCACAAAGTTTAACCCAGGGTTTCTCAGCCCTAGCACTTGTGACACTTGGGCCAGTGAGTTCTTTGTTGTGGGCTGGCTGTTCTGGGTGCTATGGGATGTTGAACAACATCCTTGGCCTGTACCCACCAGATGCCAGTAGCACCCCTGCACATAAACTTTTTGACAATCAAAAATGTCTTCAAACATTGCCAAATATCCCTGGGGACAAAATCTCCCTCTGGTTAAACAGCATGAATTTTTGCCAGGTGTGGTGGCATGGGCCTGTAGTCCCAGCTACTTGGGAGGCGGAGGCAGGAGGATCACCTGAGATCAGGGATTGGAGACCAGCCTGGGCAACATAGCAAGACCCCATCTCCAAAAAAAAAAAAAAATTAAATATTAGTCAGGCATGGTGGCTCATGCCTGTGGTCCCAGCTACTCAGGTGGCTAACATGGGAGGATCACTTGAGCCCAGGAGTTAGAGGCTGCAGTGAACAGTGATTGTGCCACTGCACTCCAGCCTGGGCCACAAAGCAAAACTTCGCATAAAAAAAAAAAGAAAAGAAACGAAGAAAGAAAAAAACAAAGAAAGAAACAAAAACAACAACAAAATGTCTTCAAACGTTGCTTGAAGTGGGTGGTGTAAAATCTCCCACTGGTTAAACAGCACTGGTTTCAAGCAACACCTTCCAGGTCCTGGAAGCCACCAACTTCAATCCTAGACTACCAGGACTGGAAGGACCCCATGCTTTATCCTGTTTACATCCTTTCACAGACAGGCCAGGGGGCCCAGAAATAAGAGACACACGGAGGCACAGCCCCTGCCCATAGGAAACGACAACGGGTGATCAAAACATGCCAAGGCAACGCACTGCCCCTGGCCCTGCTTGCACTCAGATTGGAGTTTGCAGGTGGCTCCTCCATGTCATGGTGTAAACTTGTGCTAAAATTAACCTGAGCATCTGAGACTTCCTCTTTTATAAAATGACGAAAAAGAACTCCTGGCTGGGCACGGTGGTTCACACCCTGTAATCCCAGCACTTTGGGAGGCCAAGGTGGGCAGATCACCTGAGGTCAGGACTTCAAGACCAGCCTGGCCAACATGATGAAACCCCATCTCTACTAAAAATACAAAAATTACCCAGGCATAGTGGCGTGCACCTGTAGCCCCAGCTACTTGGGAGGCCGAAACAGGAGAATTGCTTGAACCCGGGAGGCAGAGGTTGCAGTGAGCGGAGATCGTGCCACTGCACTCCAGCCTGGGTGACAGGACTCCATTCCAAGAGGGAAAAAAAAAAAAAGGAACACCTGGCCAGGTGCTGTGGCTCATGCCTATAATAATCCCACCATTCTGGGAGGCTGAGGCAGGCAGATCACTTGAGCTCAGGAGTTCGAGATCAGCCTGAGCAACATATCGAGACTCCCATCTTAGCAACATATCGAGACCCCCATCTCTACTAAAAATTTTTTTAAAATAGCTGGGTGTAATGATGTGTGCCTGTAGTCCCAGCTACTCAGGAGGCTGTGGTGGGAGGATCACTTGAGCCTGGGAGGTTGAGGCTGCAGTGAACCAAGATCACACCACTGCACTCAGGCCGGGTAACAGAGTGAGACTCTCTCTCTCTCTCTCTCTCTCTCTCACACACACACACACACACACACACACACACACACACACAAAGAAGAATGCCGGTCTCAGAAGATAGGGATGGGACGCTGCACATGCAGAGTGGCACATGGCGAGTGCTTCATAAATGTTTTTCTTTGTCTGGGTAACAGAGTGAGACTCTCTCTCTCTCTCTCTCTCTCTCTCTCTCACACACACACACACACACACACACACACACACACAAAGAAGAATGCCGGTCTCAGAAGATAGGGATGGGACGCTGCACATGCAGAGTGGCACATGGCGAGTGCTTCATAAATGTTTTTCTTTGTCTGGGTATGAATGGTTAAGAGGCCTGTCCCACTTTTTGTGTTGGCGGAGGGTTCAGGAGGAAGAAGGGCGTAGCTGTGGGTATTTATTTAAGACTTGGGTCTTCTCTGCACCAGGAGCATGCCCAGTTACCTCTTCTGCAAGGGCTACTTTCCTGAGTCCCTGTTCACAAAATTGCCAGGACCCGGGAAAGAGTCCTGATTTGTCATCACCACCAGATGGTTCTCATCTATAGAAACAGCTTCATTGTTTTCAGGAGAGAGAGCTCCACGCAGGCACGGGGCCCATAATCTCTAGACAAGGAGCACATTGAGGACAGAAAACCTATGGCATTGGTGCCACCAAGTGGCACAGAAAGCAATTGTCGGTGTCTGTGCCACCCGCACTGCCTTGCTCTCCACTTTCCATCTCTCCATCTTCTGCTCCTTCCCTTGAAATTGTACCCGTAAGTGTCATTTGACTACACTGCCATCCTTCGAGGTCTGAAAGGGCTGCAGTGAGAAGAAAGGGCTTTATGATCACATCTGACTGGGCTCTGTAGTTCCTCCCCATGCTAAATCAGGTCAATGAGCTGATCTGTGTCAAATAAATTAACCCAGCCGGCTGCTAAGCTGCTCCAAGCCTATCTGTCTCAGGCTTCCAGGTTGGCATTTAGCAGGCTGCAGGCACAGCCCAGGCAGGTATGGATGCCATGGACGGAGCTCGAGGAGCACGCCCTGAAGTGCTGCCCGGATGCAAACCTCCCAGGAGAAACTGAGTCCAGCGCGTGCCTGGGGAAGACAGCACAGTGGATTCCAGCTCCAGACATCCTGCTGCAGATGCCACGGAGCATTCAGGAACATCTTTAAAAACTGAAGTCCTTTGTACCCTCAAAAACCACCACGTAGACCAGCAGCTTGACAGGGCGGAGCCGGTGCTGGGGGAAACGTGGACCACCTCGAGCTCAAATAATCTTACATCACCAGGTAGCCAGTACGATGGTCCACGGATCCTTCCCCAACCTTTTTGTGTTTCACATTTCTGCATTTAGCAGTTCACTAAAATAAATGACAGGCTCAGGAGATGTGGAGGGCAGTTTTCCCGATCTGTCTCTCTGCTCTCTCAGGAAAGTCGGAGTCGTGCCAAGAGATGCCCTGCCGCGACAGGTTTCTTCAGCATCCCTAATGCAGGTCAACTCCGGCCGCGGCAAATGCGTATAATTTATTTGTGCAGAACAAAAAGACTTCTTTCCCCACTGCATAAAATCAGACAAGGAAAAAGCAGGCAAAGCTAAACTCCTGTGCAATTATGAGAGGGTTTTAACCTCTAACTGGGCTTCAATCTTCCAGGCAGGATGACAGAAGTGGAAAGCGCGCTTGCCTGCTCTGCAAATGAATTCGCTATCATTGGATTAAATCAATCAAACAGGAGCTAATTATTTTAAAATAATATGGACAGCAGGGTCCTACCTTTATTTACATACAAATACAAAATCCACGTTTATATACAAAACCCAGGCAAAACGCTCCAGCGGAACTTTAATTAGTGGTTATCTCTAGGGGCTGGGAATCTAATTTGGCACAATTTAATTTCTTTCTAAGTTCGTACCTTTCAAGGTTTCTGCCTGGTAATCACAAAAGCAGAGAAAGGAAAGCCTTTTACTGAGCAATGCCTGTAGAAGCCCTGCTTAGGAGTTCCAAGATGCTCTGTGTATCTCAGGTTAAGCACACCTAAATAATTTAGCACTGCATTAAGGCTCAGAAACGTAGTACCGTTGTGTGCTTCTCTGCCAAAAGGCAGCTATTTTTATGACAGAAAACACAGCAGCTGTTTTCACAGGTGCAGGGCAGCAGTACATGGGAAGTTAGTCCCAGCAGAGAAGGATATGGTGTCTCTTTAAAACTGGAGGAGGAAGAGGCAGAAAATGGTGAGCCCCAGTTAAAATCTGCAAGAGAGAAGGAGGAAGCCCTGGTTCGGAGAAAAACGGGCTCCAGATGGCTGGGCTACATTTGCCCTGTGAAAATCAAAAGCCTGGGTCCCAGCCGCCGAGAGACACGGGCTCTGGTCTTGCTTTAACAGCCAGGGGGACTTTTGGCTTGTCACAAAAATTGGAATTTGGATCTGCAAGATACGCTAGCAATCACCCTTAATTGACAAAGGAGGAAACCAAAGCTGGAGAGGGTAATTTACTCAAGGTCATTAAGGTCAGTGTTCTTGTCAATAAAATTAGGATATTACTCACATACTTCTTACTGCTTTTGTTGCACACATACGCACACACGTGCGCACACACAGAGCCAATGTATGGAAACATCCCCGAGAATATATGTCATCACATTTACTATTCAAATTAGCATCAACTGGTCAAATATTTATTCAGGTAGTAATTTACTCAACATTTCTATCTTGACATCCCCCAGTACAACTTAATACAATGCCCCAATCCCCACAGGACAGGACAACACTCTCGCTCTCGCTCTCTCTTCCTTAAGAATAGTGAGATGTGACCAACACAGCCTGGAATCTTAAATTACTGATCATGGTGATCTCTCATTTGGCCAACAATTTTTTCCCCTCCCCAGACAGGATCTCACTCCGTGGCCCAGGTTGGAGTGCACTGGTACAATCACGGCTCACTGCAGCCTCAACCTCTTGGGCTCAAGCCATCCTCCCGCCTCAGCCTCCCGAGTAGCTGGGACTACAGGCGTGCACTACTGTGACTGGCTACTTTATTTATTTATTTGTAGAGACAGGGTCTCCCTATGTTGCTCAGGCTGGTCTCAAATTCTGGGCTCAAGCAATCCTCCCACCTTGGCCTCCCAAAGTGCTGGGATTACAGGTGTGAGCCACCACACTCAGCTGCCAACACCACTTTCGATTTTGGGATAAACTGGGTGTACAGTGATCAGAAGCTTACCTACCCCACGTTGCATTTAAAAAAGTATGAATTTAAAAATTCCAAGAATAAACTACCCTACCAAAAACTCTGGCAGTGCCGATAACCACCACATTTCTGAGAGTGATATGTCTTGGTCCTTCTGGTCTCATAGAATGTATAGTCCTGAGAAGAAAAAAACCTGGACTCGTGGTAAAATATTTGAATAATTAACTGCTTTGCTCATGGGTGTAACTGGCAAGTCATTTTCTTTACTACACTATTAAAGGCTGCACTTTCATTTTACACACAGTCCAGCGGTTCAACTCCAACCTCCGGGACTAATTGAGTCGTACACAGGAAGGTCATTGAAGAGGTTCTGCGGAGACGCAGTCAGCCCGTATGCACTTCACCACCCGGCTCCCAGCTCAGGTGCAGACCGACGGCGACCGCTTGCTCCACTTTGCTCTGTGACAGTAGACCAGATAAGGCATGTCGCAGATACATGCTGAAAGCAGGGTTGCCTGTACACAAAATTGCACTCACGCTGTGATAACACGCAAACGGTCACACGCTGGAAGAGCCTTCCTCAACCAACAATAGACTAACTGGCCAGAGGTGGGGAAAGCTTCTCAGAGTCCCACTATCTTCTTTGTTTTTATTGCTCCTATTTACTTATGTGATACCTTTTTAGTAGAATGACTAGCTTTCTAAACAGAATCTGTGATGACAGGCCCACATTTCTTCCCCAACCCCCACCTCCAAAGCCACTCCATTCAAAGAACTGCTGGCGAGGTGCTGGGGAGAGCCAATCTGTCGTAGAGGGGAGGCGTTCCTACTCCTCCAGATCCTTCTGCAGACAGGAGGGTGTCTGCATTTGGTAGAGTCCAAGAGTGCGGTGAGGACACAGTGGCAAAGTAATAATGTCATTCCTTGGGCAGCGCCGGGCTGGTAGAGACATGTGAGGAAGTAACGTGTCCTGTGGGGATTTCAGGGTAATTTAATCAGCAGCACTTCAGCACAGCAGAAGGCAAAGGCAGGGAAATAATGAAGTCAGCACTCAGTTACCAGGAGCTCCTCTGTCCAACCTAAGCGGGAGATGTGACCCCAGAGCAGGGCAGCTCACACTTCCAGCCAGGTAATTCTGTGTCGTGGGGGCTGTCCCGGGCACTGCACGATGTTGGGCACCATCCCTGGCCTCCCTCCACCAGTGCCCACAGTACTGCCCTCCTCCCCAGCTGTGATAAAAATGTCTCCAGACATTGCCAAGTGTTCCCTGGGGAGCAAAATAGCGCCCGGTTGAGCCCCACTGCCCTAGGTGAACTGGAAAAGTTGGTTTGTGAATATGTGAGCTTACTTGTTTCTAACAAGGGCTGAAAAACAAGAGATGGGGACAAAGGCTGCTTTCATTTAAAAATGTACTGTTGTAATCAGTGAGAAAAAGAAACAACATTGGCTAAGTCACGAATAGGCTTTTCACCATATGTACATGGTAAATGGCCAATCAAAACAAGGAATGGGGCTCATTTTACTAGAAATTAAATACATTCAAACAAGAACATTGAGATCCATTAGCAAAATGTTTAAAATTATCATCACAGGGTTATCAGGGGTATGACAAAAATGGACACTCCCATACACACTAGGTGAATATATTGGTGAAAATAGTTCAGATAAACACACAATCATGTATGTAAAAGTATTTATCATCAATGCATTATTTGTAGTAGCAAAAACAACAAGCAGCCTTAGAAACGAGTTAATGTCCTCAGCAGGGAATTAATATTATTGTATATCCATGAAATTGACACCACGTGGCCACGCAAATGCATCACATAGGCCTCTGTGTAACATAGGATATTCATTTGAGAATTGTTTTTCAAGAGGACAAAGTGCTTTCATTTTTGCCTAGAAAATGCGGGAAGACAAAAATGGGTGGTGCGTATCCCTAGGTTGTGGGATTTTAGGTTATCCCAAGTTTCATCCTTACGTGCTTCTGAATTATCTGAAATATCGTATCTTTAGCATGAGTTCTTTCAAAAAATAGTAATAATGGTAACAAGAGCGCTGTAATTCCTACCCGAACCCCGGAGCCCACCCAGCCCATCCGAGCCGACCCCTGACTGTCCCTGCCATTGCTCCCCACTGAGCAGCAGACATTGACTTCTTGCCAAGCCTCAGGCCTTGCTCACATCGACACTTCACAGCGACCCTGAGAGACAGATGCTATGACCCCATTTCACAGATGAAGGGCCTGAGACACAGAGGAGGAAGACTGTCTCAGGCCATGCCACTAGTAAGAAGTAGTAGTTCCCAACTCCAGAGTCCCAAAAGAATTCTGTCCTACCTGTGAAAAGTACATCCAGTAAGCAGTACCTCGCTACGTTTACAATGTTTTTTTTTTTTTTGGAGACGGAGTCTCGTTCTGTCGCCCAGGCTGGAGTGCAGTGGCCGGATCTCAGCTCACTGCAAGCTCCGCCTCCCGGGTTTACGCCATTCTCCTGCCTCAGCCTCCCGAGTAGCTGGGACTACAGGCGCCCACCACCTCGCCCGGCTAGTTTTTTGTATTTTTTTTTATTAGAGACGGGGGTTTCACCCTGTTTGCCAGGATGGTCTCGATCTCCTGACCTCGTGATTCGCCCGTCTCAGCCTCCCAAAGTGCTGGGATTACAGGCTTGAGCCACCGCGCCCGGCCCTACGTTTACAATTTATCTGCAGATCCCAAGGATGGGAAAAGCTGCACTCAGCAACTTGCAAATTGTGCAACTGTTCCCCACGATTTCCTTGGGGCCACCGCCGGCTGAGGCATCTCCAGGAGGCCCCAGTTGGGCTTGGGGACATGCTGAGAGGTGACAGCACTGCTCTCAAGTCCTATCTTCTGCTTCTGCAAAAGCTGTGGAGCTCACCCATCAATAGCAGATCCAGGCGGGCGCACGGGCTCACATCTGTAATCCCAGCACTTTGGGAGGCTGAGGCGGGCAGATCATCTGAAGTCAGGAGTCTGTGACCAGCCTGGCTAACATGGTGAAACCCCGTCTACTAAAAATACAAAAACTTAGCTGGGTGTGGTGGTGCATGTCTGCGATCCCAGCTACTCAGGAGGGTGAGGCAGGAGAATTGCTTGAACCCAGGAGGCGGAGGTTGCAGTAAGCCGAGATCGTGCCATTGCACTCCAGCCTGAGCAACAGAACGAGACTCCATCTCAAAACAAACAAACAAACAAAAAAAAAAAAAACAGCTCTAGCAACGCCAGGTCCCAGGCCCTGCGGAAGGTGTTTCCCTCCCTCCTTTGTCCTTGCCTGTCTCAGAGCCCTTTTCAGAGTCTCTTGTATGTTTCTTTCCCTGTTAGGACCAATCTTTACAACTTCAGCAAGCGCAGCAAATAAGATGCAGAACTGGGGGAGACGCGCTGTATGACTCAATTCCCTTGAGCCTAAAACACTCACTTATTAATAACATTTTTTTCTTTTTTTTTGAGACAAAGTCTCATGACTACAGGTGCATACCCCCACACCGGCTAATTTTTGTATTTTTAGTAGAGATGGGATTTCACCGTATCAGTCAGGCTGGTCTGAACTCCTGCCACCCGCCTTGGCCTCCCAAAGTGCTGGGATTTACAGGTGTGAGCCATCGCGCCCCACTGATAAAATTTTTTCTGAAGATGTTTTCATCCCTTTTGTGATCTTCTAAACTCCCAACGTGTATCACACACTTTGTTGGGCTCTAGGCAAACAAAACTTAGACAAAGTCCCTGATTCTAGAAACCCCAGGTCGAGGGAACCACAAACAAACCAGAGTGGAGGGCAGGCAGGGGTCCTAGGCTGGGAGCTGGGAGCCTGGAGCACGTGCCAGGTGCTCTGCAGCCCGGCTTCATTATGGAGGCTCAAGCACTGTGAATTTCCAAAAACAGTGAGCACACCCCTAGCTGACTGAAGTACAAAAAACATATCCCACAGCCAAATGAAAATGACCTTTGGATCCTCCACCTAATTTGGGTGTTTAGGCCGCCTCGCCCCTCTTTTGGCCTGGACAATTGAAATACATCTGCTCTCAGGGGAGACGCCTACCGTGTCAGGGCTGGAGCTGGCAAGAGACTGAGAAGAGGACTAGATCTAGAGTCAGAGATGAAGTTCTTGTTTGGCATCTGTCACTAAATCTCAGTGGGGACCCAGGAAGTCACTTCACCTCTCATATTTCCTCATCCACAAAGTGGAAATACAAGCAAGCTTAAGTCTCCATCGTAAGGTTGGAGTTCCTGTTTGTGAAAGCACTGGAAATGTAAAATGCGCTCTTCAAGTACAAAGTCAGAGAGGATCCGTAAATAGGCAACAGACTGCCCTTTGGTATAAACTGTTCACATTAAATCTACGTTATGTTGCTCAAGAGTTAAAATAAGCTCAAAGGAGAGGCTGACACCAGTGTCAACTGGGGGAAGACCGACACTGAAATTCCAAACTGAGTTACCAAAAACAATAAATGGATGAGACATGCAGACATGCCACGATCCATCACATCAGAGTTCGATGTAGTCCTGCTGCAAACACATGGAATCGGGTAAGTCCAATGCCAACGGAATAGATTTCTTAGGATCTAATGTTTTTAAAATTGCCTGACCAGCTTACCCTCTAGGAAAATTTACTTAAGGGAGGCAAGTAACTTTGGGAGATGAGTATAAGAGGTAGCAGGAGGAAATTAAGGAAAATCACCACTACATACTGCAGGAATGTACTGGAAGGCAAACATGGCCCAAAGAAAAAGCTCCACTGAAAAAAACGTTGACTACTGACCACAGAATTAGCACCTTGCTCCCAGGTCAATAATATGAACCAAAAAAATTACAAAGACCTTGCTCAATCCTGAGGTTCGTGAAGGAATATAGGAGAGTTGTGTGTTCATGTGACTCCTGAAACCAAAGAGCAGTACTATTCGAAGGGCATATCTTCATCTTAGGATCACATATTCTAGACCTCGAGCCGGAGAGTCTGCGTTACAGTAGGAAAAATGGGGCGTGTTTCATGCCTGGATTCAGGACACACCAGCAACCTACATGTGTAGCATTCTCTAAGTCATAATGACCATTCTCATCTCCCACTGAGGGCAGGTGTAAGACTCTTCTCTTGCAGTGCTCTGAGAGAAAGTTGGGCTTCTTCTTCTTCTTTATAAATCATAGGGAAACCAAACATTTGTACCTGTTACATCCCCAAAGCTGAAGTCAATAAAGAATAAACACAAACAGCAAGCTGCGAGGTGCGTGTTTAGGAACTGCCTCAACATTGGGTTTCTATTGACAGAATAGGGGAGGAGGTTGCCTCTGACCTTCCTGAGGCTCCCACTGAACCCTGGCTGAGTAGCCCACAGTTAATTTTAAGTGGCAAAAGAAATGAGAACAAATTCCTCCAGGAAGAGAAATTAGATTTCTGCTAAAACAGTGCTCTCCATAGGGTATATGAGCACATTCAACTGCCACTGGAAAAGAACCTGAGGGCAGGCACACAGCGCCCACTGCTAGAAATCCTGCAGTTAGATTAGAATGGAAGAGCGTCTGAGTTTTCAGATCATTTTACACGTCAGGATATGGCTAACAGGTCATGTTCAGGGCCTATGCTCGATACTGTCGAAATACAAACAAAAATAACTGCCTAGAGAGAATATCCACGTCCTAAAAGAGAAAATGTTTTACCTGGGAGGAAGAATGATTTAACTCCTGAAACTCGAGAACACAGAACAACAACAAAAATAATTTCCTTGAACATATTCAACTAGAATGGCAAGGCATTTTCCTACATAAAACATTAGAATTTTCCCATTACTCTAAAGGAATCCAATAAATAATTTTACAGTGAAAGGGCCTGGATCAAAACGGGAAGTGACACCGGCCCCCGACAAACACAAGTCACAGGTTCCTGTGCAGGTCCCAGGGCTGAGTCATCCAAGAACTCCAGCAAAACCGCGAGCCGGGCCTCCAGTTTCATCTTTCCCGAATGGGACTGGCTGGAGGGTCCAAGCTGCTTTACAGAAGAGTTCCATCTGGTAAGCCTGGGTGGTGAGCGAAGCCAACGATGACAACACAAGAAGTGGTCAAAGCCAAGGTTTCCTCACGCTGCCTTTGTCTTCTTCCCGCAGCCTGGCCCGATGGCTGAAGCTGGGCCCCAGGAGGCGAGTTCTTCGGCGGAGCCTCCTCACCCAGGCTGGAGCAAGTCCGCTGCGCCCGTCATGCCGGGAAGAGCTCGGGCGGGCTTTCTCCATAGCAATACTTTGCTATGGGGTCCCGGTAGGTGTTCTCATGCTGCACGCTCTGTTGGCAAAAGGAAGATAAGAGCGCGGTGAGAGTGAGCACAGCCTCACACACCTCCCTCTAGGAAGAGTGAGAGTGGATCGGGACTGTCAGACTCTCCCTGCAGGAGGCTGGCCGAGTCCATCTCCAAATGTCACTAAAGGCTCCAAGGCACTTTCTGGAACAAAGAAGAACGCTCAACCCAGAATGCCAATGCAGAGCATGAACACGGACATAACATCACTGTGGGACTGTTTCTTTTTGTGTACACCAGTGGGTAACTTCACCGTGACCTGGTGACTCAAGACAACTACTTTTTCTCCAATTACTCGGAAAAGTCTAAGATCCGATGGGCGTTCTGCACCTGATCCTGTGCTTCATTCAGTTCCCGGTAAGGCACGCTGCGGAGACGCTAAGGAGATGCACTTTAAATCGCTTTCATAAAGTTTATGTACCTAAAAATTTGGTGCATGAGCCAATTCCTACAATACCATGCAAGCCTCATTTGGCTAAGCAAATTGGAAGTGTGATTTAAAGCAGACAATCATTCCTGATGGCTAATTTTTCAGCAATTTGTTTTCATACAAGCAACTTGAGTTTTTGGCTAGTCTAGAATTCATTAATTAGTCCAAGACCAATGCTAAGCAACAAACTTGTAAATATTCGTCCAATTTAACAGACATATAGCCAAATCTTCTCTTTCTTGGGATACTTTTATCAAAACAAATCAAATGGCAATTGGGAAATCTTCTTATGGTAAAAAGACCAAGTCCGAAAGTATAGTAGCTTCAATGAAGACTGGAAATAATTCCTGGGTTTTATCAGTGAAGGAAAGAAAATACTTCGCCTCTTCTAGCGTTTCTCAGAATGAGAGAGAATCTGAATCAAAATGAGTCATGTGTTCAGCCTTCCTCCTCATTTCCTTTAAAGCTCATTCAAGTGGAAAGCTCTTCAAGCAAAACAAGACCATCAGGAATTTCTTAATGTTTTCAAATGCTCATTATAATCCCTGAAACATTTACCCAATGATACTGAATGCTCGCAGAACAAACCAGAGACATGAGAAGGGGCATAAAATCAAAAGGTGGACTACAGAAATCTGGCAAAGGGTACAAGAGCTTTGGAGAATGACAAATGAGTCCATTATCTCAGACGAAGCCAGTAAAATCTTAGAGACACCATGAATAGAAGCCAGAAGAAGTGTGCTTGTATAATAAACATGTCTGGTGATTTTACAAAGAGAGCTACGACAACTGCCCAACCACAATAGCTGAGAGCCGAGGAGACAGTGATGAAAAGGCAAAAGACTTTCAGACGCTTTCGGCAGCAGGTGCAATTATATTTAACGCCCAAAGAGCGAAGCATTTAATGACAGCACGCTAATATGTATTGAGAGCCTGACAGCCTACAGATTTATTCATGTATTTTTAAACACTCACCTGCCTCATCCCCTTGAATCCTAAAATAAACAACGACTCCATCCCAGAACAAATTGCTACTTACTCTAAACAAGTGGTTACTGGAAAACCTTAGTCGTATTTCAAAGACAGGGAGGAGGACCTTCTCTTAGGAGCTGGAATATTAGGACTCCACCAGACTTAAAAATAATTTTAAGCTTCCACTTAAGGAGCAAATGTACCAACCACATAGAAGAGATGCAAGTTAATTAGACCTTGATTTAATAAAAATGCTTCACCTCCCCTAACTTGTATACATCTCACATTGACATTTTAAATACTATCATCACACCAAACAAAGCGTGACATAGCTTCATTTGAGTCTCTTCTCTTCTCCATTACCACCCCACCAAAAGGATCTCAGTGTGCATTTTCTAGTTTCCTTCTAACCCATCAGCTGCCATCCCACAGCTAGAGACATCACAGCTTCTGACCTGGGATGAGGTCCTGCATTTGGCCAGGCACAACTCAAAGTGATCTTCGACTGCCATGAAGAGGTTCTGGAATGCCACAGCTGCCCGGTTGAGGAAGCGCTCCAGGAGAAGTTGCTATGGAAACAAAAGTTAGTGCCTGTAATAAATTACCTAAGCCAGCAGAAGGTGACCTTGGCTATCTCTCCTAAACTAAGAGAATGCTGATACAGGGACTAGGGGGAAAGAAAAGGAGAAAAGAAGGGAGGGGAAGGGACACACGCGTGCATACACGTGCATGCCAAAGCACCCTGGGTATCTTATTCATTAGATATGTGATTAGCAATACAATGGTCCATTCTGCAAAAGAACCATTCAAGCAACTGGGAACCACCTCCTTTCACGTTAGATAAAAGCTATTGTGCAGCAATTTCTGACATCTACAAAGTTCCTCAGTTTTATTTTCAGAAGAACCTCACATGAAGAGCCTAATGCTCATCATAAAACAAAGGCCAAAAGAAAAAAGGAGTCACAGAACCAGGAGCGACTCCCCATACCTTGTTGGGCTGCAGGCAGCAGGAGACACAGTACTCATAGGCGCTGCAGCAGCCGTTGGGCCAGCAGCCATCACAGCAGTACTGCTTCGTGCTAGGGACGTTGACGTTACAGCAGCCATTTACCAGCAAATCCTTCCTCTCACAAACGTAGCCTGAAAGTCAGAGACCAACCTTAGCATAAAACCAGCAGCCTTGCCACCTCCCTACCAGGGATGACCATGAAGCAGCAGTGAAAGTACACAGAGACAGAAGCTGGAGTCTGGGGCATCAGCGTAAGCACCGAAGAGCTGGAAACTGGACATAATGAGAGTCAGACTTGCTTTCCCCATACAGTCATTGACAGGAAGCAGGCAGTCCCGTTATCGCCAGGCTACACGTCGGAACCTACCTACACCTACTGTTTAGTCTGCTGGCACATGTTTGATTTCATCACCAGGTCAAGCTATAGCTACGTTCTCCTGTTCTAACCTATGCAAGCCAACATCTCATCTGTGCCTGAAGAAAAATGTCCTTCTTTTCTGAACAAAAAGTTTAAAACAGAAAAAAAACCAAGGCACTGATTCACAAAAGTGAGATCCTTCTAGATTGAACAAACAAAGCACTCTTTACAAATATCTTTCAGACGCTCGCTGCTTACTGAGTTATTTGGAGGATTATAAAAATAGAAATATTCACATCTAACTCTTACAAACTGATGTGTACGTGTACACGCCAGGGACTCAATCACCCCTCGGCCTTCGGGAATGCAGTTGTCTAATACTCAAGAAAGAAAAAAACCTCCTAATCCCCCCCCTGCAACTTTTTATAAATCCCATCATCTATATACACATGCCCCCTCCAACCCAGCCCATTCATGCCCAACTTTAGAGAAAAAAAAATCTCCTTACAAAAGCTAATGTATTGTTCAGAGCTGCTAAACAGACATTTCTCTACATCCTTCTGGGAATGGGACAGAAAAATGTATGGATAAGTCCATAAGGGCCACCAATGGCCCTGAGGAAACTCCCAGGTGCACACATGAGCTCCCAGGTGCACGTTCAGGCCCACAGGTGCAGAGCAGCTGCTCCCACATCGCTGCATTCAAAACGCCCAGCTTCTTCATCCTCAGACAGGGAGGCTTGCTGAAGTATATATAAGGTTGTTTTCAGAAACTACTTTAGAAAACAAAGTCTGTTCAAAAGCAGGAGGCACCAGTAGAACAATGGTAATGAAGAAACTAAACGGGCCCTCACTTAAGACTTGAGCAAATGAGGCCTATAGAGAACCAGGTTCCGGATACTTGGGAATCGGTGCCTTTTGTTGTAGTTGTTGTTTATGCTATTCTGTCTTCTAAATTAAGAGAGGATGATTCTAATGCTATAGTAAATGTTTCTTGGGATTCTTCCTAATTTTACTCATTTTCTTTACAGGGACTAGAAACCAACACAAAATGTAAATAAGTTAGTTAGCATTTTCCTCAAAATTCTACTCAAAATAATAAACATACAGCAACTCTATATAATGTGACTTAAACTCTGCCAGTTGAAAATCTCTTTCTGCCCTTTACTTTTCATCTTGTAAGTGTCAGCATCTCAGGCATCCTTTTTCTCCCCTCACTGCCAACTTACAGTATTCAGCCTTGAAATGCAGCTCTTTCTAGCTTGGTGAAAGCAAGCTCATCAAGAATTATCATCTTGCATCAGACATCTACTCACTCAAATGTTATCTCTAACAAGGAGTCCTGTAAGATCACAACCTCATACTGTGTTGCTATTGCCTTGAAAATTAACTTCCAGCCTATGAAAAGTTTGTAAATGCAAATGATCTTATTTAATAATGTGTTACCCTGGCAATATTCACAGCAGCATCTGTTTGCTAAGAGGCATAAGTTCTTACGTGCTTTCTTTACTAAACTACTTACTTCACCCATATTCATGGAGAAAAATAAAACCTGTAGCTCTTGGATTTTTATTGATTGATTGATTCCTTCATTTATGGACTCAAGGAGTCCAAGAGTCTGTCTCACCTAAATTAATCAAAAGAATATTCTTTCACTAGCTAAGATAAAAGATGACAAACTGTGCTCACAACCCAGTGCTAAAACATTAGAGTGAGCGTGTAAGATTTCATGTGTTCTCACTGAATGTCACACATCCTGTAAGAAGCTCTGAACTCCAAGTCAATGTCTGCCTACTGACTATGTCATCTTGTGGAAGTCACTTCCTTTTGCTAAACTTCACTCTGCTTATTAAAAAACAAAACCCACATTATTTTCAGTATGATTTGCTTTTTCAATGTGATCTTAAAAACATGGCTTGTCACTGGCATCACTGCTGAGTTGGGAATGCATTCTGGTACAAAACACTCTAACCTGAGGTGGGCAGTTTTCTTCCAGCTCCTTTCTTTATTTTCAAATAATCTCATCTCTGGTTTGGAGACTTTCAGATCTTTTTAAAGTGTTCTTATTTTGCAAAGGAATGCAACCCCCGCTTTTTTAAGCAATAATGCACTGTGTTTTTTTCTTAATTTTTTTTTTAGACATGGCCTCACTCTGTCACCCAGGCTGCAGTGCCGTGGTGTAATCACAGCTCACTGCAGCCTTGACCTCCCCAGGCTCAGATGATCTTCCCACCTCAGCCACCCGAGTAGCTGGGACTTGGGAGGCTGAGGTGTGCCATTTGCAGTGTGCCACCACGTCCAGCTAATTTTTTATTTTTTATAGAGACAGTTTTGTTATGCTGCCCTTGCTGGTCTTGAACCTCCTGGGCTTGAGTGCTCCTCCTGTCTTGGCCTCCCAAAGTGCTGGGATTACAGGTGTGAGCCACCACACCGGCCTGTGGCTTTCATTTTCTTTTTTTTTTTTTGGAAACGGAGTCTAGCTCTGTCGCCCAGGCTGGAGTGCAGTGGCGCGATCTCAGCTCACTGCAAGCTCCGCCTCCCGGGTTCACGCCATTCTCCTGCCTCAGCCTCCCGAGTAGCTGGGACTACAGGCGCCCGCCATCTCGCCCGGCTAGTTTTTGTATTTTTTTATTAGTAGAGACGGGGTTTCATCGTGTAGCTCAGGATGGTCTCGATCTCCTGACCTCGTGATCCACCCGTCTCGGCCTCCCAAAGTGCTGGGATTACAGGCTTGAGCCACCGCGCCCGGCCGGCTTTCATTTTCAAGACAGCAGGTGTCTTCGTTTAGTTCAGATTCATTATGTATATGAAGATTCTAACACGTTACCTATAGCAATTTCTATACTGTCACGTTCATAATCCATTTGTTCTGAGACTTTTTGAAACAGGGCAGAATTTGCTCTTGAAAAAAAAACATGTTATTTGCAAACCACCAGTAGAAAAGAAAATCTGTAAAACAATCAGGGAACTTTACATACTGTTGGATATTTGACATTAGGAGAAATTGTTACTTTTTTTGACGTGATAATGGTATCACGTTTATGGTTTATGAAAGTCTGGCAATGTTGGGCCAGTTCCTTAACCTTTTGGTGCTATGTCTTCGCCTATAATATGAGGATAGTAGTATCCGCCTCATAGGACTGTTGTGAAAATTAAAGGCGATAGCCCAGTGCCCAGCACATAGGAAGGCTCCATGAGTGCATGCTAAGCACTAGCAGGAGTCTCACTGTTTGGGAAGACTCAACAATCTTTAAGTGGGAGGAACTTAGCAGGTGTCTAGTCCACCACCTCGCCCAGGCACAAGTCTTCTGACAGCTTACAAGGAAGTGAGAAAACCTTATCAAATAGATTTACATTCTACTGTTAAGAGTCAAACTTTTTGAATGTGTTTATAATTACTTTGAAATTATCTGGTCAGTGAACAAGTACACTTCTTGAGTGTCAACACAATGTGAATTTTACTCAGGTCACCACAAAGGAAAACTGAGCTCTTATCCTATAGAGTTCACCATCAAGATGAGAAAAAAAGATTGGCAAGATGGGGAAATAGTGAGGCTGGGGAGAGATTGTCAGAAGTGGCCTGGGGACTAATGCATGACATAGTGCTCATGCTGTAAGTTGTAGGCAGAAGGAACTTTTAAGAGTTAGAGTTATCAAAACAAGCTTCTCTGATGCTGAAGGGAACCTTGAATGATGAGCAGGGTATAGAAGACAAAAACCTGGGGAATTTTGCAAATGAGCGAGGAGGGGAAATGTGTTGCAGAGGAATCCCTAGTAAAACAAAAACCCTATGAATGGCCCAACCAGTCTACGCTCCTGCTCGCCTGGAGAGGAAGGGAAGCCAGCCTCACCGAGTTCATCCGTGATGAGGTGCTTCCCTTGAATGGAGTTGCGGCACTGATTGCTCGGACGACTGCTATTGCCCAAGTTAAACTGCACTTTCCACGGGATGGGCTGATTATGGTCATGAACCTGGAGGAGATTCCTATCTCTCACTGCCCTCTCCTCCTGCAAAGAAACCATAAGTGAGAAGGTTAAGTATCCAGTATCCTTTCTTACAATTTCACCAATTTTTCATAGAAGCTACAGTAAGAGGACAGAAATACTATAAAAGGCTTACACTACAGGAATCTGCACTCTCCTGGTACAAGCAAAGCCTGAGCCAAAGACATAAAATAAACCTGTAGGAAAAAGTAATAAGCTAGCGCTATGCTTCAAAACTGGCATACTTACATGCGTGCCTTCTGGATGACATGCACATTATAAATGTGTATAAAAGTGTTCATTTTATGAAAAAATTAGAGAGGAAAAGTTTTGGACTTTTTCTTTCTGATGGCAAGTAATTAAGTAATTTAAAATATTTTTCATATTAAAACAAATACATTGTGGAACAGAACTTAAAATGTGAATGCACTTTTTAAAGAGCAGAAGAAACTTTTGTGACTCTCATCTCAGACATCTAGAGCACAAAGTCCCTTTCATTTGCAGTTACAGGTACTTTGGTGGAAGACGTTTGGGAAAATGTGAATTAGGAGTTTGATTTTAGGAGCAAAATGAAGCATGTCAACTTGCGAATTTCTTCTGTGAAGGACCACTGAGTAGGTAATCCTCTGCCGGACATGCCCGGGTCAGCCAGCCCTCTACCCATATAAGCAATTCGAAGAGTTGCCCTGGAGTCAAGAGTTTAAGATCACCTCTTCTGGCCTTGAAGAAGCTATGTCCAGTAGGAGTCAGCTTTCAAAACTACCTTTTCTATACTGTTATAATATTTTCTATACTGTTTAAAAAAAAAAAAAAAACCTAAGGAGGAAGCTGCGTAACTGCTAGAAAACAAGCCAAGCTTGAGAGAGAGAGCCTCTTCTGAATGCTTCAGTGGATTCCTGGATAACAAAGCAATGATAAGACTCCCTCCCAAAGGCTCTTTAATGTACTTGAAACATTCACTATTCTAACGGAGTTCTGCGGCTTTTACCTTTAAAAATAACCTGTTATGTGTCACTTTTTAAGCAAAAGGGACTAATCTTGAAAATTTGATGAAGAAGCTTATGTACTTAAAAAATGGTAAAGATCTTTATAGTTACTAAAATTTATCTAGGAAAGTAATCTGGGAAGATCTATTGGTATTTTAAAAATATACATCTACATACACTGTGGCCCAGGAAACTCAGGTCTATCCTATGGAAAACACCAATGTATAGGGAAATACAGGGATGTTTACAACATGATCATTGCAATGGTATAAAAAACCTGAAACCTGCCAGGCGTGGTAGCTCATGCCTGTAATCCCAACACTTTGAGAGGCCAAGGCCGGTGGATCACCTAAGGTCAGGAGTTTGAGACCAGCCTGGCCAACATGGTGAAATCCCATCTCTACTAAAAATACAAAAATTAGCCGGGCATGGTGGTAGGAGAATTGCATGAACCCAGAAGGTAAAGGCTGCGGTGAGCCAAGATCACACCATTGCACTCCAGCCTGGGTGACGAGCAAAACTTCGTCTCAAAAACAAACAAACAAACAAAACCCCTGAAACCCCAATAACAGAAATGACTGAATGAACACCGGTATAACAATACTGTTACAACCAAACTTAGATACGACTGATAGCTATTTAACTAGAGTTGCAGTTCTACAACCTGACTTTTGCACATTAGATTAACGAAGGCAGCATAAAAACAAATTCTGATTCCTAAGCCCACCTATGGGCAGGAAAAATCTGTGGAGACCTAGGAATCAGTATTTTTAAAGTATCTAGATGATTTCAATACAAAGACAGGATTGCAGA
Source organism: Colobus angolensis palliatus (assembly GCF_000951035.1). Classification (NCBI taxonomy): domain Eukaryota; kingdom Metazoa; phylum Chordata; class Mammalia; order Primates; family Cercopithecidae; genus Colobus; species Colobus angolensis. The sequence continues at coordinate 4,986,298 of NW_012121709.1, forward strand.
CCAGGGCATGACTATAGTGTATTATTAAGGGAAAAAGCAAGTTGCAGAATAATGTGCCTATCACACATATTATGATACTAATTACGATAATAAGCACATATAGGTTCGTAAGAGCTCAGATAATGGTATGGAAAGATATACAGTAGTCTCCCTTACCCATGGTTTTACTTTCTGAAGTTTAACAGTTACTCACAGTTAACTGTGGTCCAAAAATATTAAATGAAAAACTGCAGAAGTAAACAGTTCCTAAGTTTTAAATTGACCACCGTTCTAAGTAGCATGGTGTAACCTCACGCCATCCCATTCCGTCCCACCCAGGCTGTGCATCATTCCTTCATCCAGCATATCCATGTTAGTCACTTAGTAGTCACTCAGTTACCAGGTCGAAAAACAGTATGGAGAGGGTTTGGTACTAGCCGCAGTTTCAGGCTTCCACTGAGGGTCTCAGAACAGACAAGGGGGAACTACTACACTACAGACTATTAACATGGGAGGGACACATGTGGTTATTACAATTATCTTTAATCATCTTGGGAATATTCTTTTTAATTTAAAATAAAGTGATAACAACATTAAAAACAGGATTATTAACAACAGAAGGAAATTAAGTAAAGATTCTGTAGGAACTTTCTATTATACTTAGAACTTTTCTGTATATCTACAATTATTCAAAAAAATTATTTAAAAAACACGATTACCAACATTAAAGGCAAAAATTGTCCATAATCCCATCAACTTAAATAAATTCTACTTGTTTTTGCATATTAGCTTCTAGCTTTTGACCTCAACATTTATACAAATTAGCATGTTTTGTATTCAGCTCTTCTTGACACTAATTGGATAGTAAAACATTTCCAAGTCCCTACATTATCCTGATAATCACATTTTCAAGCCTATCTAATAATCCATCATGTTGATGTGCCATCATTTAGTAAACACATCTTCTATAGACCAACATTAGGCCCAGGTTTTTGTTAGCACAGATAATATTGCAATAAAATGTGGAGTTTTTAAAACAATTCTCTTGAATAACTTGGAGTAAAACGCTATGTAGTGCCAAATGATTTCCCACATTGTATCTACCATCTGTAATAGTACCAGCATTTAAATAACAGTGTTTACAATTTGACCACAACTCCACCGGTACCGGATTTTCTTCTTTAATTTACCGTCTTTCAAGGTGGCTTTAATTTCTATTCTGCCCCCTCCCTTTTGTTTCTTCGCAAAGAAAGAACTGGTACTAGCAGGACCAGGGCGGGTTATACAAAAACAACATCTGTATTCCTCAGTCACTGCGAGAAGAGGAGCTAAGTGCAGGAGCCTTGGGAGTATGCGACAAATCACTTAGGTGCATGCTGCTTAACTACCTGTAAATTCATACTCTTCTGCTCTACTGGGACCCTATCAGTTAACTGCATCATCAAGCTATGTGCAAACTAAACTGAGCTGCAAATGCTACCCTAGATAAATTAACAGCCATAAAGACTATTAAGAGCTTGGTCAAAGTACAGTAAACTGGATTTTATGACAAGGTTAAAAGTGCTCTTAACATTACTCCCACGCTATCCTGTTGTTCTCTGGAAAGAAAACAAGAGTTCATGGTCAAGTGCATCCCAGAAGGACCCCCGTCACATAATGACATTCCTGGTAAACAGGAAAGCAATTCTCCCAGCACTTCAACGTGTTTTCAAACATGAATACTAAAGACCTTGCCAAAAGGATAGTGAAGGCATGTGGCAGAAATGACTTAGCAGTATTTGCTTTTTTGAAGGCCCAGTCTTGCAAAGGGTGCTGAGGGCACTACTTCACAGGATAGGGGCTTTCTACCTTTCCTGAACTGTTTCACCTATCCTATCAGGCTGTCTCAGTTTTAAGCTTTTCTTCATATTTGTTGTTTTTTATTCGAAATTCATTGAAAGGTATCTAGTTCTTACAGAATGCTAAGGATGCAGAGACGAACGCAGTCCGGTTCCGTATTCGAAGAGCCTCAGAGCTGCTGAGAAAGGGGTACGTCCACACATCAGTGCCAAATCAAGCACTGCAGATGCTGTGACACATGTCCACGTGGGGTGTACTAGTTACAAAGAGAAGAGCAGGAGCCAAAAGTACCTGAGGGCTTTCTTCCTAATTGTAAAGAGCTATAGAAACACACTGTGATTACAAATGTGTTGCTTTGTGTCTGACTTCAGAAGGGGTATATTCCTAACTGTGCTGTGTAATTTTCAGGAGTTATCACAGGTCAAGTGAGATAAATGTCCCACGTAAGCAGTAAAGCACGGAAACATAAGGCACTCTTGTCATTAGGAGAGACTTGCTTATGAACCTCAAAAAAAGAGGGGAGGTGGAGAAAGGCCAGAGGGTACTCCAAATGTCTAGTATTTGGGAAATGGCTAAATGCAGCCTGATAATGGAAATTTTTAGTTATAAAAATCATATTTCCAAACAGCTTTTAAAGATAGGGAAATACTTATATGTTAAGTGAAGAAACGGTATGCCTCAACTATACAAACAAAAAGTATGAAAAATGGCAGGAAGAAAACATGCCCAAATACGAACAGTGGATGCCTTTGGTTAGTGAGATTACGGGTAACTGTTCCCCTCCTCTACCCTGTGCAACATGAGACAAATGCTCTGAAATATATATTTTATATATATATATCTTAGTAATCAGTGAAAAACAAAAAAATCCCAACCAAATTAGCAACTCTCATACTATATGATATATACTTCACTTTAGACAGTATCTAACTTGGCACCAGTTTATACTTAGCTCCTTTAAGGCTGAACATGTTCATGTATTTTCAAGGAGTTATGCAAACAGCCCTGAGACTTTCAGAAAGTCTCATTTGAACACGTATGAGAACATCTGGTTACACAAGAGGAACTCTAAGGACCCTTCCAACTCCCAAGATCAGAACTTGTTTAATCTCAGGTCAAATGCCTCCATAGTTAGGCCCGCTCTGCCACTAGGTCATGTCATCTTGTTTTGTTTCCTTCGTAACATACATCATTATCTGAAATCACTTTGCTTATTTACTATCTCTCCTCCTTACCCCCTAGCGCAATATAGGCTCTTGGAGGGGAGAGACGTCATCTGCTTTGCCCACTCTGTCTCCGCCAACCAGCAGAACAGTGCCTGGCACACAGTTGGTGTTATCTGTTAAATAAATGCACCCAAGAAACCTGGTACCATTCACCATTCCCAACCCTTCCCTCAATGGCATCCCCAACATCATCACTGATTTCTCCTGCCTCCCAACTCTACAATTTAAGTTATCCCCCTAAGCATTAATTAACATGAAAACCAAAGAAAAGAGGAATTCAAAGCAGCAGAGAGGATAACCAACTATTCTCCAGGCAAAAGCTGCTGCATCTGCTCCACGAGTTTCCAGTCTCACTGCAGCGGAGCTAAGGGGCACGAGGAGCTTCACAGTGTTCATAGCCTCTTCTCAATCAATGCTACACACCCTGGACCCGTACATTCCATCTCACCATCTCCATTTTACAGAGAAAGAACCCCAACTCCCTCAAGGCCCATAGCTAGGGAGTGGAAGACCCCCCAAACTGAGGCCAGCTGAGCAGGGGCGGCCAAGTCAGATGCACGCAGCAGCGCCTCTGCCGGAGCACCCAGGACAGCGGGGCTCAGTCTTTGGTCCTGGAACCCTTTCTAATCTTAAAAATTACTGAGGACCTCAATACGTGGGTTTATGTGAGTTATGGCTATTGATGCTTACCATATTGAAAATTAAAACGTAAATCCTTAAAATGTTTTATATTTCTGCAAACTTTTTAATGTCTCCCTTAATGGAAGACAGCTGAATCTCCGAAGCGACCTCTATATTCAATCTGTCACAATATATTGTCTGCGTTGGAGCACACGAAGAAAAACTATTTCACACAGATGTGTAGCTGGGAAAAGGGAGGACTACTTTAATAACTTTCGCAGAAAATTATGGATAATACTCTACCATACTTGACACTAAATACTACACCAGAATTTGACAACTGCAGGTTACTAAAAGTTCACTGCACACAGTGCAGCCAGTTTGGAGAACAGTTGTGCAGTTCCTCAAAAAGTTCAACACAGATTTACCATCTGACCCAGTAATGCCACTCCTAGGAATATACCAAGAGAAATGAAAACACGTCCACACGAAAACGTGTAAAGGAAGGTCTGTAACAGCATTATTCATAATAACTAAAAGGTGGAAACAACCCAAATGTCTCTCAACAAAGAATGAATAAAGAAAATGTGACAGATGCACGCGATGGAATATTATTCGGACATAAAAATGAAGTGCTAATACATGCTAGGACATGGATGAACTTTGAAAACATTATGCTAAATGCAAACGCCAGTCAAAAAAGACCACATATTATAGAATGCCAATTATATGAAATATCTAAAATAGGCAAAAGTATAGAAACAAAGTAGATTACTGAATGCTTAGGACTGAGGGGTAGGGGGAAGATGATGATGAAAATGTTTTAAAACTACTGGTTTGTGAATATACTACTTTTTTTTTTTTTTTTTTTTTTTGAGACAGAGTCTTGCTCTGTCACCCAGGCTGGAGTGCAGTGGTGGA
>NW_012121709.1:4992613-4992944 GCF_000951035.1 Colobus angolensis palliatus
AAACAAATAAACAAAACCAAATTTAAAAAAATCCTAAGCCTCAGTGGCTTCACAGAAGATTGTTTCTTGCTCATGCTACAAGTCTAACATGGGTAAGCCAAGGGCTTCTGCTCATCCTAGTCCCTCAGGCTGAACGAGGCCCCCTCCCAGCACATGGCCTCCATAGTCACCACGGCTTCTGCCTGCAAGTGACAATTCACATGGTACAAGCCAACGCAGGCCACACAGCCACCCTTCTTCAAAGAGGGTGGGAGCCAATCCCACCATGTGCCCAGAGGAGGATGACCAACTCCTTATGAACAACCCTGGTAACTACTACCCCAGATCAGGG
>NW_012121709.1:4994022-4998813 GCF_000951035.1 Colobus angolensis palliatus
TTAGTTTTTTTCTGAGACAGAGTCTCTCTCTGTTGCTCACCCTGGAGTGCACTGGCGCGATCTCGGCTCACTGTAACCTCCGCCTCCTGGGTTCAAGCGATTCTCCTGCCTCAGCCTCCTGAGTAGCTGGGACTACAGGCGCCTGCCACGCCTGGTTAATTTTTTTTGTATTTTTAGTAGAGATGGGATTTCACCATGTTAGCCAGGATGGTCTCAATCTCCTGACCTCATGATCTGCCAGCCTCGGCCTCCCAAAGTGCTGGCAATTACAGGCATGAGCCACTGCGCCTGGCTTCATCTTAGTTTTTAACAAACAAGTTTAAAAAGTAATAAAACAAAACAGAAAAATAGGAAAAAAAGCATATAGAATAAGGATATAAATAAGAAAAATATTTTTGTACAGCTGTACAATGTGTGTGTTTTCAGCTAAGTGTTAATACAACAGCCAAAAAGTTTTAAAAAATTAAAGTTTATAAAGTAAAAACATTACAGTAAGCAAATGTTAACTTATTATTAAAGAAAAATCTTCAAATCAACATAGAGTGGCCTGTGTGGACAGCTGACAGTAGCACACAGTAACCTGCTGGGCCTTCACATTCACTCACCACTCACTGACTCATCCAGAACAACTTCCAGTCCTGCAAGCTCCACTCACGGGAAGTGTTCTTTACGGGTGTACCATTTTTACTCTTAGATTTTTTGAAACAGTCTCACTCTGTTGCCCAGGCTAGAGTGCAGTGGTGTGATCTCGGCTCACTGCAACCTCCACCTCCCAGGTATAAGCGACTCTCCTGCCTCAGCCTCCCACATAGCTGGGATTACAGGTGTGCGCCACCACACCTGGCTAATTTTTATATTTTTAGTAGAGATGGGGTTTTGCCATGTTGGCCAGGCTGGTCTCGAACTCCTGACCTCAAGTGATCTGCCTGCCTCAGACTCCCAAACTAATAGGATTACAGGCAAGAGCCACCACACCCAGCCCATTTTGTATCTTTTATACAGTATTTTTAACTGTACCTTTTCTACAGTTAGATATATTTAAATCCACAAACACCTTCCATTGCGTTGCAATCGCCTACAGTATTCAGTATAGTCACATGCTGTACAGACTTAGCGCCTAGGAGCAATAGGCTATGCCACATAGCCTAGGGGTGTAGCACAATCACCTAAAGATGCATTTTTCAAAATCTTAAGTGACGCATGACTATAATTTTAAAATGAAGAGGATGTGTCAGGGTAGTGAAAAGGTGGTTGTAGGGAAGGTGACAGAGTGGACAGCACCTGAGCCAAGAGGTGAAAGGTTAGCAGAAGTATGCCAGACTGAAAAGAAACATTCATCCCAGTTAAAAAGGCTCACTTGTTTGTTCAATCAATATTCGGATTCCCATGAAGTGGCTGGCAGTATCCTAAGGGCTGGAGAGTCTATGAACAAGACAGACAAGGTCTCTGTTCTCAGGAATATCATAGTCTAAAAGAGAGAGTGAGGCAAGACAGATAAACAAGTAAATGAACAAGAAATGTTCGGTTTGCGACACCTACCACAAAGAAAATAAAGCAGGTTTATGAGCAAGGAATTGAAGTAATTTACACCGTGTCATCAGGTATGGTCTGAAATAGTAACAGTCTGACCTGAAATGACAAAAAAGATTCAACCATGCAGAGATCCTGGAAGAGAATCCAGAGTTTTCTCTGAGAATTTTACCTGGGGAAAGTGCCATGATCCCATCTTTTTAAAGATTATTACCCCTACTGCTGGGAAGAGAAGAAGACAAGAATGGAAGCAGAGACTTGCTGCTGGGCTACTGCAATGGTCCAGATGAGAGATGCCAGTGGCTTGGCCTAGGGTGACAGCAGTGACACTCTGAAGAAATGAGCAGATTCAGGATACACTCTGGAGGCAAAGCCAATATTGTGGATATAGGGAGTGAGAGGAGAAAAAAACAAATGAAGTGGCTTGAATACCTGATAAACAGTAATGCCACTGAGCGAGACTCAGAAGACTCGGGGAGGAACAAGTGCTGGCTGAGAATCAAGAGTTCTGTTTGGTTCAAATACGAACACACTCAACGTCAACTAGAAAGTAGAAGGGTAGTTTCCAGAGGCTGGGGGAAAGGGAGAAACGAAGATTTATTGTTTAATGAATATAAAGTTTCAGTTTCTAGAAGAGTTATGGAAGTGGATGGTGGTGATGGTCGCACAACGCTAAGGATGTATTTAATACCACTGAACTGCACACTTTAAAAATGGTTAAGATGGGGCCGGGCATGGTGGCTCACGCCTGTAATCCCAGCACTTTGGGAGGCCGAGGTAGGTGGATCACTTGAGGTCCGGAGTTCGAGACCAGCCTGGCCAACATGGCGAAACCGTCTCTACTAAAAATATAAAAATTAGCCGGGTGTGGTGGGGCACGCCTGTAATCCCAGCTACTCGGGAGGCTAAGGCAGGGAGAATTGCTTGAACTCGAGAGGTGGAGATTGCAGTGAGCTGAAATCATGCCACTACGGTCCAGCCTGGGTGAGAGTGAGGCTCTGTGTTAAAAAAGGTTAAGATGGGAAATTTTGGCTGGGCGCTGTGGCTCACACCTGTAATCCCAACACTTTGGGAGGCCGAGGTGGGTGGATCATCTGAGGTCAGGAGTTTAAGACTAGCCATCACCAACACGGAGCAATCCCATTTCTACTAAAAATACAAAATGAGCCAGACGTGGTGTCGCATGCCTGTAATCCCAGCTACTCAGGAAAGCTGAAGCAGAAGAATTGTTTGAACCTGGCAGTCGGAGGTTGCGGTGAGCCGAGGTCGCACCACTGCACTCTAGCCTGGGCAACAAGAGCGAAACTCGGTCTTTTTTTTTTTTTTTTTTGAGACGGAGTCTTGCTCTGTCGCCCATGCTGGAGTGCAGTGGCCGGATCTCAGCTCACTGCAAGCTCCGCCTCCCGGGTTCACGCCATTCTCCTGCCTCAGCCTCCCGAGTAGCTGGGACTACAGGCACCCGCCACCTCGCCCGGCTAATTTTTTTGTATTTTTGAGTAGAGACGGGATTTCACCGTGTTAGCCAGGATGGTCTCGATCTCCTGACCTGGTGATCCGCCCGTCTCGGCCTCCCAAAGTGCTGGGATTACAGGTTTGAGCCACCGCGCCTGGCCGAAACTCGGTCTTAAAAAAAAAAAAAAAAAAAGGGAAATTTTATGTCGTATTTTACCACTTTGAAAAAAAAAAGATACCAACTAGGCAATCGGATATAAGAATTTGGGGATTTCTAGACAGATCTAGGCTGTTGTTATCAACAACGGGCATCAACAGCATACCTCCAGAGATCACCTGAGTATTTAAACTATGGCCCAGAGATCACCTGAGTCAGATAGAGAGGAAGGCAGAGGACGGAGTCCTGGTGCACACCACCACACAGGGGTCCACAAGACAGACAAGGGACAACATGCCACTGTGAGGAGGTGTCTGAGGTGGCAGAAAACACAAGTCAGAGAAGTCTGGTAATTCACATGATCGTCCAGACATCCCGGCCAATAAAAGAGACTTACAACACTCAGCCTCTCTGTTTGCCTAAGGTAAACTGGGAGGTCAGGTACAATTCCCTATTCTTCCCTTTTCACAGCTCCCCTGCCAATCCACTAAACGTAAAGTGATCACATAGTTTTATCAATGTTCTATTCATTTATATATTTTATTTACACACTTGAGCTTTGAGAGTAAAAAGAAGAGCTTTTTATAACCATGTCAGGACAACAGCATAACCCAGGATTATCCTGGGTGCACTCTGGGGCGTAACCACCCCTTCCACACAACTAAGCACTCAACCTGGACTTCTAGACAAACTTATTAGTGCTTTGGGTAAGACTTCCCCACCGGAGCTCCTTGCTGTTTCTCCCAGAAATTCTCACATGGAAGAAAAATGAACGGGTGCAGTGTGTTGGAGGGGTGGAATTCCACCAATCAAGTTATGCACAAAAAGCATAAAAGGAACTGGGGGTCCTTTTGAGTCACCCAGGACACAGAACCCCCAAATTAAACGAAGGGCACCAATGCCAGCGCTGGCCGACCCTTGCCACCTGTGTCTTGGTTTCCCCCACTGTAATACTGGGAACCCCACCTCTCCCAGGCCTGCCGCGAGGATGAAGCGAGCATATGTACGCCCTCTCTTAGCTCTGGACCGGGTAGGTGAAAAGCAGGGAGGTGTTCATAGAAGCAGTCACCACCGCTGAAGGGTCCTCAACTCGGGGTTCTAGTCCCAGCTCTGCCCTGGCCTAGCAACCCCTTCCCGCTTCAGGGACCAACGCGGCAGGCAGGTCCCTCACCCGTGCTGAGACCGGGACAGGAATGCGCACCTCTCCCCACCCTCGGACGCCCCGGCGGCGCCGCTGCAGAAGCCGGGAGGTCGACAAACGCGAGGAGTAAGGAAAAGGAGGAGGAAGGGAAGGAAGGAGGAAGGAATGGAGGAAGGGAAGTAAGGAGGAAGAACGAAGTGAGGAAAGAGGAAGAAGGAAGGAAGGGAGAAAGAGGGGCAAAAGAAAGGAGGATAGAAGGAGGAAGGAGAGGAAGGAAGGAAGGAGAAAGGGGAGGAAAAAGGAAAGGAACGTTAGAAGGGGAGAAAGGAGGGAATTAGGGAAGAAAGGGGAGGAAGAGAAGGAAGAACGAAGTGAGGAAAGAGGATATCAGGGAAGAAAGGAGAGAGGAAAGGAAGAAGGAAGGGAGAGAGGAAAGGAAGAAGGAAGGGAAAGAGGGACAGAGAGGAGGAGGACGGAAGGAGGAAGGGAAGGAAGAAAGACGGAAGGGAAG
>NW_012121709.1:4999633-5004880 GCF_000951035.1 Colobus angolensis palliatus
CGGAAAAGGGGGCTGGCAATCGCGTGAGTGCAACGAGCGTAGCCGTGCACGGGTCCTAGCGCCGGACCCGGCGATGAAGAGAAACCACCGAATAGGAGGCCGGAAGCGTCGGAAGTCACGTGCTGCCCGGGCTGCGCGGGTGATTGGCTTGGCTGGACCTGAATGAGGCGGCTGTGATTGCTGAATTGTCTGGGCAGGTAAAAAGAGAACGCATTTTTTTTTCTTTTCTCCCAGCATGGTCTGTGTAGTCTCCTGCCCTTGCAGTCCCAGAGCGTTTTGCGCTGTGTGTTGGTTGCAGGGATGAAAAGCGCTCGCGACGTTGTGCCCGAAGTGCACCTGCCGGCTTCCAGTCCAAGTGATGCAGGCGATGCTCCGCTGAGTGCATTTCGATGCAGTCCTGTAACGGGCCCCGGGGGCTCAACTTGAACCATCGCAAGCATTGAAAAGTCTAGGTGCAGTCCTTCAAAGGGACACACGGAGCAGAGGGTTAAAAGGCGTTTCATTCATTCAGATGTATCCCGCATGCAAAATGTATTCCAGAATTATGTACGGCCTGCTTCCAACAGAGAATCCGAAGCCTCTTCCAATACAAGCATCCGAAAGTAGAGGCTCGAGCATTCGATTTAGGAGGCGGTGTTAAATGTGTGGATGAGAACTTTGGAATACTGAATTTTATTTTCCCCCAAGGATTGGCAATGTGGGATAATGGGGGGAGGGGCGAGAGGGAGATTAAGTTGAGATTGTAAATTCTTGAAAAATATTTATATAATGACCTTTTCTTTATATACGAAGATGCTGCTGCCGACCGGTTTGTTACCTAAATTTTCAAAAGAGAAAGGGGGCTTCACTGGCTTGTCGTTTCTAATCAGTGGCCCTAGTGACACCATTGCTGCCCCCTCAAGAAGCCTGGTCAGGATTAGGAAGTCATTCAACAGCCAATAATAGTGCCCTGAACTGATAGTCAGACACCATCTGACTGATAGAGACACCCCATATCTACAGTATTGGCTCTGCCTTCAGAGACAAGAAGATATTCACAGGGGCTAAACCTATTCATGGGAAGTAGGTGGCCCTTGTTGCCTTGCTAGGGTGAAAGGTGGGACAGGGAGCAAGGGATCTAGAAAAGGGGATCGGGGAGCCCCACGGATGCTTTATTCATTGAGTAAGCATTTGTTGAGTGCTACTCTGTGCCAAACAGTGTCCTAGATGCTGAGGCAGAGGGGTAAACCAAGTAGACAGGATCCCTGCTTTCATGAATGGCATTTATATTCTACTGGGGGGACAAATCATAAATAAATAAGTAAACATGAACAAATAAGTGGTATGAAGAATATAAAACAGATCAACATTATGGGGGCTCAGGAGAATGAAAAGAGAAGGCCTCTGGAAAGAGGTGACATTTGCCTTGCAGGACCAAGCCCTGCCACATTTAGAGGAGAAAGTATTCCAAGAGGAGGGCACAGCAAGTGCAAAGGCCCTGAGGCAGGGACATGCTGACACATTAGAGGAACAGAAGGGCCACTGTGGATGGACAGGAGTGGGAAAAGGGAGAATAGGAGGAAATGCAGTTGGAAACAGATGATGCTACATCAGGAAGAACCTGTAGGCTGTGGACAGAGCTCGGGTTTGATTCTGATTGCACTGGACAGCCATTGGAGGGTTTAAAACATATTTTCTGGCTTCCCCAATCAGGACTCTTAGTTTGACAATAGGATGAAATACAATACATTAAGAGTTTCAAAGAGGGCTGGGCACGGTGGCTCACGCCTGTAATCCCAGCACTTTGGGAGGCCAAGGCAGGCAGATCCCTTGAGGTCAGAAGTTTGGGACCAGCCTGGGCAATGTGGTGAAACCCCATCTCTACTGAAAATACAAAAATTAGGCAGGCGTGGTGTCACATGCCTGTAAGCCTGTAATTTTAGTCACTCTGTAGGCTGAGGCAGGAGAAGCACTTGAACCTGGGAGGCAGAGTTTGCAGTGAGCCAAGATCGCACCACTGCACTCCAGCCTGGGTGACAGAGCAAGACTCTGTCTTAAAAAAAAAGAAAAAAAAAAAAAAGGAGTTTCAAAGAGGGATCACTGAGAGGCTACCCAGAGACACTGAGCAGATGGAATTATCTGCTTATAGCTACCAACAATGTCCTAAGGCTTCTTAGCAGATTCAAGGTATCACAGGGACTCTTCATCCAAGTGTTCTGTTCCATCCAGGTTTGGAGTCTCTGGCCAGCTCCCCTGACTCTGCATCCCTCTGGAGACGAAGAGGAGGGGGAGGCGGCCTGTCCTCTCTGGGATCCAGTGGCCACATCCCCCTCAGGAGTCCCAAATGCCTACCTCCAGTGTCGTCAACATGGAGTTCTGAAGTCCATGTGGCTCTTCGCAGTGAATCAGGTGACATGTCTCCCAGAGAATTTGCCTCTTTACTACTTCTTGAATAAATGTGAGAGCTGGAAGGAAGCTTTGGTTTGTCCGCTCCACCCCTCCCATGTAACACATGGGGATCTGAAGCCACAGAGAGGTCACCAATGTGTCTAGGGTCACACAGAGAGGTCACCGATGTGTCTAGGGTCACAGAGAGGTCACCGATGAGTCTAGGGTCGCACAGAGAGGTTACCGATGTGTCTGGGGTCGCACAGAGGTTACCGATGAGTCTAGGGTCACAGAGAGGTCACCAATGTGTCTGGGGTCACAGAGAGGTCACCGATGTGTCTGGGGTCACAGAGAGGTCACCGATGTGTCTGGGGTCACACAGAGGTCACCGATGTGTCTAGGGTCACACAGAGGTTACTGATGAGTCTAGGGTCGCACAGAGAGGTTACTGATTTGGCTAGGGTCGCATGTTAGGGGCAGCATCCACCCAGAATCCATGTCTCCTGCCAGTCGGCTACCCACTTCACTTCATCCGGCACCTCTTGGCTGCACAGTTCACTGCATTACCCTCTCACATGAGGACTTCCTCCACCTCCCAGTCTCATCGTCCTCCGGTGAAATGCAGTGATAGCTTTCCTCATGGGATAGAATGTCACGTTGAGGATGGAATGGCATGAAAGATTGAAATACACGATGGAAAATGCCAGAGAGCACTAGGGGTCTAAGATATGACTAGTGCGTGTTTGCAGTTTACAATCACCTTGGCAATCTGACAGGCAGTGGGAGTGTTGGGAGACTCTGGCTCACCCATGTGTTGGGTTTTAGGTGTTAAGGAAGATGCAGAGACGCCACAGCAGCAACACGGATAACATTCCACCTGAAAGGTAGGCATCCCTGGTTCCGTTCCATCTGAGGGCTCTGGGCTTCGGGCGGTGAGGGGCAACCCAAAACTGGATTGAACAATGCCTCCCACTCAGTGTTAGTTGTTAGAGTTGCAGTGGTGGCCTCATACTAAACATTCAATGCATAATAGCTTGCTCTTTCTTTTATGCTAAATTTCAAAGCCTTGTGTGACAGGTGAGCCACCTGACTCATTGTATCAATGAATGTACCTGTGGATTTTAATTTATGGAGATGTCTTTGTCCATACAGGCTGCTATCACAAAAATGTCATAGAATGGGTGGTTTCAACAACAAATGTTTATCTCTCACAGTGCTGGAGGCTAGGAAGTCCAAGGTGAAAGCTCCAGCATGTTCAGTGTCTGCGAAAGGCCCACTTTCTGGTTCACTGGTGGCCATTCTCTTGCTATGTCCTAATGTGGTGAAGGGAAGGGGATCTGTCTGGGTCTCCTTTTTAAGGGCACTAATCCCATGCATGAAGAACCCATCTCATCACCTACCCATTCGCAAAGGCCCACCTTCTAGTACGATCACATTGCAGGTTAGATATCTTTTTTGAGAGAGGGTCTTGCTCTGTTATCTGTTACTGTACTGCTGGAGTGCACTGCTGATCATGGCTCATTACAGCCTCCAAATCCTAGGCTCAAGCAATCCTCCTGCCTCAGCCTCCCGAGTAGCTGGGACTACAGGCATGTGCCACCATACCTAGCTAATTTTTAAATTTCTTTTGGTAGAGATGGGGTCTCACTAAGTTGTCCAGACTGGCCTCAAACTCCTGGGCTCAAACGATCCTCCTACCTTGACCTCGCAAAGCCCTGGGATTATAGGTGTGAACCACTGTGGCTGGTGCGGGTAAGCTTTCCACATAAGAATCTGCAGAGGACACAAACATTGAGATCATATCTCTGAGAAACAACATGGAGAGGCTAATGACATTGAAAGATGAGATTTTTATTTCTTCCATTTCTCAAGAGGAGGGGCATACTGCTGCATGCAGGGCCACCTGGGGAAGCACCAGCATCACTCAGGGGGCAGAAAGGACCAAGGAAAAAGCATAGGTCATAGCCTTTATTGTGCTTTCTGGGGGGAAGAAAGACAAGTCAGGGGAAATAGTTTAGGACTGGCTAGTTTGAATCATGTTGGTGGGCTCTGGGGTATCAGGGTGGTCTCTCTTTTTTTTTTTTTTTTTTTTTGAGATAGGATCTTCCTCTGTTGCCCAGGCTAGAGTGCAGTGGCATGATCTCGGCTCACTGCAGCCTCGACCTCTCAGGCTCAAGTGATCCTCCTACCCTCCTACCTCAGCCTTCCAAGTAGCTGGGACTGAAGGCATGCACCACCATACCCGGCTAATTTTTGTATTTGTAGAGACAGGTTTTTGTTATGTTTCCCAGGCTGGTCTCAAGCGACCTGCCCACCTTGGCCGCCCAGGGTTCCGCTCGCTGGGATGATAAGCACAAGCCACCATGCCCGGCCTCAAGGTGCTCTTTAGTTTGGTATCTGGCCCTGGATGATTTAGGACAGGATGCATTTATAAAACTTAGATGAAGGAAGGGCCATGCAGTGCCTCACGCCTGTAGTCTCAACACTTTGGGAGACCAAGGCGGGAGGATAGCCTGAGTCCAGGAGTTAGAGACCAGCCTAGGTGACATGGGGAGATCCTGTCTCTACAAAAAAAAATTTTAAACTAGCCAGGCATGGTGGTGCATGGTCTATAGTCTCAGCACTTTGGGAAGCCAAGGTGGGAGGATCGCTTGAGCCCAGAAGTTTGAGACCAGCCTGGGCAACATAGGGAGACCCCATCTCTACAAAAAATAAAAACTAACCCAATATGGTGGCATGCATCTGTGGCCCTAGTTACTCAGGAGGCAGAGGTGGGAGGATTGCTTGAGCCAAGGAGGCGGAGGTTGCAGTGAGCTATGATTGCACCACTGCATTCCAGCCTGGGCAACAGAGTGAAACCCTGTCTCAGAAAAAAAAAAA
>NW_012121709.1:5006300-5009274 GCF_000951035.1 Colobus angolensis palliatus
CCTCTAAAGACAACATTGCCATCTGCTCTCAAGTGAACCGTGAGATCTCTTGGGGGCAGAGACCACAGCAGGAAACTCAAACCGTGTATTGAGCGCTTATGCTGTGCCAACCGCAACATTACCCCAGTGAGAGCATCCATTTTACAGATGCAGAAGCTGAGGCTCAGAGAGGGGAAGGAAATTACCTAAAGTCACACAGCCAGGAAGTAGCAGGGCTGAGATCTGGGCCCCCATCCACGTGTCCCCCAGCACCTGTGCTTTGAGATAGCACATTTTGGCTGCCTACTGTCTGAGCAGAACCACTTCCCCTCCTGGGTTGCCAAGCTCTGGCGCTTAAGTGGTTAAGTTGGAAGCGCAGCCTCTGTCCCCCTAAGGAATACTCTTTTCCAGTGAGGCTGAAATCTCAGCTGGATGCAGGGGAGAGGCCCAGGGAAGGGAGGCCAGCTATAAAAAGCCCCGTGGTGGGTTGAGTCTTCCCTGGTTGTACTGGAGGCCCCTGAGCCCAGTAAACTCAGAGTGCTGGCAAGCTCAAGGGGGACGGGATGGCTTTCCAGGGCCCCTTGGGTGGCCACAGAGAGAGAGTGGCCTCCTCATGAGCCAGCGTGGGTACCTGCCAGGACTCTTGCTTTCTGAGCTGAGCTCTCTGAAGTGCAGAAAAAGCTCAAGTCCCCTTGAGGATCATAGCCATGGTGTTTGCTGTTGTTGTCATTATTAATATTATCATTATTATTATCCAGAGCCCAATGGAGGAGGAGCGCATATTTCTGGGCTTTTGGAGCCAGCAGGGATGGGGCTTGGTGGAGGAGGGAATCCAATCGTGAGTTCCCTCCATTGCACCAGATTTTTTTTTTTTCTTTTTTTGAGATAGAGTCTCACCGTGTTGCCCAGGCTGGAGTGCAGTGGCACAATCTCAGCTCACTGCAACCTCTGCCTCCCAGGTTCAAGCGATTCTCCTGCCGTAGCCTCCTGAGGAACTGGGATTATATAGGTGCACACCCCATGCCTGGCTAATTTTTGTTTTTTCAGTAGAGAGGGGTTTTTGCCATATTGACCAGGCTGGTCTCAAACTCCTGACCTCAAGTGATTCACCCACCTCAGTCTCCCGAAGTGCTGGGATTACAGGTGTGAGCCACCACACCCAGCCTGCTTCAAACTCCTGACCTCAAGTGATCTGCCCACTTTGGCCTCCCAAAGTGCTGGGTTTATAGGCATGAGCCACCGCACCTGTCCTCACCAGGTTTTTAGTAACATACCTGTAGGCCCAGATGGTGCAACCAGGGAAACCACCATGTCCCCCTGCTGTGTGTCACAGGTGTTCTACGAGATGTTAAATGGCTTCTCATGGGTAAAAAGAATTCAAGTAAGTTTGGGGAACCCTGGGCTTAAGCGAAGTCCATGTTTTCACTTGCAGGCCGTCTCTGAGCCTTTAGTATGCCTGCTCATGCATTCCTTCAAACGCTTTTTATTGAGCTTGTTCCGAGTGCCAGGTGCATTGTGCAGGGTGGTAAAGATGCAGCGGGGAGCAAGGTTATGGTCTTTGACCCTGTGCAGTGGAGCTCTGTCCAAAGCTATGCTTCGCAGCACTGATCACACATTAGAATCACTGTAACGGGGGGCGGTGGAGAATGGTGGCTCGTGCTTGTAATCCCAGCACTTTGGGAGGCCAAGGCGGGTGGATCACTTGAGCACAGGAGTTTGAGACCAGCCTGGCCAAAATGGTGAAAACCCGTCTCTACAAAAAAATACAAAAATTAGTCGAGCGTGGTGGCACACACCTGTGATCCCAGCTACTCGGGAGGCTGAGGCATGAGAATCACTTGAGCCCAGGAGGCGGAGGTTGCAGTGAGCGGAGATCGCGCCACTGCACTCCAGCCTGGGTGACAGAGGGAGACCCTGCTCCAAAAAAAAAAAACAAGAATCCCTGAGGGGACTCTGAGTAACTTCAGATGCTGGGAGCCACCCACAAAGATTTTGATTCAGTTGGTCTCCAGTGGGGTTCGGGCACCTGTCTTTTTCAAAAGTTCCCTCAAGTGATTATAATACATGGCCAGGGTTGAGAGCCACAGGTCTTGAGGGAAAGATGAGGGATAAAATGACAGCTGTGATCAATCCTGTGCAGGTGACGTGAGGGTGCAGTGAGGACAAGGAGCAGGGGACTGTCACTGTCTTGGGGGGGAGGGAAGCCTCAATCCAGGAAGGGAGATTTTAGCTGAAATCTGACAGATGAGCATGCGTTACCTCATTGGGATGGGGTGCGGGTCGGGGAGACATCCCGGTGAAGGTGACAGCCTGTATTAGAAAGCCCTTGAACGGCGAGAAAGGGGCACATGACAAGATTGGAGTTTGGGGCCAAATAATCCAGGGTGCCTGGTGACTTCATCTCTCTGAGCCTCAGTTTCTTTGTCAGTAAAGAACATGATATTGGCCGGGCGCGGTGGCTCAAGCCTGTAATCCCAGCACTTTGGGAGGCCGAGACGGGTGGATCATGAGGTCAGGAGATCGAGACCATCATGGCTAACATGGTGAAACCCCGTCTCTACTAAAAATACAAAAAACTAGCCAGGCGAGGTGGCGGGCGCCTATAGTCCCAGCTACTCGGGAGGCTGAGGCGGAAGAATGGCGTGAACCCGGGAGGCAGAGCTTGCAGTGAGCTGAGATCCGGCCACTGCACCCCAGCCTGGGCAATAGAGCAAGACTTTGTCTCAAAAAAAAAGAACATGATATTTGGGAATGATATTTGTACATCTAGAGGGTTCCTCTGAGACCATGGGAAGGAACACAGAATGGGAAGCCCTGGGAGGGCTTTTAGTGCAATTGTGAAATAATCAAATACAGTCGGCCCTCCATATTCATGGGGGGGTTGGTTCCAAGACCCCATGGATACGAGAATATGCAGCTGCTCAAGTGCCTTGTATAAAATAGGCCGGGCGCGGTGGCTCAAGCCTGTAATCCCAACACTTTGGGAGGCCGAGAC
>NW_012121709.1:5010712-5022996 GCF_000951035.1 Colobus angolensis palliatus
CCAGCTACTTGGGAGGCTGAGGCAGGAGAATCGCTTGAACCCGGGAGGCGGAGGTTGCAGTGAGCCAAGATTGTGCCACTGCACTCCAGCCTGGGTGGCAGAGCGAGACTCTGTCTCAAAAGGAAAAAAGAAAGAAAAGAGGATGAACCTAAGAATAGAAAGATGGTATCCAGAACTTGGTGTTCATGGGAAACAGCACCCAATTCTGGGCTCTGCATTCCTGCAGGCCTAACTCCGGGCTCTCTGCTCCACCAGCAGTGGCTCTGCAGGAGCCACAGAATCCTTTGCCTGATTCCAACCCAAGAGGCCCTTGCTTGGAACTAGAGAAAGCAATTTGGCCTCGCAGGTCTTCCATAGGAACTAGATATAACAGTTGCCACGTATTGAGAACCTATTATTGCAAAACGTATTTTAAATTTAACACCCCCACCCCCAGGAATTCTATTCAGGAATAAAGGCCCGTTGTTCAGGTAAGAAAGCTGAGTGCAGAGGTGTAAGGCCCCTAGAACAGGTGGAGCTGGAGTTTGAATGTGGGCCTCCCAGCTAAGTCTTCTTCATATTACTCTCTGCCGCCCACCCAATGTCAGCTGTGACCAAGGCTGGCCCCTCTAGGACACTGGGGGCCATTGAACTTGAAGACTGCAGAGCCAGGGGTCCTTGCGATCCCGAGGTAATTCTAGAATCATAGAATTCTGTGCTCCCTTTTCAACGAAATGTGCTGGTTACTAAAATGGGCTCTAGAGAGAGTCGGCCTGGGTTCGAATATCCCCTACTCCATCCCTTACCAGCTCTGTGACTCTGGACAAGTTACTTTCTCTCTCTGAGCCTCCATTTCTTTATCTGTAAAGCAGGAATATCAGTAGGACCTAATTCCAGGGTTAATGGGAGGATTTAGTAAGTTAATCAATGCAAAACACTCGGAAGACTATCTGACACATAGTAGGTTTCAATAAAGGTTATGACCTATTGTTATTAATATTATTTGTATTAGTTCCTAGGACTGCCGTAACAAAGTACCGTACCCCGGGGGGAGGGACTTAAACAACAGAAATTTCTTTTAACAAATTCTGGAGGCTGGAAGGCTGAGATCACGGTATCAGCAGGGTTGGTTCCTTCTGAGGCCTCTCTCCTTGGCTTGTGGATGGCCGTCTTCTCTCTGGGTCTTTACATGGTCTACTGTCTGTACCTGTCTGTGTCCTAATCTCTTCCTCTTTTTTTTTTTTTTTTTTTTCCTTTTGAGACAGTCTCTCTGTCACCCAGGCTGGAGTGCAGTGGTGAGACCTTGACTCACTGCAGCCTCAACCTCCTGGGCTCAAGTGATCCTCCCACCTCAGCCTCCTGAGTAGCTGGGACTACAGGTGTGCACCACCATGCCTGGCTAATTTATCTCTATTTCTTGTAGAGATGGGGTCTCCCTATGTTGCCCAGGCTGGTTTTGAACGACTGGGCTCAAGTGGTCTTCCCATCTCTGACTCCCAAAGTGCAGGGATTACAGGCATGAGCCACTGCATCAGCCCTAACCTCTTCTTATAGGGACAGCAGTCACACTGGATTGGGACCCACTCCAATGACTTCGTTTTAACTTCATTGCCTCGTACAGACCCTATCTTTAAACAGGGTCACATTCTGAGGTCCTGGGAAGAAGGACTTTATGTGAATTTGAGGAGGGACACAGCTTAACCCATAACATAATTGATATTATTGGTTCCCATCCTCCTCTGGAGTAAGGTCTTTTCCATCTGTCTGACTTCCTGGGGTTTTTCTCCCCTTGTCACCCAGAAACCGCAGCCAGACGCTCAGCTCTGAGGCGAGTGTGGATGAAGGTGGCGTCTTTGAGAGTCTGAAGGCAGAGGCGGCCTCCCCACCAGCGCTCTTCTCGGGCTTATCAGGAAGCCTGCCCGCCAGCTCGTTCCCCTCCAGCCTGGTGCTGGGCTCTTCCGCTGGCGGTGGGGACGTGTTCATCCAGATGCCCGCATCCAGGGAGGAAGGAGGGGGCCGGGGCGAGGGGGGTGCCTACCACCACCGCCAGCCCCACCACCACTTCCACCACGGCGGCCACCGTGGGGGCTCCCTGCTGCAGCACGTGGGTGGGGAGCACCGGGGGCACTCGGAGGAGGGAGGTGATGAGCAGCCTGGGACGCCCGCCCCTGCCCTGTCCGAGCTGAAGGCTGTGATCTGCTGGCTCCAGAAAGGACTCCCCTTCATCCTGATCCTCCTGGCCAAACTGTGCTTCCAGCATAAGCTCGGTGAGTTTTGGGGGCATGGGTGTCCTAGCCATGGGCTTCAACACGCAGGCTGCCTGCAGCCTGTGGCCTGGGGGCTCCTCCTCTGAAGTCCAGGGAGAGACAGTAGAGACCAACATGGGCTTCAGGGTGTGGGATTCTGAGTCAGACCTGGGTTCAAATCCTGGCTGACTAGCTGTGTGACTTTGGGCAAGTCACTTGGCTTCTCTGAGCCTCAGTTTCCTCATCTGTCTAGTGGGAGTTATGATAGAAACTTCCTCGCTGGTTGGCTGGTGTGAAGGAGTCCTGTGTAATAACTCAAACTGCTGGAGTCTGCACCCTAGCTCTGTCCCCTCCTAGCTGTGTGATGCTAGGTGCATTATTTAACCTCTCTGTGCCTCAGTTTCATCATCTGTAAAGTGGGGGTATGATTTTATATTCTTCATGGGATCACAGTGATGTTAAATTTGAGTTAATGCGTATAAAACACATTATTATATATATAGGCTAGAGTGCAGTGGTGCAGGTCTCAGCTCACTGCAGCCTTCGCTCACTGCAACTTTTGCCTCCCAAGTTCAAGCGCTCCTCCCACCTCAGCCTCCCGAGTAGCTGGGACTACAGGCGTGTGCTACCACGCCCGGCTAAATGTAAAATTTTTTGTAGAGTCAAAGTCTCACTATATCAGCCTCCCAAAGTGCTGGGATTACAGGTACGAGCCACTGCCCCAGCATGCTATATTTATTATTCACACACACTGAAGTATTTAACATAGAGGCTGGCACACAGCAAATGATGAATAAATACTACCTACTGTTATTATTAGGAAATAATATAATGATTCATAAAGTGCTCAGCCTCCTATCTAACACATAGTCAACAGTCAGTAATTGGCCTCTAGTATACTGTTTTTTGTTTGTTTGTTTTGACATGGAATTTTGCTCTTGTTGCCTAGGCTGGAGTGCAATGGTGCAACCTCTGCTCACTACAACCTCTGCCTCCCAGGTTCAAGCAATTCTCCTGCCTCAGCCTCCCAAGTGGCTGGGATTACAGGCAACAGCCACCACGCCCAGCTAATTTTTGTATTTTTTAGTAGAGACAGGGTTTCACCATGTTGGCCAGGTCTCGAACTCCTGACCTCAGGTGTTCTGTCTGCTTCGGCCTACCAAAGTGCTGGGATTATAGGCATGAGCCACTGTGCCTGGCCTAGTATACTGTTATTGTTATTATTAATGTTACTGTTTTTTTGTTTGTTTTTGTTTTTGAGATGGAGTCTCACTCTGTCACCAGGTTGGAGTACAGTGGTGTGATCTCAGCTCACTGCAAACTTCCGCCCTCTGAGTTCAAGCGATTCTCAGCCCTAACCTCAAGTGATCCACCTGCCTTGGCCTCCCAAAGTGCTGGGATTACGGGCATGAACCACCATGCCCGGCTTACTTACTAGATCATGGTGTTGCTGTGCCCCGGCGGGCTTATAGGCTGTTGTTTTAGTACTGCAGTAGGAGTGATGGTAAGAATTATCTTGTGGCCTACTATTTTCCATGAGAAAATATGAGTCAGGTGCGGTGGCTCATACTTATAATCCCAACACTTTGCGAGGCTAAGATGGGAGGATTGCTTGAGGCCAGGAGTTCAAGACCAGCCTGGGAAACATAGTGAGACCCTATCTCTACTAAAAAAAAAAAAAAAGAAAAAGAGAGAGAGAAAGCCTCAAGAGGAGATGAGACCATTCTTTATTTCTTGTTTTCTTCTCTCTGGGATTCCTCCACCTTCCTTGCTGGGGTGCTGTCCTAGCAGCCCCACCCTTTCTATTCCTAGAAGTGAAAGCTGGCATGTTCCCCATTACCCTGAATTCGGGCATCACAGCTCAGTTTTGTTTTGTGAGTATGGTCATTTTCTTTTTCACTTGGCAGGTTTTTTTTTTTTTTGGTTGTTGTTTTTTAATCACAGAGAAGAGCACCAAAAAGGATTATGGGGCTACTCATTCTTGTTTTATGTGCTTATAGTGAAGAAATGAAGAAATACAGCTTCTACAAAGTAGATCTGGAAAAATAGCTGGAGTGCACATGCCTACTAAAAGAGTAAGTGAGGCCGGGCACAGTGGCTCACGCCTGTAATCCCAGCACATTGAGAGGCTGAAGTGGGCAGATCGCTTGAGGTCAGGAGTTTGAGCCCAGCCTGGCCAACATGGTGAAACCCCTTCTCTACTAAAAATACAAAAATTAGCTGGGCGTGGTGGCAGGCACCTGTAATCCCAGCTACTCGGGAGGCTGAGGCACAAGAATCACTTGAAACTGGGAGGTGGAGGCTGCAGTGAGCTGAGATCGCACCACTGCACTCCAGCCTGGACAACAGAGTGTGACAGTGTCAGATAGATAGATAGATAGAGTGAGCATCAGGTGAAAGAGGAATCCTGTCTGCAAATAACAAAAAGCAGGACTCAAAAAGCATTATTCCAAGAGAATTCCAAGATTGTAGCTTGGCAAACAGTGGCAATTACATGACTGGTGGAAGAAAATTCAATTCCGTTATGCCATCTGCCTGGGTCATGTTTGTCTGTTAGCTGGGATTTTTTTTTTTCTCATTGAACATTAAACTTGAATTCCTTATGGTGCTGTGAGTTCTTTCTTTCTTTCATTTTTTTTTTTTTTTTTTTTTTTTTTTTTTTTTTTTTTTTTTTTTTTAAAGACAGAGTCTTGCTCTGTTGCCCAGGCTGGAGTACAGTGGTGTGATCTCAACTCACTGCAGCCTCCTCATCCTGGGTTCAAGCAATTCTTATGCCTCAGCCTCCTGAGTAGCTGTGACTACAGGCGTGCCCACCATGTCCAGCTAATTTTTGTATTTTTAGTAGAGATGTGATTTCACCATGTTGTCCAGGCTGGTCTCAAACTCCTGGCCTCAAATGATCTGCCTACCTCGGCCTCCCAAAGTGCTGGGATTAACAGGCGTGAGCCACTGCGTCCAGCTGTGGGTTTTTTCAGTGTATGCTTTTATCACAAATTCTATCTGATTCTATCAGATTCTTTTTGAAAGTAGAAATAATAAGAGGCTTCATTTACTAACTGCTAGGGATTACGATCTAGAAGCTTTATCCCTCCATGAGGTATAAGTAATGTTATTGCTGTGTCCCTTTTACAGATGAGGAAACTGGGGCTCAGAGAGGTGCAGTGACTTGCCCAAGCTCACACAGAGAGGAAGTGGCAGAGCTGGGAATTGAACCCGGCCCTCACCAGACTGCACAGCCCATCCCCTTAGCCAGTGCTATAAAGTATCCCCACAGGGACCTAAATGCTGTCCCTAAGTCAGAATGACTCAGAATTCCCAGAGATTTAGATGGCAGCCCAAATCCCCCAGAAGTGGGATTTTTTTTAAATTTTTCTCTCTCTTCTGTCAACTCCAAGGGGCCTAGGAATGTGTCTTTTCCCTCATGTTGCTCAGCACCCCGGCTAGGCCTGATGAGTCTAAGTGGGTGACGTCAGGCCTTCTCTGTCCCACAGGCATCGCTGTGTGCATTGGGATGGCTAGCACCTTCGCCTACGCCAACTCCACGCTCCGAGAACAGGTCTCTCTGAAGGTGAGTCACCTGCCAACCTAGTCTCCTGTGGCTGCTGCAACAAATAGCCACAAGCCAGGCGCAATCTTCCCGCTAAGTCTCCAAAGTCCATTGTATCATTCTTATGCCTTTGCGTCCTCATAGCTTAGCTCCCACATATCAGTGAGAACATATGATGTTTGATTTTCCATTCCTGAGTTACTTCACTTAGAATAATAGTTTCCAATCTCATCCAGGTCACTGCAAATGCTGTTAATTCATTCCTTTTTATGGCTGTGTAGTATTCCATCACATATGTGTACATATGTGTGTGTGTACATATACACACATATATGATGGAATATATATATATATACACACACATACACATACCACAATTTATGTACTTGTTGATTGATGGGCATTTGGGTTGGTTCCAAGATTTCGCTATTGTGAATTGTGCTGCTATAAACATGCGTGTGCAAGCATCTTTTTTGAATAATGATTTCTTTTCCTCTGGGTAGATGCCTAACAGCAGGATTGCTGGATCAAATGACAGCTCTACTTTTAGTTCTTTAAAGAATCTCCACACTGTTTTCCGTAGCGGTTGTACTAGTTTACATTCCCACTAGCAGTGTACAAATGTTCCCTGTCCACCACATTTATACTAGCATTTATTGTTTTTTGATTTTTTGATTACGGCCATTCTTGCAGGAGTGAGGTGGTATCACATTGTGGTTTTGATTTGCATATCCCTGATCATGAGTGATGTTGAGCATTTTTTCACATTTTTGTTGGCCATTTGTGTATCTTCTTTTGAGAATTGTCTGTTCATGTCCTTAGCCCACTTTTTGATGGGATTGTCTGTTTTTTTCTTACTGATTTGTTTTAGTTCATTGTAGATTCTGGATAATAGTCCCTTGTCAGATGTACAGATTGTAAGATTTTTCTCCCACTCTGTGGGTCGTCTCTTTACTCTGCTGACTGTTCCTTTTGCCATGCAAAAGCTCTTTAGTTTAATT
Source organism: Colobus angolensis palliatus (assembly GCF_000951035.1). Lineage (NCBI taxonomy): Eukaryota > Metazoa > Chordata > Mammalia > Primates > Cercopithecidae > Colobus > Colobus angolensis. The sequence continues at coordinate 5,017,486 of NW_012121709.1, forward strand.
AGGTCCCAGCTATTTGTCTTTATTGCATTTCCTTTTGGATTCTTGGTCATGAAATCCTTGGCTAAGCCAATGTCTAGAAGGGTTTTTCCAATGTTATCTTCTAGAATTTTTATAGTTTCAGGTCCTAGGTTTAAATCTTTAATCCATCTTGAGTTGATTTTTGTATAAGGTGAGAGATGAGGATCCAGTTTCATTCTCCTCATGTGGCTAGCCAATGATCCCAGCACCATTTGTCGAAAAGGGTATCCTTTCCCCACTTTATGTTTCTGTTATGTTCAGTTAGCTGTAAGTATTTGGGTGTATTTCTGGGTTCTCTATTCTGTTCCATTCATCTATGTCTCTATTTTTGTACCAGTACCACGCTGTTTTGGTGACTACGGCCTTATAATATAGTTTGAAATTAGCGAGTGTGATGCCTCCAGATTTGTTCTTTTTGCTTAGTCTTGCTTCAGTTATGTGGGCTCTTTTTTGGTTCCACGTGAATTTTAAAATTGTTTTTTTCTAATTCTATGAAGAATGATGGTGGTATTTTGATGAGGATTGCATTGAATTTGTAGATTGCTTTTGGCAATATGGTCATTTTCACAATATTGATTCTAACAATTCATGAGCATGGGATGTGTTTCCATTTGTTCATGTCGTCTATGATTTCTTTCAGCAATGTTTTGTAGTTGTCCTTGTAGATGTTTTTTGACTCCTTGGTTAGGTATATTCCTAAGTTTTGTTTTGTTTTGTTTTGTTTTGTTTTTTGCAGCTATTGTATAAGGGGTTGAGTTCTTGATTTGATTCTCCACTTGGTTGCTGTTGGTGTATATAAAAGAGCTACTGATTTGTGTACATTAATCTCGTACCTGGAAATTTTGTTTTATATTGGCTGATTCATCACAGATGGCTTTTATTACACTAAGGTATGTCCCTTGTATGCCAATTTTGCTGAGAGTTTTAATTGTAAATGGATGCTGGATTTTGTCGAATGCTTTTTCTGCATCTATTGAAATGATCAGGTGATTTTTGTTTTTAATTCTATTTAAGTGGTGTATCACATTTATTGACTTGCGCATGTTAAATTATCCCTGCATCCCTAGTATGAAACCCACTTGATCATGGTGGATTATCTTTTTGGTAATTTGTTGGATTCAGTTAGGAAGTATTTTGTTAAGGATTTTAGCATCTATGTTCATCAAGGATATCCATCTGTAGTTTTCTTTTTTGGTTATGTCCTTTCCTGGTTTTGGTATTAGGGTGATGCTGGCCTCATAGAATGAGTTAGGGAGAGTTCCTTCTTTCTCTGTCTTGTGGAATAATGTTAAAAAGATTGGTACTAATTCTTCTTTGAATGTCTAGTAGAATTCTGCTGTGAATCTGTCTGGTCCTGGACATTTTTTTGTTGGTAATTTTTTAATTACCATTTCAATCTCACTGCTTGTTATTGGTCTGTTTAGGGTATCGAATTCTTCCTGATTTAAGCTAGAAGGGTTGTATTTTTCCAGGAATTTATCCATCTCTTCTAGGTTTTCTAGTTTATGTGCATAAAGGTGTTCATAGTAGCCTTGATTGACCTTTTATATTTCAATGGTGTCAGTTGAAATATCTCCGGTTTCGTTTCTTAGTGAGGTCATTGGATTTTCTCTCTTCTTTTCTTGGTTAATCTTGTCAATGGTCTATCAGTTTGATTTATCTTTTCAAAGAACTAGCTTTTTGTTTCATTTATCTTTTGAATTTTTTGTTGTTGTTTCAATTTCATTTAGTTCTGCTCTGATCTTGGTTATTTCCTTTATTCTGCTGGGTTTGGGTCTGGTTTCTTCTTGTTTCTCTATTTCCTTGAGGTGTGACCTTAGAGTGTCAGTTTGTGCTCTTTCAGTCTTTTTGATGTAGGCATTTAGGGCTATGAACTTTCCTCTTAGCACCGCCTTTGCTGTATCCCAGAGGTATTGATAGGTTGTGTCATTATTGTCATTCAGTTTGAAGAATTTTTAAATCTCCATCTTGATTTCGTTTTAGACCCAATTATCATTCAGGAGCAGGTTATTTAATTTCCATGTATTTGCATGGTTTTGAAAGTTCCTTTTGGAGTTGATTTCCAGTTTTATTCCGCTGTGATCTGAGAGAGTACTTGATATAATTTCAATTTTCTTAAATTTATTGAGGCTCATTTTCATGTAGTCTATCTTGGAGAAAGTTCCATGCACTGTTGAATAGAATGTGTGTTCTGCAGTTGTCAGATGAAATGTTCTGTATATATCTTAAATCCATTTGTTCCAAGGTATAGTTTAAATCCATTGTTTCTTTGTTGACTTTGTCTTGATGATCTGTCTAGTGCTGCCAGTAGAGTACTAAAGTCCCCCACTATCATTGTGTTGCTGTCTATCTCATTTCTTAGGTCTATTAGCAATTATTTTCTAAATTTGGGAGCTGCAGTGTTAGGTGCATATATATTTAGAAATATGGTATTTTCCTGTTGGACAAGGCCTTTTACCATTATATAATGTCCCTCTTTGTCTCTTTTAACCACTGTTGCTTTAAAGTTTGTTTTGTCTGATATAAGAATAGCTACCCCTGCTTGCTTTTGGTGTCCATTTGCATGAAATGTCTCTTTCCACCCCTTTAAGTTTATGTGAGTCCCTATGTGTTAGGTGAGTCTCCTGAAGGCAGCAGATGACTGGTTGGTGAGTTCTTATCTATTCTGTGGTTCTGTGTCTTTTAAGTGGAGCATTTAGGCCACTTACATTCAATGTTAGCATTGAAATGTGAGGTACCATTGCATTCATCATGCTCTTTGTTGCCTGTGTACTTTAGTTTTTTTTCATTTTTTGTTTTCGCTTTTTAACTTGTATTTTTGTTTTATGGTCCTGTGTGATTTATGCTTTAAAGAGGTTCTATTTTGATGTGTTTCCAGGATTTGTTTCAAGATTTAGAGCTCCTTTTAGCAGTTCTTACAGTGGTGACTTGGTAATGGCGAATTCTTGGTAATGGCGAATTCTCTCAGCATTTATTTGTCTGAAAAATACTGTATCTTTCCTTCATATATGATTGTTAGTTTCACTGGATACAAAATTCTTGGCTAATAATTATTTTGTTTGAGGAGGGTGAAGATAGGACCCCAATCCCTTCTAACTTGTAGGGTTTCTGCTGAGAAATCTGCTGTTAATCTGATAGGTTTTCCTTTATAGGTTAACTGGTGCTTCTGTCTCACAGCTGTTAAGACTCTTTCCTTCGTTTTAACTTTGAATAACCTGATTACAGTGTGCCTAGGCAAAGACCTTTTTGCGATGAATTTCCCAGGTGTTCTTTGTGCTTCTTGTATTTGGATGTCTAGGTCTCTAGCAAGGCCTGGGAAGTTTTCCTTGATTATTCCCCCAAATATGTTTTCCAAGTTTTCAGAATTCTTTTCTTCTTCAGGAACACTGATTATTCTTAAGTTTGGTCATTTAACATAATCCCAGACTTCTTGGAGGCTTTGTTCATATTTTCTTATTCTTTTTACTTTGTCTTTGTTGGATTGGGTTAATTCAAAGACCTTGTCTTCGAACTCAGAATTTCTTTATTCTGCTTGGTCAAGTCTATTGCTAAGATTTTCCAGAGCATTTCACATTTCTAAAAGTGTGTCTAAAGTTTCCTGAATTTTTTTATTTTTTTTTTCTTTAAGCTATCTATTTCCTTAAGTATTTCTCCCTTCACTTCTTGTATCATATTTTGGATTTCATTGCATTGGGCTTTGCCTTTCTCTGGTCCCTCCCTGATTAGCTTAATAACTAACCTCCTGAATTCTTTTTCAGGTGAATCAGGGATTTCTTCTTGGTTTAGATCCATTGCTGGTGAACTAGCATGATTTTTGGGGGGTGTGAAGAGCCTCGTTTTGTCATATTACCAGGGTTGGTTTTCTGGTTCCTTCTCATTTGGGTAAGCTCTGTCAGACGCAAGGTCTAGGGCTGAAGGCTGTTGTTCAGATTCTTTTGTCCCACGGGGTGTTCCCTTGTTGTATTCTCCCCCTTTTCCTATGGATGTGGCTTCCTGTGAGCCAAACTGCAGTGATTGTTGTCTGTCTTCTGGGTCTAGCCACCCAGTGAGTCTACCTGGCTCCAGGCTGGTACCAGGGGTTGTCTGCACAGAGTCCTGTGATGTGAACTGTCTATGGGCCTCTCAGCCGTGGATACCAGTGCCTGTTCCCATGGAGGTGGTGGAGGGTACAATGGACTCCATGAGGGTTCTTAGCTTTGGTGGTTTAATGTGCTATTTTTGTGCTGGTTAGCCTCCTGCCAGGAGGTGGCGCTTTCCAGAGGTCATCAGCTGCGGTAACGTAGAGAGGAACCAGCAGGGCCCCAGAACTCCCAAGTTTATTTGCCCATTGTCTTCCGCTACCAGGGAAGACCTATGTAGGAAAGGACCTGGTGGGGGTGAGGCTAGGCGTGTCTGACCTCAGACTCTTCCTTGGGCGGGTCTTGCTATGGGGGAAGTAGGTGACATTCCCAGGTCACTGGATTTGTGTACCAAGGAGGATTATGGCTGCTTCTGCTGAGTCATGCAGGTTGTCAGGGAAGTGGGGGAAAGCTGGCAGTCACAGGCCTCACCCAGCTCCCATGCAAAATGAAGGGCCTGTCTCACTCCCACCGTGCTCACCGCAACAGCCCCCAGACCGTTTCCAGGTGGAGAGCGAGAGGGGCTTGAAAACCCGCCCCAGGCTATCCACTTCCCGGCTGCCAAGGAAGAGGCTTTAGTTCTTCCCCCTGCCGTGGAGTCTGCACGCTGGATTTGCACCCTCCCCTGAGTTCTGGCCAGGAGGCTTCTTACCCTGTTCAAATTATTACAGAGTTCAGCTAGAGATTTGCTTCTCCCTGTGGAGTTTTAGCCCCTGCTCCTACCCATTGGATCTCCGTGGTGCCAGGCAGGAAAGGACTGCTCGGGGACCCAGCGAGCTCCCAGGGGCTTGCTGTTCCTTCCTCTACCCCTGTATTTTGCTCGGCTCTCCAAATTGACTCAGCGCCAGATAAAGTCGAGACTTCTCCCGCAAACAGACCTTCAGCTTCCCTGGTGAGGGTGAGTGTTTGGGAGAGGAGGGTCTCCCTTTCCCATTTCCGCAGTTGGGGCACTCACAGTTTTGGGGGGGGCTCTCCTGGGTCCTGCAGGAGCGGTCCGCTTCCTTCAGAGAGTCTGTGGGTCCTCTCAGGATTGCTGGTTTGTCCTTGCAGTCAATCTGGTGCTAAAATTCACAATGCGAGCTGCCACCCGCTGCTGCGTCTGGAGCTGCAATCTAGTCCTGCCTCCCATCCGCCATGATCTCACCAAAACCTCTTCTTTTATTTTATAATTTTTAGAGACGGAGTCTTGCCCTGTCACCCAGGCTGGAGTGCAGTGGCATGACCATAGCTTATTGCAGCTTCCAACTCCCAGGCTCAAGCGATCCTCCGACCTCAGCCTCCTAGGGAGACCATGCTTCTGCCTGTCACCCCTGGGTAGATCCCTGAGTGTTCCTTCCTTCTCCCCTCCAACAGCAGCATCTCCTTCACATACCCC
>NW_012121709.1:5024281-5031651 GCF_000951035.1 Colobus angolensis palliatus
AAACTCCATCAGAAAAGAAAAAAAAAGAAAAGAGAGAAAAGAAAGGAAGGAAAGAAGGAAGGAAGGAGGGAGGGAGGGAGGGAGGGAAAGAAGAAAGGAAAAGAAGGAGTGCATACAAGGTGTAGTACATAAGTACTGGGCATGGTGGCCTATGCCTCTAATCCCAGCAACTCAGGAGGCTGAGGCAGGAGGATCCCTTGAACCCAGGAGTTTGAGGCCAGCCTGGGCAACATAGCAAGACCCCCCTCTTCTCTATAATTTTTTTTTTTTTTTTGAGATGAAGTCTCAGTCTGTCACCCAGGCTGGAGTGCAGTGGTGCAATCTCCACTCGCTGCAACCTCCGCCTCCCAAGTAGTGAGATTACAGGTGTGTACCACCAAGATTACCAAGCGATTCTCCTGCCTCAGCTTCCTGAGTAGGTGAGATTACAGGCGCATGCCACCACGCCCAGATCATTTTTGTATTTTTAGTAGAGATGGGGTTTTGCCACGTTGGCCAGGCTGGTCTTGAACACATGACCTCAGGTGATCCACCCACCTCAGCCTCCCAAGTGCTGGGATTACAGGCGTGAGCCATTGCACCCGGCTTGCAAAATTTTTTTTTAAAGTTAGCCAGGTGTGGTGGCATGTGCCTCTCCTCCTAGCTACTCAGGAGGCTGAAGCAGGAGGATTGCTTGATCCCAGGAGTTTGAGGCTGCAGTGAGCTATGATTGCACTACTGCACTCCAGCCTGGGCAACAGAGCAAGACCTTCTCTGTTTAAAAAAAAAAGAAGGTGCTGTTTAGCATGGTGCCTGGCATATAGGAAACATTTAATTGAGCTAGTTTTCAAAAGTCTGTGCTTTCAGAAAAACAAAACAAAACAAAAAAAAAAAACTCATCAAAAAGGGGCCTAAGGATGTGAATAGGCAATTCTCAAAAGAAGATATACAAATGGCCATCAAACTTATGAAAAAATACTCAACATCACTAATGATCAGGGAAATGCAAATCAAAACACAATGCGATACCACCTCACTCCTGCAAGAATGGCCATCATCAAAAAAATCAAAAAATAGTAGATGTCAGTATGGATGCAGGAACACTTTTACAGTGCTGGTGGGGACATAAACTAATACAACCACTATGGAAAACAGTGTGGAGATTCCTTAAAGAACTGAAAGTAGAAGTACCATTTGATCCAGCAATCCTACTACTAGGCATCTACCCAGAGGAAAAGAAGTCATTATACGAAAAAAATCCTTGCTCACGCATGTTTATAGCAGCACAGTTCACAACTTCAAAAGTGTAGAACCAGCCCAAATGCCCATCAGTCAATGTGTAAGTAAAGAAACTGTGGTATATGTATATGAAGGAATACTACTCAGCCATAAAAAGGAATGAATTAATGGAATTCGCAGCAACCTGGATGAGATTGGAGATTATTATTCTAAGTAAAGTAACTCAGGAATGAAAAAAATAAACCTTGTATGTTCTCACTGATAAGTGGTAGCTAAGCTGTGAGGATGCAAAGGCATAAGAATGATACAGTGGACTTTGGGGACTCTGGGGGAAAGGGTGGGAAGGGGGTGAGGGAAAAAAGACTACAAATTGGGTTCAGCATATACTGCCCAGGTGATGGGTGTGTGAAAATCTCGCAGATCACCACTGAAGAACTTATTCATGTAATACCACCTGTTCACCAAAAACCTATGGAACTAATTTTTTTTTTTTTAAGTCTGTGCTTTCTCCTGCACAGGTGTTCCCATAATAATCACCAGCTTCACTGACCCTTCTATAACATCATCTGCTTTCTCAAAAACACTTGGGCCTCCATGCAGGATGGAGGACAACCCGGTCTCCATTTGCACGTGAGCACATTGAGGTTCGGAGTTGGGGACACAGTCAGAGGTCCTTCCTGACCCTTAGTCTCATCTTCTTTATGCAAACTCCTTTCTGCTGCTGTTAAAACAGTAGGAGGGGCCAGGGACAGTGGCTCACACCTATAATCCCAGCACTTTGGGAGGCTGAGGCAGGTAGATCACCTGAGTTCAGGAGTTCGAGACCAACATGGCCAACATGGTGAAACCCCGTCTCTACTAAAAATACAAAAATTAGCTGAGCATGGTGGCGGGCACCTGTAATCCCAGCCACTTGGGAGGCTGAGGCAGGAGAACCACTTGAACCCAGGAGGCAGAGATTGCAATGAGCTGAGATTGCGCCATTGCACTCCAGCCTGGGCAACAAGAGTGAAACTCCGTCTCAAAAACAAACAAGCAAAAATAGCTTTGGGGGCTAGGTCTCTCTCAAATGCAGTAACATCCAAATGGCACCTTTACTTACATTTTAGGAGCTAAGAGGATCTCTGTATCCATGGACGGGCCTCCAGGGGTCCTTGATCCTCATGAAGACACAGGTGACACTTTGCCTGTGTGTGCATATCTTCCATAAGAGCAGGTCTACATGGCCCTTAGTAAGCGTAGGCATCTCAGCTTATTAGGAGAAAACTACCTCCCTTGTCCTTCAGATTCTGTCTTCCCAGAACATTGCTAATTCCCTCTTCCTATTCCACCTTTGGTTTGGATTCATAGAGAATTAAACTGGAATCTATTATTTATTGGCATAAAAAGAGCTACCGGGTGGATTAATCACATTGATAAGAGCAGTTGGTTGGTTGGAGGTGGTTTCTAGCGTCATTAACCTTGACCGCTCCTGGAATAATGGGTGGATGGAGATGCATTTGTTTCGTCCACTCTCTGGAAATGTGCATCGTAACAGTGCATGGGGCACTGAGCTGTGTCTGGAGACAGTGTGTATGAGCATTTACCGAAACCACAGGGAAGGTTGCACTGGGAAAGTTATGACCTCATCTTATTCCAGCAATGTAGCCACTCCAGTCCAAGAAAAGACATGAGCTGTTGAGAATCAACAGCAGAGGGGTCTGCCTGTGTGTCCCAGGGTACATAGGCAGGAACATGCCCCTCTTTGCATCTCCTTCAGACATTTCCTAGGATTGCTCTAAGGCTGTGAAACTGCTGGGAAACAGCAAACTGAGGATTTCCAATTTGTCTTCCTGGGGACTAGACAGGAACGAGGCTGAAGAAGGAGAAATGGGGCTGGATTGTGAAGGGCTTTGAGAATTAGTTGTATAAGTTTGAATTTAATTCTATGCTGTGGTGCTTCATGGAACGGTCAGTCCAGGGCAGTGGGCTAGAGGTCTGTCCTAGAAAAAGTGAAAGCAGAAATTTTCAACTTCTAGATCCGAATCTTCTGCTGGGTTATAAACTCTTAATAATCAGTCCTATTGCTTAGCAAGCTTCAAATATGAATCTGTACCAGACTGAATGTTTGCATTTAAAAATGTGACTTTTGCCTGTAATTCCAGTGTTTTGGGAGCCCAAGGCAGGAGGATCACTTGAGGCGAGGAGTTCAGGACTAGCCTGAGCCAAATAGCAAGATTCTGTCTCTGCAAAAAAAATTTTTTTTCTCAATTAGCCAGGTATAGTGACACCTGCCTGTGGTCCCAGCTACTCCAGGAGGCTGAGGCAGGAGGATCACTTGAGCCCAGGAGTTCAAGGTTACAGTGAGCTATGATCACCCTACTGTACTCCAGCCTAGGCAACAGAAAAAAATAAATAAAATTAAAAATTTGATTTAATCTTTAACAACAACTCCATTTTCAAATGAAGGCACATGCCCTTGAGGTTATTTAACCTCTCTATGCTTTAGTTCTTAACAGCATTTTATGTACTTTGATTCTTACAACTCTTTAAGGTAGATACTAAGATATACCCATTTTACAGATGAGGAAAGGGAAACTGAAAGAGTTTAAATAACTTGCCTGGAGTTGGACAGCTCCCACACAGGATTTGACCAGGGATTTGAATGTGTGCCATCCAGCTCAAGTCTGCTGCGAACCACGTTGCTCTCTTGCCCTTCTAGATAGTTTTTCAAGCAGATGTCCACCATTCTGCCACCTTCTCCGTGACCACCGCTTGGGTCTCAGTGGAATGGAAAGGTTCCAGTGCCCTTCCCTTCACCTTCAGCACCACTTCCTTCAAAACGTTGACAAAGTGAAAAGCTGCCAGTCATCAGGGTACATTCTGGAAGGTTCTGCCACGTCCACCTTTGATATCACAGATCTCTTGCTTTGTCTTCAGGAGAAGAGGTCGGTACTGGTCATCTTGTGGATCTTGGCCTTTCTGGCGGGGAACACCCTCTATGTGCTTTATACATTCAGCTCCCAGCAGCTGTACAACAGGTGAGCATGGGAATCCAAACCCCACGGTGGGAGAGTGGGGCACTTGGCTGGGCTTGGGGCATGTACCCTTTCACTTGAGAATGAGGCACAAGCTCTGTGTCATGTTATAAATTCCAAATTCCACCCTGCTATTACTCCTCATGCATATCTAAACCACCACTCAATAGTAGAAATTCAAGAGAAGCCATATAGGTAAATTAACATCTTCTAGTTACTGAAAACTAAACAGAAACAGGTGGAATCAATTATAATAATTGATTTTATTTAACCCAGTATATCAAAAATATTTAGGTTTTGTTTGTTTGTTTTGAGACAGGATCTCACTGCATCACCCAGACTAGCAGTAGTGTGATCACGGCTCACTGGAGCCTCGACCTCCCTGGGCTCAGGTGATCCTCCCACCTCAGCCTACCAAGTAACTGGTACTACAGGTGCATGCCACCACACCTGGCTAATTTTTATAGTTTTTGTAGAGACGGAATTTCCCTTTGTTGCCCAGGCTGGTCTCGGACCTCTGAGCTCAGGCAATCCACCTGCCTTGGCCTCCCAAAGTGCTGGGATCATTACAGGCATGGGCCACCGCACCTGGCCCCAAAAGATTGTCATTTCAACATGCAATCGATATAAAAATTATAAATGAGATATTTTACGTTTTTTGTTTTTTTTTTTTTTGAGACGGAGTCTCACTCTGTTGCCTAGGCTGGAGTGCAGTGGCATGATCTTAGCTCACTGCAATCTCGGGTTCAAGCAGTTCTCCTGCCTCAGCCTCCTGAGTAGCTGGGATCACAGGCACGTGCCACCACGCCCAGTGAATTGTTGTATTTTTAGTAGAGACAGGGTTTCACCATATTGAAAATTTCACCATATTTCACTCAAACTCCTGACCTTGTGATCCGCCCGCCTCGGCCTCCCAAAGTGCTGGGATTACAGGCATGAGCCACCGCGCCTGGTTTTACATTCTTTTTTCACATTAAGTCTTTGTAATCTGGTATCTTACACATACAGCTTATGTCAGTTCCAACCAACCAGATTTCAAGTATTCAAAATGGTTAGTGAACACTGTATGAATAGTGCAGGTCTGGAATATTTCTGGAAGGACAACCAAGAAACTGGAAATAATAATTGCCTCTTGGTGGGCACTGGAGATCAGAAACCTACTTTGCACAGTTTGGCCTTTTTTTTTTTTTTTTTTTTGAGATGGAGTTTCACTCTTTGTTGCCCAGGCTGGGATGCAGTGGCGCAATCCTGGCTCACTGCAACCTCTGCCTCCCAGGTTCAAGTGATTCTCCTGTCTCAGCCTCTTGAGTAGCCAGGATTACAGGTGCCCGCCACCACACCCAGCTAATTTTTGTATTTTTCTTAGAGATGGGGTTTCACCATGTTGGCCAGGCTGGTCTTGAACTCCTGACCTGAGGTGATCTGTCGACCTTGGCCTACCAAAGTGCTGGGATTACAGGCGTGAGCCACTGTGCCTGGCCCAGTTTGGCCTTTTATATTACAGTCATGTGTCGCGTAATGATGTTTCCATCAACGATGGACCATGTAGACAGCAGTGGTCCCATAAGGTTATAATGGAGCTGGAAAATTCTATTGCCTAGTGATACTGCAGCCATCATAATGCTGTAGCACAGTGCCTTACATATTTGTGTTGATGCTGGGGTAAACCTATTGTCCTGCCAGTCATATAAAAGAAGAGTGCATGCAATTTATGTACAGTACCTAATGTTTGATAATGATAATAAAAGACTATATTACTGGTTTATATGTTTACTATACTTTTCATTGTCATTTTCTTTTCTTTCGCTCTCTTTTTTTTTTTTTTGAAACCGAGTTTTGCTCTTGTCACCCAGGCTGGAGTGCAGTGGCACGATCTCGGCTCATTGCAACCTCCGTCTCCCAGGTTCAAGTGATTCTCCCGCCTCAGCCTCCCAAATAGCTGGGATTACAGGCACTCACCACCATGCCTGATTAATTTTTGTATTTTTAATAGAGACAGGGTTTCGCCATGTTGGCCAGGCTGGTCTCAAGCTCCTGATCGCAGGTGATCTACCTGCCTCAACCTCCCAAAGTGCTGAGATTGCAGGTGTGAGCCACAGTGCCCGGCCCATTGTCATTTTAGAGTGTACTTTTTCTACTTACAAAAAATAAAAGTTGGCTGGGCATGGTGGCTCACGCCTGCAATCTCAGCATTTTGAGAGGCCAAGGTGGGCAGATCATGAGGTCAGGAGTTCAAGACCAGCCTGGCCAAGAGGGTGAAACCCCCATCTGTACTAAAAATACAAAACTTAGCCGGGCGTGGCGGCGGGCGCCTGTAATCCCAGCTACTCAGGAAGCTGAGCCAGAGAATTGCTTGGACCCAGGAGGCAGAGGTTGCAGTGAGCCGTGATTGCGCCACTGCACTCCAGACAGAGCGAGACTGTGTCTCAGAGTTAACTGTAAGGCAGCCTTAGGCAGTGCCTTTCAGAAGAAGACATTGCCGTCATAGGAAATGACAGTGCCATGGGTGTTACTGCCCCTGAAGATCTTCCAGTGGGACAAGATGTGGAGGTGGAAGACAGTGATATTGATGATTCTGACCCCATTTAGGGTGAGGCTAAGGTGTATGTTTGTGTCTTAAGTTTTAACAAAAAATTTTAAAAATTGGAAAAACCTTATAGAATAAGGATATAAAGAAAGAAAATATTTCTGTACAGCTGTACAATCTGTTTTAAGCTAAGTGTTATTATAAAATAGTCAAAAAATAAAAACAGTGTACAAAGTAAAAATGTTAGAGTAAGCTAAGGTCAATTTATGATTGAAGAAATAAACATTTTAAAATAAATGTAACGGCCGGGCCTGGTGGCTCACGCCTGTAATCCCAGCACTTCGGGAGGCCAAGGCGGGTAGATCACTTGAGGTCAGGAGTTTGAGACCAGCCTGGCCAACATGGTGAAACCCTGTCTCTACTTAAAAAAATACCAAAATTAGCCAGGTGTGGTGGCAGGAGCCTGTAATCCCAGCTACTTGGGAGGCTGAGGCAGGAGAATCATTTGAACCCGGAAGGTGTTCAAAATTAGCCAGGTGTGGTGGCAGGAGCCTGTAATCCCAGCTACTTGGGAGGCTGAGGCAGGAGAATCATTTGAACCCGGAAGG
>NW_012121709.1:5036084-5044447 GCF_000951035.1 Colobus angolensis palliatus
AAAAAACTAGCCGGGCGAGGTGGCGGGCGCCTGTAGTCCCACTAATGGGGAGGCTGAGGCAGGAGAATGGTGTAAACCCAGGAGGCGGAGCTTGCAGTGAGCTGAGATTCGGCCACTGCACTCCAGCCTGGGCAGCAGAGCGAGACTCCATCTCAAAAAAAAAAAAAAAAATTATCATCACGTAATAGCCAAAAGGTGGAAGCAAGCCAGTGACCCAGTGTCTATTGACAGATGAATGGATAAACACCCTGTGGTATGTGCATACAGTGGAATGTTATTCAGCCTGAAATAGGAAATTCTGACACATGCTGCAACATGGATGAACCTTGAGGACATTTTGTGAATTGAAATAAGCCAGATACAAAAGGACATTAGGTATATGATTGCATTTACATGAAGTACCTAAAGTAGTCAAATTTATAGACAGAAAGGAGAATGATGGTTGCCAGGGACTGTGGGGAGAAGGGAATGTGGAGTTACTGCTAATGGGTACAGAGTCTCAGTTTTGCAAGATGAAAAGAGGTCTGTGGTTAGACGGTGGTGATGATTATGCAACAATGTGAATGTACTTAGCATCATTGAACTGTGCACGTAAAAATGGTTAAGACGGTACATTTAATGTTCTGTGTGTTTTACCACAATTAGGAAAAAAGATCATCTACCACTGACATCATTTCATAAAAGAATGGTTATTTTAACACCAAAGAATTAATTAGGAAAGAAAAATAATCCTGTAATCGGAATACATTTGGCTTCATTTTTTAAAAAGTATTTGGAGATCACTGCATAAGTGAATGTTATCAGAACGTGACTGCTGTTTGTGGAAACTATCAGAGCTGCCAGAATTGAGGGAAGATTCTTTTGTGGATGGTTGGGGGTAGGGTTGGCCAGAGGACCTCTAGGACAGGGTTGAAACTCAAATCAGGCTTTCAGATCACATCCATCTGTTTAGAAATTGAACTTTGAGGATTGTGTGGTTTTGCCACTTTCTGAGGCCACCCATAAAAGCAATTTGAGGAGCAGTTCCGAGGCGTCAACACAGATCTCATACCCTGCATTCACTGCATGGTCTAGAATGTCAAGGTCCTGGTGGAGGGTGGAGGAGGTGGAGTTTCCCAGAACCTTGGATGAATTTCCAGCTCATGCCATTTTCTGGGTATGATCATATTCCCAGGCTCAGACCTCTGTGCCCCCATCAAAGCAGGCTGAGTCAAACTGGCGCACAGGAAGAGAGAGAGAGAGAGAAGCTTAAGAGAGGAGCAACAGGCTGGGCGCGGTGGCTCACGCCTGTAATCCCAGAACTTTGGGAGGCTGAGGTGGGCGGATCACCTGAGGTCAGGAGTTCGAACCAGCCTGGCCAAAATGGTAAAACCCCATCTCTACTAAAAATACAAAATTAGCTAGGTGTGGTGGCGCACACCTGTAATCCCAGCTACTTGGGAAACTGAGGCAGGAAAATCGCTTGAACTGGGGAGATGGAGGTTGCAGTGAGCTGAGATTGCACCATTGCACTCCAGCCTGGGCAGCAAGAGCGAAATTCCGTCTCCAAAAAAAAAAGAGAAGAGCAACATAGCTGAGTCCTTGTCCTTACTGAAGTCACCAGTCTAGAGTGTGCTTGTGTGTGACGCCAACAACCATTGTCTTATTTTGGCCTCTTGGGGACCCGTTTCACAGGTGAAGAAACTGAGACTTCATGAAGTCCTTGCTAAGGAGGGCTTGGAGGCGGCCCTTACCAGTGAGCTTGAATATTCTCAGGATTTGATGTCTAATGACCAATATCAAAGTCTTAATTCTACCTCTTCCCAGCTTTGTGCTGTTGAGCAAGTCATGTCACCTCTCTGAGCCTTCCCTAGTTTCCTCATTTGCAAAATTGGAACCAAGTTCACATTCTTCCCTTATCTGCCTGCAGGCTAGTTAGGAAGGCCACATGACATAAGACTCATGAAAGTGCCGGGTAAACAATAAAACATTGGACATATGTCATAATTAATATGATTATTTTATGATTAATTATCATAATTAGGCTGGGCACAGTGACTCATGCCTGTAATCTCAACACTTTGGGAGGCCAAAGTGGGTGGATCACTTGAGGCCAGGAGTCTGAGACCAGCCTGGCCAACATGGCGAAATCCTGTCTCTATTAAAAATACAAAAATTAGCCTGGCGTGGTGGTAGGCATCTGTAATCCCAGCTACTCGGGAGGCTGAGGCAGAAGAATCACTCGAAGCCAGGAGACGGAGGTTGCAGTGAGCCCAGGTTGCGACACTGCACTCCAGCCTGGGTGACA
Source organism: Colobus angolensis palliatus (assembly GCF_000951035.1). Lineage (NCBI taxonomy): Eukaryota > Metazoa > Chordata > Mammalia > Primates > Cercopithecidae > Colobus > Colobus angolensis. The sequence continues at coordinate 5,038,372 of NW_012121709.1, forward strand.
GAGCGAGACTCCGTCTCAAAAAAAAAAAACAAAAAAAAAAACCATAATTATTGGTGGAGGTGCCTAAGGAGGAGCAAAACTGACAATAAAATATATCCATCCATTAAAGTTTGTAGAGTACTTTAGAAATGAGTAGACTTGATGATGAATCCATAGAAAAACATTTTTGCACCCACCCCCCCAAAAAAGCAAAAACAAACAAAAAAATTCACTAAGATGATGGAATAAAACCCAGATAGATAGATTGAACACCAACTGGTGTCCAAGATAAAATGGAAAGGATAAGGCAGATCTTTAAGATAAAATGGAAAGGATGAGGCAGATCTTCATTTGATCATGATCATGGAAGCATTGGAGATTTGGCAGAGTGGAAATCCACCAACCAGCCTGGGATATCCTGGGAAGGGCAAGAGCGGAGCTAAAGACAGGAGCTCAGGGCCGCAAACCTCTCCCTGTATTATTACCTAGATGACCACTCCAACTTGCAGGCAAGGAATCCCATGGAGACAGGGCGAGGATGTGGGAGGGTCACTGAAGGTGTTGTGAGTGACCTGTCAGTAGTTTTGCCCTACTCAAAATAACCCAGACCAACCCATTCTTAGGATGCTAGAATAGGGGCCTCATTTTGCACCCTTTTCTGCCAGTCCAGCTGAGTATTTCCAAAGCATATAGAAAGCATCCATTCTGTGCTGAGTGCACTTCTCCCTGCTTTGGAGGAGGCTGATGGGATTCAGTCTGGCCCTTGCCCAGAGCCTGTAATCCGGCGGGAAGAAAGGAGAGGGACCAGCGTGGGTTGAGTACTGGTTCCAATCTAAGCTCCACATTCAACCCGAGATGAAGCGGGAAGGTGACCACCTCTTAGTGCCCCGGTGTCCTCAGCTCAAAATGGGATATATATATATATATATATGTTTTTGTTTTTGTTTTTTTTGAGAAGAAGTCTCACTCTATCGCCCACGCTGGAGTGCAGTGGCATGATCTCGGCTCACTGCAACCCTCTGCCTCAGCCTTCTGAGTTGCTGAGACTACAGGCATGCACCACCATGCTTGGCTAATTTTTATTTTTTTTAATAGAGACAGGGTTTCACCGTGTTGGCCAGTCTCGAACTCCTGAGAAGTGATCCACCTGCCTCTGCCTCCCAAACTGCTGGGACTACAGTCGTGAGCCACTGCGCCCAGCCTCAAAATGGGATATTCACAGCACCTACTTCATAGAGTCTTTGGGAAGACAACATGGGTTAAGACATGTAAAATACACAGAGCAGGGCTGCATGACATCTAAAGCCAGGATATTTTAGCTACTATTACAAAGAACATTCCCCCCTGGGGTGGTGTTGGAGAGCAGTGCCACTCAAAGTGTGGTCTGTTCACCATTGCCAGTTTGAGAACTGCTTATTGTCTGTCTCCAACGAGTTAAGTACAGAAACTGAACATGAGGTTTCACTTATCTGGTCATGGACAGGTTTACACTACTCAGCTGTAGAGTATGGATGGAGAAATTTAACTGCAGCCAGGATGTCTGGGTTCCAGGCCACCTCTGTCCCTTAATATTTTCAGGACCTTCCACATATTACTTTACCTTTCTGTGCCTCAGTTTCCTCATCTGCAAAATGGGGTGGATAAAAGTACCTGCCTCATAGTATTACTATCGTCATCACTGCTGCACCGCAGGGTTTGTAATCTGTCCATTTATCTCATCAAATCCTGCCAATGATACCATAAGGGAGGGAACAATTCCCATTTTATTCATGAGAACACTGAGGCTTACAGAGATAACTTTATTTGCCCAGGGTCCAATAAATGGAGAAGCTTGGATTCCAGTTCAAGTCTGTCTGATACCAACGCCTTTATGCTTATGTAGTGTGAGTTTGGGCAGCTGACTTCACCTCTCCAAGCCTTATTTATAAACTGGAGATAAGCAACACTCACTGCACAGGACGGTTGTGAGGATCAGTGAGCAAAGAGCTTAGCACAGTTCCTGGCACATCAGTTTCCCTCCCTCCTTCATAGTATTGGCCTGCCTTCCTAATTTCCTCTCCCTGCCTTGCCTCCCTCTCTTCCTCCTCCTTTCTTTTCTTCCCTCCTTCCTTCCTTCCTTTTGCCTCCTCTTATAAAGCCTGTTGTGGACCCACAAAACTAGAGGGCACTGTTACGGTTGGGTTTGTCCCCACAAAAACTCATGTTGAAATTTGATCCCCAATGGTGTTGGGAGGTGGGGCCTAGCGGAAGGTGTTTGGGTCACGGGTATGGATCCTCCATGAGTGGTTTGGTGCCATTTTCATGATAGTGAGTTCTTGCTCTGGTGAAACTGGGTCAGTCTCATGGGAATGGATTAGTTCCTGTGAGGGTGGGTTCTTATAAAGCCAGGACGCCCCTGGGGTTTGTCTGCTTCCCCTTTGGCCTTCTCCTTCATGTTATGATGCACTAGAAAAATAACCCTCACCAGAAGCTAGTGCCGTGCCCTTGAACTTCCCAGCCTGTAGAACCCTGGGCTAAATAAAACTCTTTCCTCTGGCTGAGAGCAGTGGCTCATGCCTGTATCCCAGCACTTTGGAAGGCTGAGGCGGGTGGATCACTTGAAGTCAGGAGTTTGAGACCAGCCTGGCCAACATGGCGAAACCCCGTCTCTACTAAAAATATAAAAAATTAGACAGCTGAGTTGGCAGATGCCTGTAGTCCCAGCTACTTGGGAGGCTGAGGTGGGAGAATCACTTGAACCCAGGAGATGGAGGTTGCAGTGAGCCGAGATCACACCACTGCACTCCATCCAGCCTGGGAGACAGAGCAAGACTCCATCTCAAAAACAAACAAACAAAACCACCTCTTTCCTCTACAAATTACCCAGCCTAAGGTATTCTGTTATAGCAACACACAAAAAAGGACTAAAACAGGGACCTTAATGAAACTCCAGGCCAATATGGTCATTTAACTCTCAGGGGAACTAAGACTCAGAGAGGTTAAAAGATCTACATGAGGTCACACAGCAGGTGAGTAGCAGATTCAGGAAAAGAACACAGACATCTGACTCCCAGTTCAGTGCTCTTTCTGTAAGTGATACTTTAGGAAAAGGACACAGACGTCTGACTCCCAGTTCAGTGCTTTTTCTACGGGTGATACTTAGAAGGCTCCCGAGTGAGTAGAAGGAGCTGCTGAGGCCTGGCCCTAAGGGAACCTTCTGACCCTCTGAATCCTTCCCCCAGCCTCATATTCCTGAAGCCCAACCTGGAGACACTGGACTTCTTTGACCTGCTATGGATCGTGGGGATCGCAGACTTTGTTCTAAAGTACATCACGATCGCCCTCAAGTGCCTCATCGTGGCCCTGCCCAAGATCATCCTGGCCGTCAAGTCCAAGGTAGGCACTGGCTGCGACCATCAGGTAACCCCAGTCACATGGATCACACAGAGGATTCATGGTGCCTTCTGAGGAGGAAAGAATGGATGAGGGTGGACTGATGTCGGCATATAAAATAAACAGAGCCTGAGCTCGTAGCTCCTGTCAGCCACCTCTTCTAATTCCATGAAGCTGAGCATGGTTCTTTGTCATCACCACCTTGTCACACCTCTACTTTCCAAGTCATTTCCTAAGTTAGGTTGTTCACAGCTACCCTTGATGCAATTTTCATCCACATTTCACCTCAGAGAGAGAAAAAAAAGCATGTTAGCATGCTCTGGGCCCTACTTCTCCCAGGGAAGGAGAGCCCTAATAGGTTTTGACTTTTTGTGGCTTCCAGGAGCTAATTTTATAGAGGGGACTGAGGCTCGGAAGGAAAGAGCTCCATGATTGATTAGTGATGTCTGCCACAGACCCTGGAGTGGGTAGTGAGGACAATGATGCTTTGCAGTGTATCATAGAGAAAGGCCTCCAGGCAGGTGTTGGAATGAAGAGGCCTTGGGGAATAGACATTGGAGTTCAGAGGACTGAGCAGGGCTCAGACAAGGTATCACCTATAGGACATAGCGATTGCCAGTGGCTCTGTAAGGTGACCCAAAGGGAATGTGGACTGAAGCAGATGGACTAAAGAATGTTTAAAGTCTCCTGCTTTCCCTTATGTAAAAACAGCCATCTTTCAAGTTCAGAAAGCTGAGACATGTCCCAGGCATTGCTTGACAGCAGAGCAGCTTGGAAGTGACCATTGATCTTGAGTGGCAACTAACCCAACCCATGACCCCAATCTTTGGGCCCGTTTTGGTCCTCCCACCTTTCATGTCCACTCCCTTCCTCCACTGTGTGATTTAACATGGTGATCCCCAACCTTTTTGGCACCAGGAACCGGTTTCACGGAAGACCGTTTTTCCATGGATCAGGGTGGGGATGGTTTCAGGATGAAACTGTTCCGCCTCAGATCATCAGGCACTGGATTCTCATAAGGAGTGTGCAACCTAGATCATCCCTCGCATTTGCAGTTCACGATAGGGTTTGCACTCCCAGGAGAATCGACTGCCGCAGCTGATCTGATGGGAGGTGGAGCTTGGGTGGTAATGCTTGATCACCCACTGCTCACCTCCTGCTGTGCGCCTGGTTCCTAACAGGCCACAGTCTAGTACTAGTCTTCAGCCCCAGGATTGGGGACCCCTGATTTATCTAGTTGAGCCAAAATCCTAGGCTGCTGAGGTTTTCTTAGATGAAGCCACAGCTCTGGTACCCAAAAGGCAGTGCCAGGAAATGCAAAATGGCATAAAGACAAAAAAAAAAAAAAAAGAGATGTGGAGAAGAAAGGCCAGAGGGGAAACAATAGGCCTAGGAAAGTCCTCAGATGCCTCCCGTTTACCCTCCCCAAGACCATGATGACCAGGACCTTTTGCCTATTGAGCTCATGCGGGGTTCCAGGTCGGCACCACGCACTTGACACTGGAAAGCAGCATGGCCTGATGGCTATGCCCATGGACTCTGGCATCAGACACGTCTGTGTTCAGATCCCAGCCATGCACCTCTCCAGCTGTGTGACTTTGGGCAGGTGACAAAAACCTAGTTTCCTCTTCTGTCAACTGAGAATAACAATAGCACCTTCCTCCAAAGTACTCCCTTTGTAAGAACTATTGGTTGTGGGAAATACAGAGTGCTTTGCTCCACACTCTGCACATGGTAATTGCTCAATGAGTGATTCACAATCCCTGGTGTTGTCTAATCTTCATGACTGCCAGCTTTGCACTGATTAGCTGTGCAATCTTGGATGAATGACTTAGCCTCAGTGCCCTCATCTGTAAAATGGGGTAATAGTTTTTCAGCTAAATGACTTCCTCTGATCGTTTCAGCTACACTCTCCATCTTTCTCATCCTGCTGTCTGCCCAGGGGGCTGACCTGCATGAACTATGGGTTCCTGTGCCCATCAGCTTCCAGCTGGGTTCAGGCGATGGAGAGAGAGAGGCAGAGGTGTTTATTCCCCCAGCATGTTAGTCTGCTGTGGCTGCTGTGACAAATTGCTACAAACTTAGCGCTTTAAAGCAACATTAATTTATTATCGTTCTGGAGGTTAGGAGTCCAAAATGGGTTTTACTGGGGCAAAAATGAAGGTGTTGGCAGAGCTATGTTCTTCCTCCATCTTCCAAATCAGTGATGTCAGGTTGAGCGTTCTCTCCTCTCTCCTCTCTCCTCTCTCCTCTCTCCCTCCCTGCCACACCTCTGCCTTCATTGTTGCATCTCCTGATTCTTGCCCTCCTGCCTTCCTCTTATAAGGACCCTGTGATGACACTGGCCCCACCCGAATAATCTAGGCTCATCTCCCATCCTTAATCACATCAGCAGAGTCTCTTTTGCCACATAAGGTAACATTCACAGGTTCCAGGGATTAAGGTGTGGACATCAGCTGGGCGCGTTGACTCACACCTGTAATCCTAGCACTTTGGGAGGAAGAGGTGGGCAGATTGCCTGAGCTCAGGAGTTCAAAATCAGCCTGGGCAACATGGCGAAACCCGGTCTCTACTAAAAATACAAAAAAATTAGCTGGGTGTGGCAGCATGCACCTGTAGTCCTAGTTATTCGGGAGGCTGAGATAGGAGAATTGCTTAAACCCAGGAGGCAAAGGTTGCAGTGAGCCGAGATCGCACCACTGCACTCTAGCCTGAGCAACAGAGC
>NW_012121709.1:5045322-5050011 GCF_000951035.1 Colobus angolensis palliatus
AAAATCAGTCTGAACACACAGTTCCTATCGCAGGCAGCTCCTCCAGACAGCTTTCTATCCAGGTCTGGTGACTGTGCCCTCCCCGTACCCTTCTGGACTAGACCACCTCTTGTCGGTGTCCACAAACCCTGCCCACACCTTTGTAAATAGCACAGGTATTAAAGTCTTCAGTTACCTGATTTGAGTATGCCAGGACCCTACTCACTCTACCATGAGACTTCCCTCATGGCGTCAAAGGAGTTTATGAATATTCAGGGCTGGCCTGGCTCATCGTAAGTGTTCAATACATGTTGGCTACCAGGATGATGCTTTTAAATCACTGCTATGCCCCTCTTTCCTCCTACTACTGCTACTACCACCCTACCCTTCAAGATACACACACTTATCCCCATTTTACAGACAAAGACATTGAGGCCCAGAAATCCCCCGATAGACACTTGTCAGAACCAGGATTTGAACTCAGGTCTGCCTTATGTCAAACCCAAGGGTCTCTCCCGGCTGTCTGACCTCTGAGAATCCTAGCCAGGATTGTTTCCATAGGCTTTGTGTGCCCCTACACTGGCTTCGTGTTCTTGGGCTGGGAACCCCAAGGGGAAGCTTCTGGTTGGCGCCCTCCTTGAAACATCTGCTCCAGCCTCACTCCCTCGTTAGATAATGACAGGTCTAGCCAGTGAAGGTCTGAGAGCTACACTGCCAGCTTCCTGGGTACCACATACATTGACCAGGAATAGGCTGCAGCCATCAGCTGCCTCGTCAAGGTGGACCAGCTCCTGCAAGGGACATAGGTTGCAGACACCTGCAGGCACAAGGCACATCATCCTCACTTGAGCAGTAACACCCCTCCCTGCGCCCAGCTACAGCCAAGCTCTGACCCCAGGAACCCAGGATGGGGAGGAGCCTGGACTGAAGCCAGTGTTGAGAAGTGGCAATGTCTTCCACCTTTCCTTAGCACCTGTCAGCTGCTGGGAACTTGTTGGCTCTCCACAGCCAGCCAGGTCAGACAGAGGGGCAGTACGGGCAGAGCCCACAGAGTGGCATGTGCTAAGTTACACTTGAGAACAGATTGTCACCAATGGATCATTTTTTTACCTGTTCTAATTAGGACCAGGAATAACAACTGTAATAGCAAACTCTTAGAGGCCGCTTAACTGTGTACTGGCCACTGTCCCAAGTACTTTACATGTGCAAACTCATTGAGTCATGACCACATCCCTGTGAACGGGATCCTGTTATTACTGCCATCCCATTTTCACAGATGTAGAAACTACAGGCCGGGCATGGTGGCTCACACCTGTAATCCCAGCACTTTGGGAGGCCGAGGCAGGTGGGTCACGAGGTCAGGAGATCGAGACCATCTGGCTAACACATGGCAAAACACCGTCTCTACTAAAAAAATACAAAAAAATTAGCCGGGCGTGGTGGCGGGCACCTGTAGTCCCAGCTACTTGGGAGGCTGAGGCAGGAGAATCGCTTGAATCAGGGAGGCAGAGCTTGCAGTGAGATAACGTCGCATCACTGTACTCCAGCCTGGGCAACAGAGCGAAACTCAAAAAAAAAAAGAAAGAAAGAAACTACAGCACAGAGAGGTTCGGTGACTTGCCCAAGGCCACACAACTAGAAGTTGAAGAGTAAAGTCAGACCACCAGGCAGTCAGGCCCCTAGGGTCTGAGCTTTTAGTCTCCTTGCTGTGGTCAGAACAGAGGTGCTGTCCAGTTACTGCAAAGAGTGGGATATTGTACAGATTCACTTCTATAAGTAGACTCAGAGCTGAGAGTGCAAAGCTAGACTAAGGCTTCCTACGTTCTCCCTGGGTGTCACTGCAGCTCACGATCTGTGGTCTGCAGCATCCACTGCATGTGTCCTGGCCTGTTACAATTCCCCAGTTCAGCTCCTGGGAGAAGGTCTGATTGGCCCAGGTCATTTTGTGTGCCAGCTATCTCATAGGTCAGCAGCTGGCCAATGAATGGGTGCACATGGTCATGTGCCTACCCCTTGTCCAATCAGCTGTTGCCAAGGGGGAGGCAGTGTCAGCTGGTGTGAAAAAACATGGCTGCCTTTCAGATGGGGCCTGGGTTGAGCCAGGCAAAGCAATGAGTCAAAGTACACCCATTTTCAAGAAGGAACTCAGGATCTTCCCCAAAGCCTGGGCCTCTTCTCATTGTTCTAGATCTCAGAGTATAGCACTTCCCTCCACCCCACATTGTTTACATCAGTAACCTGGAAAGGACCTCTGACTCTTCCTCTTTCTTCCTTGCTTCTTCCAGTCAGCAACCAAGTTCTGTTCATTTTACCTCCTCAATGACGTGGGAGCCCATCCTCCTTATATATCTCCACCGTCACCACCCTAGTGTTCACCACCATGAGACCAAAGTAGTCTCCCTCTGTGTGTCCACTCCAGCCCCCTCCACTTCGTTCTTTTCCCTGCCAGCGGAGCAGGATTCTAAAAGAAAATTAATCTGATTATCCTCTCCTATCACTTCCCCTCACCTCCGCCCAACTTAAACCCTCCAGGGACTGCCCTTGTGCTCAGGACAAAGACCAAGCTCCACAGGCGCAGCTACAAAGCCTACCCAGTCTGCCTCTGCCCCCGCCACCAGCATCACGCCCTGCCACTCCTTGGCTCCCCCTCCGTTTCTTCCCTCTGCCCTCCTCCCTCCTGTCTCGGCCTCTTTCACATGCCCTTCAGACCCCCAGAGATGCTCCTTCTCCAATGGATCCTTGAGGCTTCAGTTCAAAAGTCTCTTCTATATCCCCCTAAGTACAGTTCTTTCATAGCATTTCTGATTACCTACTTGTGTGTGTGTGTGGCAGGGGGATTGTTTGTTTTGTTTTGTTTCGTTTGAGACAAGGTCTTGCTCTGTTTCCCAGGCTGGAGTGCAGAGGTGCAATCACAGTTCACTACAGCCTCAACCTCCCCGGCTCAAGCGATCCTCCCAGCTCAGCCTCCTGAGTAGCTGGGACTGCTCAGTGCACCACCACACCTGGCTCATTTTTTTGTTCTTCTTGGGGATGGAGTCTCACTTTGTTGCCCAGGCTAGTCTTGAACTCCCGGGCTCAAGTGATTTTCCTGCTTCAGCCTCCCAAAGTACTTGCATGATTATTACATTCGTTCCTGCCTCCTCACTATTTGAAAAGTCTGTTTGGCCCACCAGTGTATCTGTAAGACCTGGCCCAGCATTGGGCACTGGGTAGAGCTCTGTAAATGGTGAGGAAGTGAACTGGCAGAGAAACTGAAGTTAGCTCCATCCTGCCCTGTGCCTTCTGGTTTATTTTCAGCAGATGAAAATAAAACAGGAAAGCCAGGCATTGGGGCTCACACCTGTAATCCCAGCACTTTGGGAGGCCAAGATGGGTGGATTGCTTGAGCTCATAAGTTCAAGACAAACCTGGGCAGCACGGTGAAACCCCGTCTCTACAAAAAATACAAAAAAAATTGGCCGAGTGTGGGGTACATGACTGTGGTCCCAGCTACTCAGGAGGCTGAGGTGGGAGGATCGCTTGAGCCCAGGAGGCAGAGGGTGCGGTGAGCTGAGATTTTGCCACTGCACTCCAGCCTGGGCGACAGAGCCAGCCTCTCAGTATTCTTCTGATGTAGGTGCTAGTTACTCTTATCAATGGATGAGGAAATGGGGGTTACGAGATCAGGTAGTTCTTTTTGTTGTTGTTGTTGTTGTTGAGATGGAGTTTCACTCTTGTCCCCCAGGCGGAGTGCAATGGTGCGACCTCTGCTCACTGCAACCTCCGCCTCCCAGGTTCAAGGGATTCTCCTGCCTCAGCCTCCCAAGTAGCTGGGATTACAGACACGTGCCACCACACCCGGGTAATTTTTGTATTTTTAGTTTCACCATGTTGGCCAGGCTGGTCTTGAACTCCTGACCTCAGGTGATCCACTCACCTCAGCCTCCCAAAGTGCTGGAATTACAGCCATGAGCCACCACGCCCAGCCCAGATCAGGTAGTTCTTATGGTCACACAGCTGCTCGGTGGTGGGGTCAGGATGACAGCGCAGGTCTTTACAACTTCAAGACTCCAGCTTTACCTCACCACCCTAGTGCTCTACCTCAAAGGAGTGGGTTTGGGACAAGATAAGGAAGGCATTTGAGGCTGACTCATCACCTGGTGCCTTCTGGGTTCTGTCTAGATTCTTTCTCATAGTCCAACTCTTCCAAGGCTCTCAATACCCCTGTGAGATACAACTCACTGTCACCTCTTTCTGGATGAAAAACTATTAGTTTCCTGTGGTTGCAGTAACAAAATACCAGAAAATTGATGGCTTGAAATAAGGGAAAGTGTAGTTCTCTCACGGTTCTGGAAGCCAGAAATCCAAAATCAGTGTCACTGAGCCAAAATCAAGGTGTCAGCGGGGCTGCATTCCCTCCAGAGGCTCAAGGGGAGAATCTGATCCTTGCCTCTTCGGGCTTCTGGTGGCTCCTGGTGTCCTTGGCTTGTGGCTGTGTCACTCCAGTCTCTGCCCCCGTGGCCACATGGTCTTCTCCTCTTCTGTGAATGATGCCTGTCTCTGCCTCTCTCTTATAAGGATACATGTAACGGTATTTTGGGCCCAGCTGGATAAGGCAGGGTAACCTCCCCATGCCTATATCCTTAATCACATCTGCAAAGACGTGATTATTTTCTTTTTTTTTTTTTTTTTTTTTTTGTCATGCTTATTAGAAGACCAGTTTTCTGGGCA
>NW_012121709.1:5051196-5056953 GCF_000951035.1 Colobus angolensis palliatus
ACTCTTCTTGCCCAGGCTGGAGTGCAATGACACAATCTCGGCTCACCACAACCTCCGCCTCCCGGGTTCAAGCGATTCTCCTGCCTCAGCCTCCAGAGAAGCTGGGATGACAGGCATGTGCCACCACACCTGGCTAATTTTGCATTTTTAGTAGAGATGGTGTTTCTTCATGTTGGTCAGGCTGGTCTCAAACTCCCGACCTCAGGTGATCCGCCTGCCTTGGCCTCCCAAAGTTCTGGGATTACAGGCGTGAGCCCCTGCGCCTGGCCTCTTTTGCTTCTTTATGCTCATTAACTCGCCCCATTCTGCAACATCCCTATGTGGTAGATGCTGTTCTTATCCCATTTTCCGGATGAGAAAATTGAGGCACTGAGACATTGAGAAACTAACCTACAATCTTCTAGAGTGGGCTGCTTTTTCCCCTATCTCTCACCTGCACCTACTGATTCATCTACCTCAAAGAGCCTTCCCTCCTTCTCATGTCTTGATAACTCCTGTTCTCTCTGCAGATCACTGCCTCTTAGAAACCTTCCCTGCCTCTTCAGGCTAGGGATGGTGCTCCCACGAGGACTCCTACAGCACCCTATACTTCCCCTATTCTAGCACTCACCACTCTGACTGTAATTGTTCATTTAAATGTCTGCCTTCTCTGCTTAATTGTAACCTCTGTGACAGCAGGAAATGAATGCATCCAGTTTGTTTGTTGATGGATCACCAGTATCTGCTGTGTATTCAGAAGCGTTCATTGTAGATGGAGTGGGTAGATGGACAGGTGAATGGATATGTAGGTAGGTAGATAGATGAATTAGATGACCATCTGGAAAGTTTGGTGGCTGGATGGATAGATGGATGGATGGATGGGAGGAGAGTGGATTGATGAATGGGTGGGTGGATGGGTAAATGAGAGGAGAGGGATGGATGGATGGATGGATGGATGGATAAATGGGAGGAGAGTAGATGGATGGGTGGATGGGTAAATGGGAGGAGAGTAGATGGATGGATAGATGGGTAAATGGGAGGAGAGTGGGTGGATGGATGGGCAAATGGAAGGAGAGTGGATGGGTGGATGGGTAAATGGGAGGAGAGTGAGTAGATGGACAGATGGGTGGATGGGTAAATGGTAGGAGAGTGATAGGTGGATGGATGGATGGATGGGAGGAGAGTGGATGGATGGATGGATGATGGATGGATGGATGGGAGGAGAGTGGATGGATGAATGGATGGGTGGATGGGTAAATGGGAGGAGAGTGGATGGATGGGTAAATGGAGGGAGAGTGGATTGGTGGATGGGTAAATGGGAGGAGAGTGAGTGGATGGATAGATGGGTGGATGGGTAAATGATAGGAGAGTGATGGGGGGATGGATGGTGGATGGATGAATGGGAGGAGAGTGGATGGATGATGGATGGATGGATGGATGGATGGATGGATGGATGGATGGATGGATGGATGGATGGATAAATATGAGTAGGATGGATGGATAGATAGTCTAATCTGTTGTAATAACTCACTACCTCCTCTTACAGCAACAGCGAGAGCTTGGATTTCATTTTCAGCTCAGTTCAAACCTCTTACGTTTGGTAGGTGTCAAAACACTTCACGAAGACACAAAAACCTATAAGCAAAGTAGTACTCACTTCCCTGTGCTAGAAAAGACTATGTAGGGCCTTTGAAAGAAATCTGGCAGCCACACTTATAATAATAAACATGGCTAAATATTGCCAAGCATTTATTATGAGGCAGTGTGTTAAGCAACGCCATTTGTTCAAGAAATATTTACTGAATGCCAGCTACATGCCCCACTCTGTTCTAAACTCTGAGGATACATCAGTGAACCTGTAAATAGAAACCCCTATGTTCCTGGAGTTTATATCCTCCTAAAGACATTGTCTCAGTTGATCTTACCAGTCCCAGGAGGGTAGATGCTTTTGATATCTCTTTTCACAGAGAGGAAACTGAGTTAAATAACTTGCAAAGGAGCACAAGCCTTGCAGTAACAACGCGGATAGCAGCAGGAACAGCCAGCGTGGGGTCAGCCTTTCACGTGGGCAGGCAGGGCTCTAATTCATTTCCATCTGATGTCAGCCTCATGAGGGAAATACTATTGTCTTGATTTTTTGTTTTCTTATTGAGATACAATTCACGTAACATAAAATTAACCATCAGGCTGGGCGCAGTGGCTCATGCCTGTAGCCCCAGCACTTTGGGAGGCCAAGTTGGGCGGATCTGTTGAGCCCAGGAGTTCAACACCAGCTTGGGCAACATGGCAACACCCTGTCTCTACCAAAATACAAAGATTTAGCCGAGCATGGTGGCACTCACCTGTAGTCCCAGCTACTCGGGAGGCTGAAGTGGGACCATCACTTAAGCCTATAAGGTTAATTCTGCTGCAGTGAGCCCTGATCACAGCACTGCACTCCAGTCTAGGCAACAGAGGGAGACCCTGTCTCAAAAAAATAAAATAAAATAATAAAAATAAACCATTAATCATTTTAGAGTACACCATTCAGTGGCGTTTAGTACACTCACAGTGTTGTACAACCACCACCTCTGTCTAGTTCCAAGACATTCTCACCACCCCAGAAGGAAACCTTGTCCCCGCCAAGCAGTCACATTCCTTTCCCGCTTGCCGCAAGCTCCTGGCAACTGCCAATCTGCTTTTCATCTGTATGGATTTGCCTATGCTGGACATTTTGTATAAGTAGAATAATACACTATGTGGCCTTTTGATGTCTGGCTTCTCTCATGCCATGCTATGTTTTCGAGGTTCATCCATGTTGTAGCATGTATCAGCACTTCATTTCTTCTTTTTCTTTTTTGAGACAGAGTCTCACTGTGTTGCCCAGGCTTTAGTGGACTGTCATGATCTTGGCTTACTGCAACCCTGCCTCCCGGGTTCAAGCAATTCTCCTGCCTCAGCTCCCCGGAGTAGCTGGGATTACAGGCGTGTGCCACCAGGCCTGGCTAATGTTTGTATCTTAGAGAGATGGGGTTTTGCCATGTTGGCCAGCCTGGTCTCAAACTCCTGACCTCAGGTGATCCGCCCACCTTGGCCTCCCACAGTGCTGGGATTATAGGCATGAGCCACTGCGCCCTGCTTTCATTCCTTCTTATGGCTAAACAATATTCCATTGTGTGGATAGACTACAATTTGTTTAGCCGTTCCTCTGTCAATGGACATCTAGGCTGTTTTCGCTTTTTGGCTGTTGTGAATAGTGCTGCTATGCGCTTTGATAGACAAGTATCTGTTTGAACACAGTTTTTGCGTTAAATACCTAGGCGTGGAATTGTGGGTTGTGCTGTAATCCTCTGTTGAACTCTTTGAGGAACTGTCAAACTTTCCCACAGTGCCTGTACCATTTCACATGCCCAGCGGAAGAAAATGAAAACAGCGAGAGGCTAAGGAAGTAGCCCAAAGCCACATAGCTCACAAGTGGCCACGTGGAGATTTGAACTCAGGTAGTCCTGCTGCTCTGGAACTGCTACCCTGAGTTATCAGACCTCAGTCCTTCCCATGTATGTTCCCTGAATTCATTTGGAAAATTTTCTTTTTTGTTTTTTGAGACAGAGTCTCTGTCACTCAACCTGGAGTTCAGTGGCACAATTTCGACTCACAGCAACCTCCACCTCCTGGGTTCAAGCAATTCTCCTGACTCAGCCTCCTGAGTAACTGGGATTACAGCCGTGCAGCACCACGCGTGGCTAATTTTTGTATTTTTAGTAGAGACGGGGTTTCTCCATGTTGGCCAGGCTGGTCTTGAACTCCTGACCTCAGGTGATCCGCCCACCTCGGCCTCCCAAAATGCTGTGATTACGGGCGTGAGCCACTGCACCCAGCCTAGAAAATTTCTGAGAATTAATTTCGGAGAAAAGTCCTCCTAAACCATTCATATAAAAGTCCCTCAAGTCCAGGCCAGAGCTACCTCACTTCCTTACTTCCTTCTCCTTGAAACGGACACTGCTGGGGCCGAGGAGGCGGGGATGGACCCAGCACCCCTTTCTTGCGCCTCCGAGTTATGGGTGACAGTTATTAATGCCTCCCTGGCAACTGTCCAGCTCCCTTTTTCTGATGATGATTATTTTATTCGGCGAGATTAATGTGCCAGGTCAGCGCGTAATCTAGCCTGTAGAAAGTGATGTGAATGGTCTTCCCCAAGATAAATTGCAGGCTTGGAAAAGGTTCACAGCCTTCCCTTGCCTGTCTGAGTGCTCTCCTGAATCCTCATCAATCCTTGTCTGGGGAGAAGAAAAGGATGGGTCTTCATCTGCAGCTGGGGTGGGGATGCAGGGGGAAAGACACATTTGTCAGAGACCCCAATGGCTCACAGCACAGATGCTCTTTCCCGGGCCTCCACGCCGTCCACTGAGAGGGTGGGTTGGTTTTAATATTATAATTATTATATTGAAAGTGCTTTTGGTATTTGGGTCGATTGATGGCCCTGACGTGTAAGGCTGGGTGAGCCACCTTGTCTGGGGACTTTGGGAATCTCTCCATTTTCTGCCTTTTCTTAATCATCCTGCTGCCAATGCCAATGCCAATTCCCACGTGCCTTGCAACACTGGAGGGTCTGTCAGGAATCCTCATACCTGGGCCTTCCCGGCCAGCCAAGACGGGTTAAAGATGGCATCGACTGGTCTTCAACCTCAGCCCCAAAACCATCACACTAGCCGGGTGTCTTGAGCTGCCGCTTGTTGTTACACATCCAGATAGCTTTTTTTTTTTTTTTTTTTTGAGGCAGGGTCTCGTTGCTGTTGTCCAGGCTGGAGTGCAATGGCGTGATCTCAGCTTACTGCAGCTTTGACCTCCTGGACTCCAGTGACCCTCCCACCTCAGCGCCCCACATGCCACCATGCCCAGCTAATTTTACATTTTTTGTAGAGACAGGGTCTCACTATCTTGCCCTGGGCTGGTCTCGAACACCTGGGCTCAAGTGCTCCTCCCACCTCAGCCTCCCAGAGTGCTGGGATTACAGGCATGAGTCACTGTGCCTGGTCCAGAAAACTTCTATATAACTCATATGTGTTGCACTTGCCTGGCCTGGCTCCTACTCCACCTCTCTGACGTCATCACCCAGGACTCTGTCTCTTGCTCACTCAGGACCAGCCGTGCTGGTGACTCCTTGATGCCTCCAAAGCACCCAGCACCTTCCTTCTCAGGCTTTTGCTCTTGCTGTTCCCTCTGCTGGAAGCAGATTTTTCCTGGATGTTCCCATGGCTGTCTCCTTCCCATCACTTGGATCTTGACTCCAATGATACCACCTCTGGAAAGTCCTTCCTAACCGCCCTGCTGAGAGATGGTATTCCACCATCATTTTATATCTTTCCTAGTGTGTACCAGTATCTGAAATAATCAGATTGTTTGTCTTTATTTATTTTTGTCCTTTCCCCCACTAGAATGTGAACGTATGTGAGCAAAGACCCCTAGCTTGCTCTTGCCTCTCAGGGAGTATACCTGTGGGCTGAATTCAGAGCTTCGCTGGGCGCTGTGGCTCACGCCTGTAATCCCAGCACTTTGGCAGCCTGAGGTGGGAGGATCACTTGAGCCTAGGAGTTCAAGACCAGCCTGGCAACGTAGTGAGACCCTGTCTCTACAAAAAACTAAAAACTTATCCAAGCATGGTATTATGCACCTGTAGTCCCAGCTACTCAGGAGGCTGAGGTGGGAAGACTGCTTGAACCAAGCAGGTTGAGGCTGCAGTGAGCCGTGACTGTGCCACTGCACTCCAGCCTGAGCAACAGAATGAGATCCTGTCTCAAA
>NW_012121709.1:5062638-5069509 GCF_000951035.1 Colobus angolensis palliatus
AGCTAATTTTTGTATTTTTAGTAGAGAAGAGTTTTCACTGTGTTGGCCAGGCTGGTCTTGAACTCCTGACCTCAAGTGATCCACCCGCCTCAGCCTCCCAAAGTGCTGGGATTAAAGGTGTGAGCCACCATGCCCAGCCTCTCTAGTGGTCATTTCTGTCTCTTTAAGGTTATCATAAGGTGCAAGGTCAGGTACCTCATTGCTGGGTGGTTACTAGGACTGGTTATATCAGAAACAAGGAAAGGCTTAGCTGAACTGATTTCTCTGAATAACACAGCATTTTACCAACTTGCCATCTTTTCCATAAGGATAGGGAGAAGGAAGCCCTTCCATATCCTAAATCATCTTAACTAAGTTCTAGCTCAGTAGGCTCAGCCAAATCCCTGGACAAGAGGTTCCAGTAGGGTGAGATTCCATGAGCTCTCAATGCTATTGGTTTTTCTCTAAGCACAGGGGAAGGGGAGGGAAGGTGGACAAAAGTGAAAAAGGTGGTTTTCTCTGACATGAGAGCCAAGATGATTCATGGGGCTTTCGGTGCCATTAAAATCCCTATGTTTTCCAGGCCCTGAACCCAACATTTTTGCTCTCAAAGTGGTTTCCCATTGATAGAGGCATCTTCACTCCTGGAAGTCACGCCTTCCCCTCTCCCCTCCTTCCCTTCTCCCAATCAGACATCTGTCTATGCTGGGGCAGTTCTGAGTATTCTAGGCCTCAGCTGTGGTTTTAGCTGCATAACATTCTGTGTGTAAAAACACAGTGCCCCATCCTGGAATAAGAACTTCTAGAAGAGCCAGCCACACTTGTTCCAACCACCCACACATGGGGGTTGGAAGAAGTTTAAGTAGCGATTTCCAACTAGGGGGATGTGGTAATTTCTGGAGTCATTTTTGGTTGCCACCATTGGAGGGGGTGTGCTATTGGTATTTAGTGGACAGAGACCAGGGGTGCTGCTGAATATTCTACAGTGCACAGGACAGTCCCCTACTGCAACCCAGAATTATCCAGCCCTAAATGTCAGTAGTGCTGAAGTTGAGAAACTCTGGGTTAAATGTGTGCCTTATGGCCCTGGGTCAGCTCCCCAAATGTTATAGACTGAACTGTGCCCCCCGAAATGTATGTGTCAGAGTCCAAACCCCAAGACCTCAGAATTTGGCTATATTTGGAAATAGGGTTTATAAAGACAGCCAGGTTCTGTGGGTCACTCCTGTAATCCCAGCACTTTGGGAGGCCGAGGCAGGCGGATCCTTGAGGTCAGGAGTTCGAGACTAGCCTAACCAACATGGCAAAATCCTGTCTCTACTAAAAATACAAAAATTAGTCGGGTGTGGTGGTGCACACCTGCAATCCCAGCTACTTGGGAGGCTGAGGTAGGACGATCGCTTGAACCTGGGGGGTGGAGGCGGAGTCTACAGTGAGTCGAGATTGTGCCACTGTACTCCAGCCTGGGTGACAGAGCAAGACTTTGTCTCAAAAAACAAAAAAAGAAAAAGAAAAAAAAAGAAAATGAGTTCCCCTTAGCCCAAGATCCCAGAGCTATGCTGTCTAATATAGTAGCTAAAAATAACAAAACCACGCCTGCTTATTTCCCACCACATAGCATTCTCCTCAGCCACTGCCCCTGTCTCACCAATTCCACTGACGTTATTCAGGGCCTATTTGCTTACAGGGGCAATGCTAGATCCCGAGAATATAAAAATGACTAAGACATCATCATAACCTTTGTCTACTTACTTGATTCTCTGTGAATGAAACTTGGTTTTATACTAACCTAGCCCAAATATAGGTAAGAAGGTAAATCCTCTGTCCCAGAAACATACATAGAAACATATCATATACTCCTATTTCTATAATACTAATACTAATTATTAAACATTTGACGTGTTCACATTTTATGAAAATGAAGGCCAGGCATGGTGGCTTACGCCTGTAATCCCAGCATTTTGGGAGGCCAAGGCAGGTGGATCACCTGAGGTCAGGAGTTTGACACCAGCCTGGCCAACGTGGCGAAACCCCATCTCTACCAAAAAAATATAAAAATTAGCCAGGCATGGTGGCATGTGCCTGTAATCGCAGCTACTCTAGAGGCTGGGGCAGGAAAATCGCTTGAACCCGGGAGACAGAGGTCACAGTGAGCCGAGGTTGCGCCACTGCACTCCAGCCTGGGCGACAGAGTGAGACTCCGTCTCCAAAAAAAAAAGAAGACGAAAGAAAAAAGAAAATGAATTCTCCTTAGCCCAAGATCCCAGAGCTATACTATGTTGTCTAATATAGTAGTTACAGGCCACATGTGGCTCTCTAACTTTAAATTAATTACGTTTAAAATTGAGTTCCTCAGTCGCACCAACCACATTTCAAGGGCTCAAATGCAGAAATGGTTCATGGCTACTAGGGTGGATAATGCAGAGGTAGAATATTTTCATCCATGCAGAAAGCATTGTTCTAGAATGTTCTTAGGACAGAGTTTAATTCAGCTTCCCAAAAGTACAGGTAGCAGATGGAGAAACACAAAAGCATGTCCTTCCCTAAGAACTCTCTCCAAGTCCCCTGTGCAGGGAGACAGCACTGCAGAGTAGAAAGAACACAGCTGGAGTTAACAAAACAGTTCAAATCCTGACTTCCTGACTTATTCCCCAGGTAACCTTGACCACTCTTTTGAAGCTCCCAGCTTCTTCATCTCTCCAGTGGTCATTTCTTTTTCTTTTTGAGACAGAGTCTCACTCTGTCTCCCAGGCTGGAGTGCAGTGGTGCAATTCCGGCTCACTGAAACCTCTGCCTCCCGGGTTCAAGTGATTCTCCTGCCGCAGCCTCCTAAGTAGCTGATATTACAGGCACCTGCCACCACACCCAGCTAATTTTTGTATTTTTAGTAGAGAAGGGTTTTCACTGTGTTGGCCAGGCTGGTCTTGAACTCCTGACCTCAAGTGATCCACCCGCCTCAGCCTCCCAAAGTGCTGGGATTAAAGGTGTGAGCCACCATGCCCAGCCTCTCTAGTGGTCATTTCTGTCTCTTTAAGGTTATCATAAGGTGCAAGGTCAGGTACCTCATTGCTGGGTGGTTACTAGGACTGGTTATATCAGAAACAAGGAAAGGCTTAGCTGAACTGATTTCTCTGAATAACACAGCATTTTACCAACTTGCCATCTTTTCCATAAGGATAGGGAGAAGGAAGCCCTTCCATATCCTAAATCATCTTAACTAAGTTCTAGCTCAGTAGGCTCAGCCAAATCCCTGGACAAGAGGTTCCAGTAGGGTGAGATTCCATGAGCTCTCAATGCTATTGGTTTTTCTCTAAGCACAGGGGAAGGGGAGGGAAGGTGGACAAAAGTGAAAAAGGTGGTTTTCTCTGACATGAGAGCCAAGATGATTCATGGGGCTTTCGGTGCCATTAAAATCCCTATGTTTTCCAGGCCCTGAACCCAACATTTTTGCTCTCAAAGTGGTTTCCCATTGATAGAGGCATCTTCACTCCTGGAAGTCACGCCTTCCCCTCTCCCCTCCTTCCCTTCTCCCAATCAGACATCTGTCTATGCTGGGGCAGTTCTGAGTATTCTAGGCCTCAGCTGTGGTTTTAGCTGCATAACATTCTGTGTGTAAAAACACAGTGCCCCATCCTGGAATAAGAACTTCTAGAAGAGCCAGCCACACTTGTTCCAACCACCCACACATGGGGGTTGGAAGAAGTTTAAGTAGCGATTTCCAACTAGGGGGATGTGGTAATTTCTGGAGTCATTTTTGGTTGCCACCATTGGAGGGGGTGTGCTATTGGTATTTAGTGGACAGAGACCAGGGGTGCTGCTGAATATTCTACAGTGCACAGGACAGTCCCCTACTGCAACCCAGAATTATCCAGCCCTAAATGTCAGTAGTGCTGAAGTTGAGAAACTCTGGGTTAAATGTGTGCCTTATGGCCCTGGGTCAGCTCCCCAAATGTTATAGACTGAACTGTGCCCCCCGAAATGTATGTGTCAGAGTCCAAACCCCAAGACCTCAGAATTTGGCTATATTTGGAAATAGGGTTTATAAAGACAGCCAGGTTCTGTGGGTCACTCCTGTAATCCCAGCACTTTGGGAGGCCGAGGCAGGTGGATCACTTGAGGTCGGAAGTTCGAAACCAGCCCTGGCCAACATGGTGAAACCCTGTCTCTACTAAAAATACAAAAAGCCAGGCTTGGTGGCATGTGCCTATAATCCCAGTACTTGGGAGGCTGAGGGAGGAGAATCACTTGAACCCGGGTGGTGGAGGTTGCAGCTAAGATGATGCCACTGCACTCCAGCCTGTCTGTCTCCAAAAAAAAAAAGAAGTCATTAAGTTAGAATGAGGTCACTAGTAATGCAGTGCAAGCAAGCCCCAAAGAGGGGCTTAGACTGTGAGGGTTCTTGGCTTTGCACAAGAAAGAATTCAAGGGTGAGCCAGTGGTAGGGTAGAAGAAGGTAGCTTTACTGAAGAGGCGTTACAGCTCAGGCAGTGTTGCAGCACTGTGACTGCTCCTGCAGAGCAGGGCTGCCCCGTAAGCAGAGAGCAGCACCTCAGGACAGTTTTGCAGCCATATTTGTACCTACTTTTAATTACATGTAGATTAAGGAGCAGTTTATGCAGAAATTTCCAGGGAAGGGCTAGTCACTTCTGGGTCATTGGGTGATGGTCATGGAAAGCGGTGGTAACTCCTGGGTGTTGCCATGGCAATGGTAAACTAACGTGGCATACTGGTGGGCATGGCTATGGAAAGCTGCTTCCACCCTGTCCCTGTTCTAGCTAGCTCTCAATTTGGCCCCATATCTGAGCCCCACCTCTGGAGTCAAGTCCCGCCTCCTACCTCACTACGATGGGCCCTGGTCCAATAGGACTGGTGTCCTTGTAAGAAGAGGAGATTGGGACACTGACAGGCACAGAGGAAAGATCATGTGAGGACACAGAGAAAATGACTACTTACAAGCCAAGGAGAGAGAGGCCTGGGAAACAGAATGAGACTGTGTCTCAAAAAAAAAAAAAAGCAGCAGCAGCAGCAGCAGCAAATACATGTGTATGTTTTTTTTACTCTCCTTTATATATTCAAATAGTAAGGTAATATTCTATATACAGCTCCCACCTTGCTTTTATTATCCATCTGTCTTAGAGATTGTTCTAGATAAATACATAGAGAAAACACAGCACTGGTTAAATGCATGGACCCTGGAGCCAAATTGCCTGTGTTCAAATCCTGTTTGAGAAACCCTTTGCCATTTACCAGCTTTGGGACCTTAGTAAGGTAGTTTGCATCTCTTGCATTCATTTTGTCATCTGTAAAATGGGATCATAATAGTACCTATCTACATTAGGTTTTTTTTTTTTAATTTTTTATTTTTTTGAGACAGAGTCTCTGTCACCCAGGTTGGAGTGCAGTGGCGTGATCTCAGCTCACTGCAACCTCAGCCTCCCAGGCTGAAGTGATTCTCCCGCCTCAGCCTCCTGAATCTGGGACCACAGATGTTTGCCACCATGCTCAGCTAATTTTTCATATATTTCTTTTTTTGGTAGAGATGGGGTTTCACCATGTTGCCCAGGCTGGGCTCGAACTCCCAAGCTCAAGCAATCTACGTGCCTCAGCCCCTGAGTGCAGATTACAGACATGAGCCACTGTGCCCAGTCCAATCATAATAGTACCTACGTGTATTAGTTTTCATTTACTGCCTAACAAATGACCACTGACTCAGCAGCTTAGAAAACACTCATTTATTAGTTCACAGTTCTATAGGTCAGCAGCCCAGGTTGGCTGAATTGAGTTTTCTACAAAGGGTCTCACAAGGCCGAAACCAAGGTGTTGGCCAGGCTGGGCTCTTATCTGGAGTTTCTGGAGACAAGTCTACTTCCAGGCTTATTAAGGTTGTTGGCAGAATCAGTTCTGTGTGGTTGTAGGACTTGAGGTCCCCTATCCTTGCCGGCTGCCAACCAGGTCACTCTGCTCCTAGAAGCCACGCTCTAAGCCTTGTACACAGTTGCCACCATCTTCAAGCCAAAAGCAGAGTGCAGTTCTTGCGTTTGACATTTCTCTGACTTCCTTTTCCCCCAGCCCAAGAAAACTCTGATTTTAAAGGGCTTAGGTGATTAAATTAGACTCACTGGGACAGCCTGCTAACCAATTAAAGGGTAACTGATTAGTAACCTCAATTATATCTCCAAAATCCCTTTTATCGTGTAGCCTATATAATATGATCTAGATGTGATATTTCATTACCTTCATAGTCCTGGGCATTAAGATGGGAAATTTTGCTGGGTGCCCACCACATTACCTCAGAGGGTTGTTGTGAAAGTGCAATTGCACATCTCCTAGTATGCAATATATACAAGTTAGCTGTGTTTTTTTAAGAGCAAGGATTTTTTAAAGGGATTCCTTAGCTGGGCACGATGGCTCATGCCTGTAATCCCTTTTTTTGGTAGAGACGGGGTTTCACCATGGGAGGCCGATGTGGGCAGATCACCTGAGGTCACCTCGTCTCTACTAAAAATATGTAGCTGTCCCTTGGAACTTACAGTCCAGTGATGAAAATGGTGGCCTGGATAATTAGGGGTAATGTGGTGATACTGTTTGGATGTTCGTCCCCTCCAAATCTCATGTTAAAATGTGATTCCCCGATGTTGGAGGTGGCGCCTAGTAGGAGGTGTTTGGGTCACGGGGATGAATCTCATGTGAATGGCAGGGCACCCTCCCCAAGGTAGTGAGTGAGTTCTTGCTCTATTAGTTCATGCACGATCTGACTGTTTAAAAGAGGCTGGCATCTCTTCTGCTTGCTCTCTCAACATGTGATACGCCTGCTCCCCCTTTACCTTCTGCCATGAGTAAAAGCTTCCTGAAGCTTCACCAGAGGCTGAGCAAATGCAAGTGCTGTGCTTCC
>NW_012121709.1:5070184-5079025 GCF_000951035.1 Colobus angolensis palliatus
GGCGACAGAGCAAGACTCCATCTCAAAAAATAAAATAAAACGAAATACCATTTGACAGATAAAACAGAGGCTCAGGGAGGCTAACCAGTTTGTGAAGGGTCACTGTGCTGGAAGGTGACAAAGTAGGACTCAACTCAGCCTGACAGGGTGACAATAAGAATGACAGCTGATACATCTAGGTTTCTCTTCTTGTTTGTGTATTTATCCACTGTGTGAAGTGCTTTATTTGCATGATTTCATTTGGTCTTCTCAGCAACGCTCTAAGAAGGTAGATGCTGTTACTGTTCCCATTCCACAGATGAGGAAACTAAGGGCCAGCAAGGGAATGCCACCCAGCAGTGAGCAGCAAAGCCAGGGGGTGCCCTGTCTGCCTGCAGCTGTTATTGAAGATGTCCCTTTTCTCATCATCAGGTTTTACTGGAACAGAAGAGAAAGCCAGTGAGATATTGATCATTAGCAATGTTAATATTACCTGATATTTAGTGGGCTTTATGCTTTTACAAAATGTACCTCCCTTTCTGTTGCCAGGAAGATTCTAGAACATGTAGCAAGAGAAGCAACTAATTATCTTTCTCTGCAGCCCTGTGGAATCGTCAAAAGAGCACATACTATACCCTAAAATTAAACCTAGATTCAAATTCTAGCTCCTTCTGCCTCTGAGACCTTGATTAACCTCATTGAGCCCCAATGTCTCTGTCTTTAAAATGGAAATAGCAGGACTTAACTAACTCATAACGCTGTTGTGAAAATTAAATGAAATAATACAAGTCAAGTGCTGGCTGATTAGTTAATTATTGTCATTCTGAGGAAGATAAGAGAGCATTAGCAGCCATCTGTTTATAATGTAAAGTGAGTAAGAAAGTTAGAATCTAGCCAAAGTCAGGATCAAACAAAACACTATTTTTCAAACTATGTTTCTGGGCCCTTAGGGAGATGTTAATAGGCATTTTATTGGTTGGTTGGTTGGTTTTCTGTTTTGTTTTTGTTTTTGTTTTTGTTTTTTTGAGACAGAGTCTCACTCTGTCGCCCAGACTGGAATGCAGTGGTGTGATCTTGGCTCACTACAACCTCCGCCTCCCAGGTTCAAGCGTTTCTCCTGCCTCAGCCTCCTGAGCAGCTGGGATTACAGGCACCTGCCACAATGCCCGGTTAATTTTTGTATTTGTAGCAGAGATGGAGTTTCTCCATGTTGGCCAGGCTGGTTTCGAACTCCTGACCTTGAGTGATCCAAGGCACCTCGAGTGATCCACCTGCCTTGGCTTCCCAAAGTGGTGGCTTAAAGGCGTGAGCCACCGCACCCGGCCTAATAAGCATTTTATAAAAAGGTGTTCTATGGTTAAATAACTTTGGAAAATGCTGTGTACATTATCCCCTACTCACACACTCACATAGTAAAGGCTCTGAGAAGTCCCACAGTAAAGAAATTCATTTCACTTTGTTTTCTCTGACACATTCCCAACTCATTAAGCATGGGACCATTTTATTGAGGAGCACAGCATCTCGCAGACTCTAGTTCAGGAGTCGGCAAACTACAAGTGGGCCCACTGCTTGTTTTTGTACATAAAGTTCTGTTGGAAACCAGCCATGCCCATTTATGTATGCATTGTCTGTGACTTTCACTGTACTGTGGCAGAGTTGAGAAGTGATGACAGAGACTCTGTGGCCCACAAATCCTAAAATATTTACTGTCTGGTCCTTTTAAAAAAAGTCTGCTAACCCTGAAGTTAGTGTAAAGATGGGGGCAGACATTGGGAATGATGTGGTCACAAGACAAACAATGCCACCAGGAACTGGGAGAGGCAAAGAATGACTTTCTTTTCGCCACTTTCCCAGCCAACACTTTGATTTGGGCCCAGGGAAACTAATTTTGGATTTCTGGCCTCCAGATCTGGGAGAGAATAAGTTTCCGTCGTTTCAAGCCACTCAGCGTGTGGCAGTTTCCTACAGGAGCCACAAGAAACTAATGAACAGGTGGGCCAGCGCAGTGGCTCATGCCTGTAATCCTAGCACTTTGGGAGGCCAAGCCAGGAGAATCACTTGAATCCAGGAATTTGAACCCAGCCTGGGTGGCACGGCGAAACTCTGTCTCTACCAAAAAAAAAAAAAAAAATTCGCCTAGCACGGTAGCACATGCATGTAGACCCAGCTATTCAGGAGGCTGAGGTGAGAGAATCTCTTGAACCTGGGAGGCAGAGGTTGCGGTGAGCCGAGATCATGCCACTGCACCCCAGCCTGGGCAACAAAGCAAGACTCTGTCTCAAAAAAAAAAATCGAAAACAAATACACAGGTGTTTATGCCACTTGTATTTGTCGGAGAAGGAAGCTGGTCCATCTCATGAGCGACATTCACAACAGCAGAGAAAACACCTGGCTTTGTTATGCTTACACCAGCAGTGGAGGTTATAAAGTCCTCCCAGCAGTGGAGGTTATAAAGTCCTCCGGGTGCAGCCAACACCACCTGCCATGGGGGTGATGTTTTACACTCTCCCTCCTCTCGTTCCAGTTGTCATTAGTTGCCTGTATACATCTGATATTTTTCATATTTAGGTTATTTTTGAATATTTTAAAATTATAAAATATTTCAACTCTACAGAAAATAATATATAATAGAGATCTCCACACCTACCATTGAGATTCAAAAGATGTGAACCTTTTCCATGCTTTCTTCAGATCTTCCTCTTTCCTTTTAGAGAAATAAAAGCCACTCCACTGCCCCCACTTACATCCGCTGAATTGTTTCCTGTCTGTATTAATTAGGGTATCCCAGGTGCTGCTGTCAACAACACCAAAGTCTCAAAGGTGTCACCCAACATTCTTTTCAGCTCATCAGAGTCCAGTGGAGGTTGGCCAAGGTGCTCTGCTCCAGGCAGTCATTTAGGGACCGTGGCTTCTTCCATGGAGTGAAATCACCATCCCTCAGGATGTTCTCCTAGGACAGTTTCTCAACTTGAGATATACATAAAAGTCATCTGGAGAGCCTTGAGTAGCGGGGGGATGAGACCTCAGTCTGCACTGGAACCTCAACATCAGGGGGCCAATGAGGGAAGGGAAACTGGAAAATTACATGAAAGGTTTTTGGCCCAAGGTGGTGGCACAGATCATTTCCACCCACATTCTTCCCTTGGCTAGGACCCAATCAGAAGGCCTCACCTAATAGCAGAGAATCTGGGAAACAGTTGTCTTGCTGAAAGCCTGGGGGAAGATAAAGTGGGACTTGGGGAACCCATGGCAGTATCTCTGCCACATCCTTTGAAATGTATATTCCTTCTCTCTCCTTCCCTGGAGGTTACCACTAGTTCCTTACTTTTACTACACATGTTTATGTCCATAAACAAACTATGATGTTGGTTTTGGTGCATATCAAATTAACATAGCTTATATTCTACATACATCCTTTTGCAACTTGTGCTGTTACACAGTATTGTGTTTTTGAAGTTTGTGTGCATTCTTGCTTCTCAAAGTGCGGTCCCTGGACCAGCAGATGAGCACCTGGCAGCTTGTTAGAAATGTAAAGCCTCAGACCCCAACCCAGACCCACTGATTCAGAAACTGTGAGGTGGGGTGGGGCCAGCAGTCTATACCTTTCCAAATCCTCCAGATAATTTGAATGCACACTGAAGTTTGATAACCACAGATCTTTATTGATATGTATAGCTCTAGTTCTCAGTTTATTCATTTTTCAGCAATATATAATACTCCTTGGTTTATTCATCCATTCCCCTAACTCATGAACAATTAGATTGTTTCTTTTTTTTTACCATTATGTCTAGTACAGTAATGATCATCTCACTACATATGCACAAAAGTTTCTCTAGCACAGCCATCTAGAAATGAAATTGTTGAATTTTAGGATTGAGTAGCTTTAGCTTTATCCAGAATCCCCAGATAGTTCTTTCTCAAGGCAGGCTGGGTGCGGTGGCTTATGCCTGTAATCTCAGCATTTGGGGAGGCCAAGGTGGGCAGATGACCCCCAGGAGTTCGAGACCAGCCTGGGCAACGTGGCAAAACATTGTCTCTAGAAAACATACAAAAATTAGCCAGGATGGCAGCACACGCCTGTAGTTCCAGCTATTCAGGAAGCCGAAGTGGGAGGATTGCTTGAGCCTGGGAAGTAGACGCTGCAGTGAGCCACGATTACACCACTGCACTCCATCCTGGGTGATGAAGTGAAACCCTGTCAAAAAAAAAAAAAAGAGGCTATGGCAATTTACACTTCTTCCAATGCTGAATACAAGTTGTTTTTTCTTGTTTTCCTTTAACTTTTTAGCATTACTTTGAAATCCCTTATCTTCAAGGTGTACTAGAGGCACATTATCAAGAAAGGGTTAAGAAATTGTCTTTTTTTTTTTTTTTTTTTTTGAGAAGTTTTAGATTTAAACGTGGATACAGAACCTGGCTCCATCACTTCCTCTGTCGCCCACTGCTTGGTGGGTTACTTCTTGATGTTTGATTTTTCTTTGCCTAACAGAGGTAATAGTGGGCAGTTCTGTCTTCTTCCTGATCTTGATGGGAGTGCCTCTAGGATCCCTATAACAGACAAGGTTCACCAGAGAAACAGAACCAGTAGAATATACGTACATAGAGGATTTATTTTAAGGAATTGCCTTGGAGGACTGCAGGGGCTGGAAAGTCTGAAATCTGCAGAACAGGCCAGCAGGCTGAAAGCTCTTGGGAGGAGCTGATGCTGCAGTCTCTTTTCTTTCTTTTTTTTTTTTTTTTGACACAGCATCTCTCCCTGTCGCCCAGGCTGGAGTGCAATGACGCAATCTTGGCTCACTACAACCTTCACCTCCTGGGTTCAAGCAAGTCTCGTGCCTCAGCCTCCCGAGTAGCTGGGACCACAGGCGTGAGCCACCACACCAGGTAATTTTTGTATTTTTAGTAGAGACGGGATTTTGCCATGTTGGCCAGGCTGGTCTCGAACTCCTGACCTCAACTGATCTGCCTGTCTCGGCTTCCCAAAATGCTGGGATTACAGGCATGTGCCACAGTGCCCAGCTCTGATGCTGCAGTCTTGAGGGAGAATTTATTCTTCCTCGGGGAAACCTCAGTTTTGTTCTTACGGCCTTCAGCTGATTGGATGAGGTTCACCCAGGATATCAAGGAAAATCTTCATTGCTTAAGTCAACTGATTGTAGATGCTAATCACATCTACAAAATGTCCTCGCAGCAACCCAGATCAGTGTTTAATTGCATAACTAAATACTACAGCCTGGCTAGCTGAATCGAGACATAAAACTAAACATACAGTCCTCCATTAAACAAGAGGCCAGCTTTGGAGCTGGCACTGATGTTTCATCAAGTTAACAAAGCATCCATCTTGGCTGGGCGCTGAGGCTCATGCCTGTAATTCTGGCACTTTGGGAGGCTGAGGCAGGCAAATCACTTGAGGCAGGAGTTCGAGACCAGCCTGGCCAACGTGGCAAAACTCCATCTCTACCAAAAATACAAAAATTAGCCAGGCATGGTGGTGCATGCCTGTAATCCTAGCTATTCGGAAGGCTGAGGGATGAGAATAGCTTGAACCTGGGAGGCGGAGGTTGCAGTGAGCCCAGATCGCACCACTGCATTCCAGCCTGGGTAACAGAGTGAGACTCTGAAAAAAAAAAAAAAAAGGTGTTATCTAGTTTAATCTAGTAAAATGTTGAAAATTAAAGATGGTTTTTGTGGCCAGGCACACAGGCACAGTGTTTCACGTCTATAATCCTAGCAGTTTAGGAGGTTGAGGCCAGAAGTTCGAGACCAAGCCTGGGCAACATAGTGAGACCCCCCTCTCTACAAAAAAGTTAATTAAAAAATTAGCTGAGCACAGCGGTGCATACCTGTTGTCCCAGCTACTTGGGAGACTGAGGTGGGAAGATCCCTTAAGCCTGGGAGTTCGAGGCTGCAGTGAGCCATGGTCATGCCACTACACTCCACCCTGAATGAGACAGCAAGAGACCCTGTCTCCAAAAAAAAAAAAAACAAAAAAACCTGTTGAATTTGATCAAAAAGCATTTGATTTTTCTCCTTCCATCTGTTGCTATGAAGAGCTGCATTATTAGATTTTCTATTAATCCTTGTATTCAATGAACCCCTCTTGATCATAAGGTACGATTCTTTGAATGTGTTTCTGGATTCCTAGTGCCACTGTTCTGCTGGAATTTTTGCATCCTCATTCGTAAAACTTCCTAAGTGTTCCTCTCCCTTTTTACGTGGCTTCCTGGAAATGGCTCCCATCACTTTCACTTAGATCTCATTGGCCACCACTCAGTCACACTTACTGCATGGCAGGCTGGGGAGTGTCATCTTGTGGCTGGGTGCCAATGGCCCTAAGCAAAGATTGAGATGCTTACTTTGAAAGAGGAGGGGGAGAAGGGATATCCAGAGGCACTAGCAATCTCTGTGCCAGAGTGATTATCCCTTTTCTGTAAATAAGAGACTGGAGGCTCAGCAAGGTGTGTTCACTTATCCAGGGTCACACAGCAAGTCTGTGGCCAGGCTGTGACTTCAGAGGCCAGGCCTTCCAGCTGCCAAGGGAGATGCCATTAGGGACCCATGATAGTATTAAAATCAGAAATAAATATCCAGTGTCCCTAGTACTGGTCTAAATGCTTCATTAACATGAACTCATTTCATTCTCACAACAATCCTGTGAGGTAGACACTCTTAATGCCCCCAATTTGCAGATGAGGAAACTGAGGCACAGAGAATGTGAATGACTTACCTGGGGTACGTAAATGACAGGGCTTAGACTCTAAGACTCTTAATCACTGCACGATCCTGCCTCTCCCCACACCATTCCCCACCCGCACTCCCCTGACTCAGGGACTTCAACTCAAACAGCAGCAGCAACTGCTCCCTGTGCACCTGCAGAACCATCGAAACTGCTCCCACCAACCCAGGCAACGTACACCCTTGTCCCCAGCCTCCTTACATCCTCCTCCCTCAACTACCCTGGTACCCTCCTTTTCTGTCTGTGGGGCCTGCACCTCACTTTTTCTTGAGTCTGTGTTTTTGTTTTTTTTTGTTTTTTTTTTTTTTTGAGGCGGAGTCTCGCTCTGTTGCCCGGACTGGAGTGCAGTGGCCGGATCTCAGCTCACTGCAAGCTCCGCCTCCTGGGTTTACGCCATTCTCCTGCCTCAGCCTCCCAAGTAGCTGGGACTACAGGCGCCCGCCACCTCGCCCGGCTAGTTTTTGTATTTTTAGTAGAGACGGGGTTTCACCGTGATAGTCAGGATGGTCTCGATCTCCTGACCTCGTGATCCGCCCGTCTCGGCCTCCCAAAGTGCTGGGATTACAGGCTTGAGCCACCGCGCCCGGTGTGTTTTTGTTTTGAGACAGGGTCTCGCTCTGTCACCCAAACCGGTGTGCTTTGGTGTGATTGCGGCTCACTGCAGCCTGAAACTCCTGGGCTCAAGCTATCCTCCCACCTCAGCCCCCTGAGTAGCTGGGACTACAGGTGCACACCACACTCAGCTAATTTTTTAATTTTTTTTTTTCTTTTTGAGACAGTTTTGCTCTTGTCACCCAGGCTGGAGTGCAATGACACGATCTCGCTACAACCTCCACCTCCCAGATTCAAGTGATTCTCCCGCCTCAGCCTCCCAAATAGCTGGAATTACAAGTGCCCGCCACCACACCCAGCTAATTTTTGTATTTGTCATAGAGAAGGGGTTTCACCACGTTGGCCAGGCTGGTCTCAACCTCCTGACCTCAGGTGATCCACCTGCCTCAGCCTCCCAAAGTGCTCGTGAGCCACCACACCTGGCCTAATTTTTAAATTTTTTTATAGCAATGGGGTCTTGCTGCATTGCCCAGGCTGGCGTTGAACTCCTGGCCTCAAGCGATCCTCCTGCCTTGGCCTCCCCATGTGCTGGAATTACAGGTGTGAGCCACTGCATCCAGCCTTCATTTTTTGTTGCTGTCCTTGTGTTTTGTTTTGTTTTTCCCTTCACTCTGCTCCCTGGGAGACTCCCAAAGGCTACATTCTGCCACCAAGGGACGCAGCAGGGACAGGGCCCCAGCGGGCGCCTGGGATTTCCCACACCCCACCCTCTACTGGATAAAGATGGTGCGGAGGTTTTGGGTTATTTATTTATTTATCTAGTCCCGCCTGGCTCCACACCCCGCAAGCTGTTGTTCCCCCACTATAGAAGATGCGAAACAACCTCAGACAATGGAAGACAAGGCTTGCCACATGGCCCCCGCAGTTTAATTTCCCTTAATTCATTTTCTATTGAACCAAATGATACTGTTTGTTTTTAATGGCAAACACTCAGCGCAGAGGAGGGGCGGCCAGGCCTCCTCCTGGGGAAATTAGGAACACAGCTGCTATTGAAATTCTTGCTCCCTCCTGTCCTCCCCCTGGCTCCCCTACTCCCACCCCCAGCACTGGGCCTTTGGAAATCAATCTCCAGGTTGAAAGATGATACCTTTCACCAGTTCAGAAGGTCACTGTCTGGCGAGCTGGCCTGGCTCCGCCCCAGCTACCATCAACCCCTTTTAGGATGGCCGCCCCATCCCAAGGCCCACCCTTCTCTGGTTATAACTGGATGCACAGGGCCAGAGCCATGGCTTTTTTGGTGCCCCTCTCCCCTGCCTATCGCTGGTAATCCTGAGCAGGCACCTAGCCCTTGCCGGAGTCATCCAGTGCCCTCCCCCAGGAACTGAGGAACACAGAGGCTAGGCACAGTTAGAGCTGAGTTTGTTCATTCATTCATTCATTCATCACCTGGGAGCAGAGTCGTGGCTGCATCCCAGTCCTCCTCCATCAGTGGTTGCGTTTGAACTAGATTCCCGGTGGTTCAGGTGCTGACGGGAGTTGAGAAGGGCTGATGAGAGGAGAGGTCCTTCCACTTC
>NW_012121709.1:5079590-5089296 GCF_000951035.1 Colobus angolensis palliatus
TTTTTTTTTTTTTTCTTTTGAGATGGAGTCTTGCTCTTGTTGCCCAGGTTGGAGCGCAATGGCACCATCTCAGCTCACTGCAACCTCCACCCCCCGGGTTCAAGAGATTCTCCTGCCTCAGCCTCCTGAGTCACTGGGATTACAGGCACCCACCACCACACTCAGCTAATTTTTTGTATTTTTTAGTAAAGATGAGGTTTCACCAATGTTGGCCAGGCTGGTCATGAACTCCTGACCTCAGGTGATCCACCCACCTCAGCCTCCCAGAGTGCTGGGATTCCAGGCATGAGCCACTGTGCTCAGCCCAGAAAGACATTCTTATTCTGCTGATTTGGGGAAACCAAGTCCCCAAAGTGACCACTTCTGGGTCACATGATTTATCTTCTCATGTATTCATTCTGCAGATATTTATTGGACACCACAGAGTGCCGAGCCCTACGCTAGGCATGGGGTTCTGCAGACCAGGAGTTTCATGCTCAAAGCTCACAGTCCGGTGGGGGTGTTGCAGGCAAGGAAGCGGTCACTCCAGGGCCCTCTGGGAAAACAGAGAAGGAACACCTAAACCAGCCCCCAGCAGAGTCTTCCTAAAGAAGGTGACATCAGAGCTGAGTTTTAAAGCAGGGCTGAGAGTTACCCAGACATTGCAAAGCCACAAGGGCATGGCAGGAAGAGGGGACAGCCGCAGCCACAGTGCAGAAGTGAAAAACAGTTCGGGGTGTGCGTTTTTCCAGATAACTCCTGAGCATCCCGTCCCCACCAGACTCTGAGCTCCATGGGGGCAGAATAAGAATCTGCCCAGTGGCTCAGTGTAGGTGAGTGAGTGACTCTCAAATAAAGTGATAAGTGAACGGCAGTGGTTGGTATGAATTTGTACACAGGGCAAAGCAGGGAGGCTCATGTTCTTGGCTCCCAGACCCACCCTGACCCACCTTTCCAAACTACATCATGGGTATGTGGTGGCAACCCCTGCTCTGGGGTGCTGGGGGAATTAATTAGCAAGCTAAGTGCGGATCATTTTGCTCTTCTTCAGCTAAATGATTAAGGAAGGCAGCCAGGCTCCCTGAGGGGCCTTGGAGGTGTCCACTTTGGCTCCCTGCTCCTGGGGGGGAAGAGGGAGGCTGCTGTGTTGGTTTCCTGCTTTGTGCTTCCACTGGGATAGGTGAGGACTACCCTGCTTCCATATTTCCCCCAGATGTATCTCCTTCCCTGGAGAGAAGAAAAGGTAGCAGAACTGAGATTTGACCTGAGGGAGCCCACTGATAACATGTCTCAACTCTTAGCTTGTCCACAAAGGTTCCAAGTGGATGGGAAAGAGCTTGGGCTCTGGAGTCAGGTGGATCTGAGCTGGAATTGTGGTTCCACCATTTCCATCAGTATCACTTCCAGCCAGTCACCTGCCTTCTCCATGCCTCAGTTTCCTCATCTGTAAAAAAGGAAGTTATCCGCCAGGCATGATGGCTCATGCTACTCAGAAGGTTGTCTTTCCAGCTACTAGGAAGGCTGAGGTGAGAGGATGGCTTGAGCCCAAGAGTTCAAGTCCAGGCTGGGCAACATAGAAAGACCCCCATTTAAAAAAAAAAAAAAAAAAAAGGAAATATTCCTGTTTACCTCTGGGGATGGGGTGGAGACAGGAGGTGATTTAAAAACTAAATTGAAGCAATGCAGGTAGAGGTGCTGTTAGCAATCCCTGGCACATCTAAATGCTCAATGGGTGTGTTTTTTCCCCCTTTTTTGGAGACAGAGTCTCGTTCTGTTGCCCAGGCTGGAGTGCAGCAGGGCCATCTCGGCTCACTGCAACGTCTGTTTCCCAGGTTCAAGCAATCCTGTGTCTCAGTCTCCTGAGCAGCTGGGATTACAGGCGCTCACCACCAGACCTGGCTAATTTTTGTATTTGTAGTAGAGACGAGTTTTCGCCATGTTTGCCAAGCTGGTCTTAAACTCCTGACTTCAAATAATCTGCCCGCCTTAGCATCCCAAAGTGCTGAGATTACAGGCGTGAACCAAGGTGCCTGACCTGTTTTTTTTCTTTGTGTGTGTGTGTGTGTGTGTGTGTGTGTGTGCGCGCGCGCGCGCGCATCCTCCCTCATGACCCTCGTGGAAATCCAGGCTCTGTTGCGGGGGGGGTTAGCAGCCCACCAAGGCTTTGCCAGCCTCTGGCTCTTCTCCTTGGTGCCCAGAAGTGCTAAGATCAGAACCCTGAATGGAAGGAAGGAAAAGAAGGAAGGAAATGTTATTCTTACTAGTTACTGATAGGTGCCAGCCCTGGACTGGGTCCTGGGGCTGCCTGGTCCGAATCCTGCCTTTGCCACTAGCTGTATACCCTCGGGTGAGTGAGTTCACTGGGTCAAACTCTGATGCCTCTTCTGTGTACATGACTGATGACACTACCTGGCTCCAGGAGGAGCCCGGTGAGGAGCAAATGAGGTCATGAGGTTTAGAACAGAGTTTTCAGTGCCTGCTCAGTCTTAGCTGTTGGGATAAGACCTGACCCTGACTTCAAGCGGCTGATGGAGAGGTGGGGCAGAGACACACAAAAGAACAAGAACAAGACAGAGGGAGATGGCACCTGGAACACAGACTTATTCCCGGCTGCGGCCTCATCCGGGGTGCCTAGCACATAGCAGCCCGACATAAACACACACTGAGTAACGGCCATAGCAGCCCGACATAAATACACACTGAGTGACAGCGCAGAGATGCATGCAGAGGATGGGGATGGTGGAGGGAGGAGAGGAGGGGCAGCTCTCTGTTCCCTCATAGGCTTGACCAGATTACCACAGGTCCCCGGGCGTGGCATTACTGAAAGCAGACTTGTCACTACACTAGGTGAGGTCGGGAGGTGGCAGGTAGATCCCTGCAGCCAGCCTTCTGTGTCTAGGCCTGTTCCTGTCTTTCTTTCTTTTTTCTTTCCCTGTGAGACAGGGTCTCACTCTGTCACCCAGGCTGGAGTTCAGTGGCGCGATCTTGGCTTGCTGCAACCTCCGCCTCCTGGGTTTAAGCGATTCTCCTGCCTCAGCCTCCTGAGTAGCTGAGATTACAGCATGCACCACCACACCTGGCTAATTTTTATATTTTTAGTAGAGACAGGGTTTCACCATGTTGGTCAGGCTGGTCTCTAAATCATGACCTCAAGTGATCCACCTGCCTTGGCCTCCCAAAGTTCTGGGATTACAGGTGTGAGCCACTATGTCTGGCTAGGGCTGTTCCTATTTTAGGAGGAGGAAACCATCATTCTAAGAGTTTCAGTACCTTGTCCATAATCCCACGCCAGTCAGAGGCAAGGGAGTTCTTTTGTTTTTTGTTTTGTTTGGTCTTTTGTTTTTGTTTTTTTTTTTCTTTTGAAATAGGGTCTCACTCTGTCACCCAGGCTGGGGTGCTGTGGCACGATCAGGATTCATTGCAACCATGACCTCCCAGCCTCAAGCCATCTTCCTGCCTCAGCCTCCCTGGTAACTGGGACTACAGGCGCATGCCACTATGCCTGGCTAATTTTTTTGTATTTTTTGTAGAGACAGGGTTTTGCCATGTTACCCAGGTTGGTCTTGAACTCCTGGGCTCAAGCAATCCACCCACTTTGGCCTCCCAAAGTGCTGGGATTAGAGGTGTGAGCCCCTGTGCCTGGCCAAGGGAGTCCTTTTGAATGTCTGCCTGGCCGCCTCTCTTCCCAGCCCGACACCTCAGCCATCACTTGCCAGGTGTTTTGAACTCCTCTTAGGGCCGAATCATGCTGTTGTTCTCTCACCTCCTCCAGGCCTTTGCAGTGGCTGTTCCCTGTGCTAGGAACACTGTCTTCCCAGCCCCATCTGGCTGACCTCTCATCACCCCATCACCTTCAGGTGTTTAGATATCACATCCACTTGGAGGTCTGAACTTGTGGTTGGGTGATTCACCTGTGTGCTCCCACAGCCCCGAGGCCACTTCTGTTTTGAATGCATCATGTGATGTGATTGCTGGTTTGTCGCCCCCATTAGGACTTAAAACTTGGCGAGAACAGAGATCAAGTCTCCTGTATATTTCATTTTATTCCCAGCACAGTGCATGGCACATAGCTGGTACTCAAAACGCGTACGCCGAAGGTCATTAATTCATGAAAGTGTTGCAAATATTTCTCCCTTCAGTATATGTTCCCTGAAGCAGGCAGTGTGAATTCAGTTGCAAGGGTCTACTAGACTTGGAGTTAAGCGGGTTCTATTCTCAGCTCTTTCACTTATAAGTCATGGACCTTGGATGAGTCAATAGCCTTCTCTAAGCCTCAGTGTTCTGCCCTATATCATGGGGATAGTATTCATGATGTGAAGATTGAACAGGACCATACCTTTCATATGAATGAAGCCTTTTGATCACTGCAGCTTATAAGTACTAGCCTCGATTTATTATTTAGTGAAACAACAAGGTAAGCAGAGGAAAGGGGGCCTTAGAAAACATGACCTCAGCCCTCCCCCTGTCATTCCCCAGGAGTAGATGATGACAGTCATTGTCATGGCAACGTTGCAGAAGCCAGTCACCATGCAAATACTACAAGCCAGCCACTGTCCTGGGCACTTTCCATTCATCCATTTCTTCATCCATTAAACCAGTATTTTCTGACCACCTATTCTGTGCCAGGCCTAGGACTAGGTCCCGGGAATACAGCAGCAAAGAAGCAGAGCATGCACTTTCAAGGGACTTAGATAAACAAGATGCTGAAATCAATAGGCAATATGTCAGACGGAGACAAAACAGGGAGTGTCATGGTTGCAGGGCAGGGCAGGGAGGGCGCTGCTCTTTTAGACAGTGGTAGGGGGCAGGGAGAAGGTAACATTCATGCAAAGCCTTGAAGGAAGCAAGGGAGTGTGAGGAAGAGGATTCCAGGCTGAGGAAACAGCATATATAAAGGCCCTGAGGTGGAAACATGCTTGGCAAGGTTAAGGAGCAATGAGCCAGTGTGGCTGGAGCAGAAGAAGGGGCAGGGCAACTTCATGGGCGAGCACCCTGTGCAGAAGGCCCAAACACTTGGCTTAATGCTCCACTGTTGCCATATGAGATTGTGGACTGTTACCCAGGCTGCTGGAGTGTGCAGTAGTGCAACTTCGGCTCACTGCAACCTCCGCCTCCTGTGTTCAAGCGATTCTCATGCTTCAGCCTCCTGAGTAGCTGGGATTACAGGCATGCAGCACTGCGCCCAGCTAAGTTTTGTATTTTTAGTAGAGACAGGGTTTCAGCTGCGTACCACCATGCCCAACTAATTTTTTGTATTTTTAGTAGAAACGAGGTTTCACCACGTTAGACAGGCTGGTCACGAACTCCTGACCTCAGGTGATCCGCCTGCATCCACCTCCCAAAGTGCTGGGATTACAGGTGTGAGCCACTGCGCCCAACCAAGATTCTTAGTATGTTAACAAGGGGCCCTGCATTTCAATTTTACACGGGGTATCATAAATGATGTAGCCAGTCCCCGTAGCAGTAGATGTAGTCAAAGAGGTGGTAGGGACCACAGCTCAGAGGCCACTCCCAGGCCTGGGTGTGCTCTGGCCTCCTCCCATCTTGCCATGGAAGCCAGCCCACCAGAGATGCTCCAGCCACGCCATCCTGACGCTACCCTGATGACAGTCTAACTATTTCTTCTCGGTGTTAGTTGCCTGTGGGTACTGTAACAAATAACCACAAACCTTGTGGCTTAAAACAACACAACCGTATTATCTTACACTGCTGGAGGTCAAATGTCCAAAATCCCTGTCACTGGGCTAAAGTCAAGGTGCCAGTCCTTTAGGAGGCTCTGGGTAACAATCCATTTTCTTGTCTTCTCTAGCTTCTAGAAGCTCCCTGCCCTCCTTGCCTCTGGTCCCCTTCTCCATCTTCAAAGTGCATCTCTCCAGCCTCTGTGTCTGTTGCCTCATTGTCGTCCTTTACCCTGACCCTCTTGCCCTCCTCTAATAAGGATCCTTGTGATGACATTAGGCCTGTCCAGGTCACCTAGAATAATCTCCCCATATCAGGAGCCTTAATTTCATCACATCTGCATGTGCACAAAATTTCTTTCACCCTGTAAGGTAACAAATTCCTAGATTCTGGGGATTGGGATATGGACATCTTTGGGGGGGGGGTGGGCATTATTCAGCCTCCCACATCCCCTACTTTGCTAATGAGGAAAGTGAGGCCCAGAGAAGTGATATGACTTGGACAAAGTCACCCTCCCAGCAGGACAGATCCACACTTGAGGACCCTGTCTGTCAAGTTTGAAGTCATGGGCTCTAGACTACCAGGAAAGGAGATACCCTCCGCCCATCTCTTTCTGTCTCCCTCCTACCCTTGCACCCCTCCCTCCACTCCCTAGTGTTTTGGGAAACAGCCAGGCTTGGGCAGTCTAGCCCAGAGCATTTGTGCTAAAGACTGTAGCTGACACAGGGACAGATAAGCTCATCCCTCCACCTGGGACCAGGACAGAGGGAAGAGACCGCCTTTTTGTAGCTAACAGGGTCCCAGGCCACTATGGGCTTTATCATCAACATCTGATAATGAGGCCTCTCCTGGGTACTGGGGAGCAGGGCCCTGTGCGTAGGGAAGCTGCTGATGCAGTTGCTGGGGCACATGGGCTGAGCCCTTCCTGTTCATGGGGCCAACGCTCTTAGATCAAGGGAACCATGGCCAATGAAATTGGGTGCCCCACTGCTGCTGTTAACAGGAAGATTTTTACTCACAGCCTAGCAACTCCTATGGGGCCTCAGCCTGGCCCCAAGGACTCTGCCAGCTGGCCCCTGGGGCCATAGCACTAGAGGCGATCGCGGCCTCCTCCTCCTCCTCCTCCCCCTCCCCCTCCTCGCCAGAATTGCAGAGAGAGGATCTTTATAGGAAATTGGGGGTGAGAGCAAGAAAATGACACATTTTCATCAGCTCTAGTTTTTAATAATGAGTGTCCAGTTATCTAATGGCAGATGTTGTGGGTAAGAGCATCCGTACAGACATCAGAGACCTGGATTTAAATCCCACCTCTGCTACATCTGAGCTGTGTAAGCTTAGGCAAAATGGTGAACTTCTCTGAAACTGAGCCTCAGTTTCTCTCATCTGCAAAGTGGAAGTAACAATTTCCCCCATCATGGGGTTGTTATAGTCTATTTTTAAAGTGGGTAAGCAAAATGTCAGCTTGTGGCCTTAAAAAAATAACATGTATGAGGTATAAAAACAAAAAATAACAACTACTCATGCACCCAGCTTAAAAAGTAGAGAACTACTAGTTTCTTAGAAACCCCTTGTGTATACCTCCTGGGTTCCATCCATCTTCCTCCCTCCCTTTGCCCATAAGAAAAGTTTCGTGACTACCATTTGTTTGTTTTCCTTGTGTCTGGCCTTTGTAGTTTTTTTTGTTTTTGTTTTGTTTTGTTTTTTGAGACAGAGTCGCGGTTGCCCAGCCTAGAATACAGTGGTGCGATCTCAGCTCACTGCAACCTCCACCTTCTGGATTCAAGCAATTCTCATGCATCAACTTCCCAAACAGCTACAACTACAGGCACGTGCCACCATGCCCAGCTAATTTTTGTAGTTTTAGTAGAGACGGGGTTTCACCATGTTGGCCTGGCTGGTCTCGAACTCCTGACCTCAAGTGATTTGCCTGCCTCAGCCTCCCAAAGTACTGGGATTACAGGTGTGAGCCACCGCACCTGCACTGTTTTTAAATAGACACAGGAGGTCTCATGATGTCTCTCAGGCTAGTCTTGAACTCCTGGCCTCTAGCAATCCTCATGCCTCAACCTCCCAAAGTGCTGAGATTACAGGCATGAGCCACTGCACCAGCCTGATTTTTGTAGTTTTATGTCTTATTCCTTGCTATTATTAAAGGTCAGAGCATAAGCATGTAAAACCTTGTCCCTTCCACGCCTAATTTCCTACTAAGTTCCTCTGATTTCCCTCTCCTCTCAGCTACCAACAGAGGCCACTACTGATAGGGAAACCAGAATGCCAAACTTGTCACTACTGTAGTACACTTAAGAATTAATAGGCTCTGAAAAGCACCACAGGGACTTTACTGTAAGTAAAGTATATGTAGCAAAGGGCTTGAACTTCCTAGAAAGTATGGAGTAAGCCCACACTTTACACTCAAACAAACCTGAGTTTTGAACATCAGCACTGCTCACCATCCTAAGCCACCAAGTCTTTGCATTTACTCAAAAAATATTTCAGTGTCATATTATGACAGGCACTGCAGAAGTGTGGGGATAAGATGATAAATGAAAAAAACAGACCATAACAGAGTCCCTGCTCTCATTTCATTGGGGAAATCACCATTAAACTACATCAACACACAAATATAGAACTTCACGTTTCAACAAGCACTAGAGAAAAATAAAAACAATTCATGGAGAATTCGTTTAGGAAATGGGAAAGGGCTTTCCCTGTGGGATGGACATTTGAGCTGAAACTTGTACTTACTTCCTTGACATCTGACTTTGGTTTAAAAAAAAATTTACCAGCCTGGGCAACACAGGGAGACCTCATCTCTACAAAAAAGTCCTTTAAAAATTATCTGGGGCATAGTGGCACACTGTGGTCCCAGCTACTCGGGAGGCTGAGCGGGGAGGATTGCTTGAGCCCAGGAAGTCAAGGTTGCAGTGAGCTGTGATCGCACCACTGCACTCCAGCCTGGGTGACAGAACAAGGCCCTGTCTCAAAATAAATAAATAAATAAATTCCGCTTTTTCGTCTGCAAACCAGGGCTGGTGATATCCCTCCCAGCTTTGCCCTTAGTAACAGGCCCTGGCTCAGTGCCTGGTTCAGCACTGCCGTTCAGTAAATGTCATGTCCCTTCCTCCTGTCGTTCCTGGCTGTATATGCTGCTGGAGATCTGCAAAGGAGTGGTGTGAGTGAGTAGTCTCTAAGTGATGGGAGAAATCTGCTGCTGGCAAGTGAGCTGTGAAGCCTCTAACAAGCTCACAGGACCCTCTTCAACTGGGTTTGATGGCGACCCTGGTGGAGAGAGGAGAGAGAAAGGAGGGTGTATCACTGTCAACAGGAAGCCTTCCTTTTTTTCTGGGGAAGGTGGTATCAAGTAATTGAAAGGCTCTGCTGTAGAGTCAAGTGACCTGGGTATAAGTCCCAGTTCTGCAGCAAGTAACTTGACCTCTCCTAGCCTTGTGTTCTCATGTGTAATATGGTCCGTATAATTCCTCTCCAGTGGTCTGTCATATGGAACAGTGCCCAGCATAACGGGGGCACACCGCAAGTGGGACCGTTACCGCTATTTCCACCAGAGCAAAGATGCACTGCGGCAAAGTTGCAGAGGTTTGGGGTACAGGTAAGGGGAAGAAAAAGGCAGTCAAAGGGCTCATTCACATCATGGAGGTCCGGGTTCCTACGCTACCCTTCCTTAGGTGGGTAACCTTGGGCAGATTCCTTTATCCCTCTGATCCCCTTTCTTCGTCTGTAAGACAGCTCTAGAACTTCCTTCACCCAGCGGCTGTGAAAGCCTGCAGGCAAGTCGCGTCGCCTGGCCCCTGACTTCAAGTTTAGGGGAGCTGATGAGGTCACTCCCTGCTGGACACGGGGTCTTCGGGGTGAAATGTTCAAATAAGACAGCGGGAAGTGGACGCGCAAAGATGCGTCAAAAGGATGGAAAAGGCAGCTTTGCCCTTCGCAAACTGCGACCTCCTTTGTGAGCTAAGAGCTTCATGCTGGGGGGCCTGGTACCGGCGCGGGACTCCCGGAGGCCCGACCCGGAGCCGGCGGCACGCAGAGC
>NW_012121709.1:5089661-5106778 GCF_000951035.1 Colobus angolensis palliatus
CGCCCCCGCTGGCCCCGCCCCCTACCTGCTGCGCTTCTTTCCATCCTGGCTCGCCCTTTTCTTGCCTTTTTTCCTTTTTCTTTTGTATTGAGGCATAACATATACTGTGGAGACCCCTAATTATAAAGCTCAGTGGATTTTTACAAACATATGTGATCACTCAAAGTATCAACAGAGCTGTCCAACAGAAATATAAGGGGAGTCACACAGATGATTTTAAATGTTCTAGTAGTCACATTAAATAACTAGAAAGGAACAGGTGACTTTAATTTTAATACTCTATTTTATTTAGCCTAATGTGTCCAAAATATTATTTCAACATGTAATCAACATAAAAATTTTAATGAGATGTTTTACCTTTTGTTTTTCTAAGACTTTGAAATTCCCTGTTTCTTTTGTTTTTGAGGGAGATGTTTGTTTTTAAAGATAGTCTTACTGTGTCACCCAGGCGGGAGTTTAGAAGCACGATCATGCTCACTGCAGCCTCGACTTCCCTGGGCTCAGGTCATCCTCCTGCCTCAACCTCCCGAGTAGCTGGGACTACAGGCGCCCGCCACCACACCCGGCTAATTTTTTTGTAATTTTAGTAGAGACGGGGTTTCACCGTGTTAGCCAGGATGGTCTCGATCTCCTGACCTTGTGATCTGCCCGCCTCGGCCTCCCAAAGTGCTGGGATTACAGGCGTGAGCCACCATGCCTGGCCACCTCATCATTTTCTAGAATATTTGTTATGTATAGACTCCCATTCCTAGTATCTTCATCATCAGAGCTCTCTATGAGCCATGCCTGTGGGAAACCCAGGTGTTTCGAAGCACGAGGCCATTAGTTTGCCCCCTCATTTATCCCTTGCTCATTCAGCAAATACTTCTTGATTACCTGCTGAGTCCCACACCCTTTCTATTAGTTAAGATTGGAATCAAATAGTAACAACAAAGAATCCAAAATAATAAAACTTAAATTTTAAAAAATGTATCTCTTTCTCATGTAAAGGCCAAAGATAAGCAGTTCAACCCTGGGAATATGACACCTTCCAGCCCACTGTTTCACCAACCCTAGGGTGTAGGATTCCTCCTCATGGTCTAAGATGGTGGCAAGAGCACCAGCCATCACATCCAAGTTCCAGACAGTAGGATAGAGAGAGTGGGGAAGAATAAGGTGAAAGCTCTGAAGTTGCTACATGACACTTACAATTGTGTTAATGGTGAAGACCCTCTTCCTGGCTTGCAGAAGGCTATGTTCTCACTGTGTCCTCAAGTGGCAGAGAGATCTCTCATGTCTCTTCCTATAAGGGAATTAATCCCATCATGAGAGCTCTACTCTCATGACCTAACTACCTTTCAGAGGCCTTATCTTTAAACACCATGGCATTAGGGATTAGGGCTTCAACAAAGGAACTTGAGGTGGGCACAGTTCAGTCTATAGCACCAGCTGAGTAGCCTTAGATGGGTACCTTAGTTTTTATTGTTGTTGTTGACTTGAAAGAACCATGTAATTCTCACAATTTTGCGGGTCAGGAGTTCAGTCAGGACACACTGGGTACAGCTTGTCTCTCCTCCCCATGATATCTGCTGGGGCTGGACTATCCAACATGGCATCTTCACTCCCAGGTCTGATGCATCAGCTGCAATGGCAGGAATGGCCTTCTTAAGGTCCTATATCTGGAGCCTCAGTTCTCACCATTGGCTGGTTTCCATGTTGCTCCTCCAGTTAGTCTCAGAGCTGCTCCTCTTCCATGTGTCCTCTTCACTGGGTCTCTCCTTAGAGCTTGGGCTTCCCACAAACATGGCGGCTGGAGGAGGGAGAACAAGCAAAAGGAAAGAAGTGAAAGCTTCCTGATCTCTTAAGGCCTAGGCTTGGAAGTCCCAGATATCCCTCCTGCCTTAATTCTAGTTCATCTTAGTTATTTTGAACCTGCGTTTTCTCATCTCTAAAATAGAGCAGCAATAACATAATGGCCACATTTCTGGATTATCATGAGGGCTAGTAATAGCTGTATCATATACTGGGCCCTTCTCATGTAACTGTGTTTTAGATTTATTGGCTTATTTAATCATAAGATCACCTCAGTGTGTTGAATACAGGTTTTACTGACATGTGAGAGCCAATGGTTAAATTTTCAGGAAATTTGCAAACAGTTGTTAAATCATTGGTAGCTTGAAGTTGGCCTTGTGAAAACACTTACACTGCAGAAACTGGCAAACACAAATTAGGGCCTTTTCTTTCCCCCAGAGACCTAGTTTGCCAGCACACCACTGCATGCATATCTATATGTATGTGTGTATCTATGTATGAATGTGTGTGTGTATTCAACCCCATTTACAGATGAAGAAACCGAGGGTCGTAGAAGTTAAATTATTGTGCCAAATCAACCAATTTAGTAGGTGGTAGATCTGACCTTAGAATCCCAAATCCTATGCCTTTAAACCACTAGGCTGTCCTGCCTCCACAGATGAAAAAATTCGTATGAAAGAGATTTGTAAACAGGCAAAGCTGTATAAATAGTCATTATTCATCTTAATACAGAAAAAAAAAAAAAGGTTTCACCTCTGTGCATTTTTCATAATTGAAGCTGCTGACAGATACTTGATTACGTC
This sequence comes from Colobus angolensis palliatus, assembly GCF_000951035.1. Lineage (NCBI taxonomy): Eukaryota > Metazoa > Chordata > Mammalia > Primates > Cercopithecidae > Colobus > Colobus angolensis. The sequence continues at coordinate 5,092,256 of NW_012121709.1, forward strand.
TCTCCTCCCTTCCTCCCCACTCCCATAAGTCTTCAAATCATCTTTCCCACATCGGTGCGTTCTTCTAAAAAATTCTCCTCTCTGTTCGTTTCTTCTGCTTCTCAGCATCCTACTCTCCTTCATTTCCCACCCGCTTCTGGAGCCAGCCCTCTGTTGTTTCGATGTTTCGCATTTCTCTTCTTGTCCCACCCCTCATCTTGGCAGTGAAGAAGTCGGAATAGTATCTGCCTTCCCAATTCGACACTCCCGCCCCCTTTATCTGAATCCAAGCAGAGAACCATCCGTGCCCAAGCACGTCCTGCAACAATTGCTACCGTTTCTCCTTCATGGTGGCAGGGAGGCGAGACAGCTCATAATCTGATTCCTTGTTCTCTAACGCCCCAGAGAAACCACACATCCCATTTGGTGGTCGTCAGAAATAACATGCTTCAGAAACCTGGAATTATAAAACTGCTTAATTAGAGAGAGATGGTTTTGCTGGGATATGCCCAGTTTTCCTTGGTAGTTTGATCTCCTTTTCAAAGTGGCCCACCCCCCGGCAGCTAATTGCTACCTTTAACGAGGTACCACATAAGCTGTCATTCTCTTAATTTTATTTGCTGTGACATCAGTGCTTGCTTATAAAGAGATATTCTCTCTTCAGCATTTCAACTCTCCTCCATCAGCAAACTCTAGGAAGTTGACTTGAGTAATGAGGATGGAATCTTCAGCTTCAAGAGGTCTCCTCTGTTACATGAGCACCTACTACCTGCTGGATGCTGGGAATACACCCACAACCAAATTATTTTCTCCCATAAGGGGCTCACAGTCCAGTGGGAGGGATGGACAGTAAAATAATGTTTTTAATATTGTGAGAAATGCTTTGAAGGAGTAATTTAGGGGCTGGGTATGGTGACTCACACCTGTAACCAGCACTTTGGGAGGCTGAGGCAGGTGGAGCACCTGATGTCAGGAGTTCGAGACCAGCCTGGGCAACAGGGTGAAACCCCGTCTCTACTAAAATACAAAAAATTAACTGGGTCTGGCAGTGGGTACCTGTAATCCCACCTACTCTGGAGACTGAGGCAGGAAAATCATTCGAACCCAGGAGGCGGAGGCTGCAGTGAGCCGAGATCATGCCACTGCACTCCAGCCTGGGCAACAGGGTGAGACTCCATCTGAAAAAAAAAGGAGTTATTTAGGGGAGTCTTCAAGGGCGTACACAGCAGGAGCACCTAATTCAGTTAAAGAGGAGTCAGGGAAGGCTTTTCGTAGGCGGTGACAGTTAGCTGATACCCAAAAGATGAATAGATGTTAGCTCAGCAAAGAGTAGAGGGACCACTATTCCATCTGCAAAGGAAGAGCTTAGTGTCATTAAGCAACTGAAAGATAGACAAAGAAGCTGGTATCAGAGCCTTCTGGGAAATCCTGGGGATGTGTTAGAATCCCCATCATGACTTATCTAGATTCTGATAGAACAGACCACAGGTCAGAAAACTACAGGCTACAGGCCAAATACGTCCTGCTACTTGTTTTTATAAATAAAGTTTTATTGGAACACAGCCACACCCATTCACTTACCTATTGTCCGAGGCTATTTTCCTACTACAGTGACAGAGGTGAGTAGTGGCGCCAGAGACCTTATGGCCTGCAAAGCCTAAGTATTCACTACCTGGTTCTTTGTAGAAAAAGTTTGCCAACACTTGTTCCAGAGCCGCCCAGTAGCAAGTGGGAAGTTTGAGATTTGGCCCAGAAACCAGCCTGCAGCTAAGGGGCCTGAGAATTGGAAGATCCAAAGACAGTGACCAAAACTAAACATAAGGTGGCAGGTGACAATCCTGGGTCTGATCCCAGCCACTTTGGCTCCTGGGGCTGTGCTCTTTACCACCAAGTCAGACTGGTTGTTGAGACTGGCCTACAAGGAAGGACAGAGAGGAGACCAGAGTCAGCCAGACGCCAGCAGGCAGGGGCTCCCAGAGACACAGGGACCTTTCATGGGGTAGCCGTGTCCTTACCTGTCATGAGACCAGGCAGACCAAGCAGGAGGCTGCCTACCAAGATGGCGCCCAGACCATTAACCATCTTTTCCTTCACCTCTTGGCTCTGGAACACCCTTCTTCCCTTGCCTGCCCTCATGTCTTCACCAGTTTGGCTCTTAGACATCCATTAAAGTAGTGCTTCTCAAACTTGGATGTGCACTCGGGTCACCTGGGGATCTTATTAAATTGTACATTCTATTTCAGGAGGTCTGGGGTGAGGCCTAAGAGCTTGCATTTCTAACCAGCTCCCAGGCGATGCCGATGGTGCTGGTTCATGGATCACACTTTGGGTGGCTGGAAAGATAACTTCTCTTAGACTTTCTTGATCAGTTTCCCACCCCACATCCCATGCCTCAATTCTGGGGCTCCCTCCCATTTACCTCTAGCAGAGTTCTACCACACTGTATTATAGTAGTTTGCTTAGTGATGGTCTTCCTCATTGGGTAGCAAGCTTCCTGATGACAGGGATGAGGTCTTAGTTTTCTTCATTTCACCAGAGCCTGGCACTGTGTCTGGTACGTAGTAGGCGTCCAGAAATGAAAGCAAGGAAGGGAGGGAAGAAGAAAGGGAGCAGGCGAGGGAGGGAGGGGCAGAGGAAAGTGAAGGAAGACAGCATCGATGGATAAGAGGCAGGAAGGGAGGGAAGCAAGAAAGGAAACACAGATGGGTAGAAGAAAGAAAGGTAAGGAAGGAAGGAAAGAAGAGTTATATAGGGATTATTCACTGAATGTAGGGAACAGTGACAAAAGTAGGTTAAAGCCAGGCATGGTGGCTCACATCTGTAGTCCCTACAGGGGACTCAGGAAGCCATGGTGGCAGGAGGATCACTTGAGCCCAAGAGATGGAGACCAGCCTGGGCAACATACATAGACCCCATCTCTAAAAAAACACAATGTTTTAAGTGGAAAAAAAAAAAAAAAAACCCAGCAGGTCAAGACTGGCAGTTGAGAGAGGTTGGACAATTTGGTCCCTGGTAAGATGGAACATGCAAGAGTTGAGAGACCCTGGGTGAGAGTGATCTGGGAGACGTGAGGAAGGCATGGGGCAGTGAGGTTGGGTGGTTCAGGAAATCAGAGTTCAAATCACGGGTATTCTGCAGATCCTGGGGTCTGCAGCAGGATATGGACTGGCTTGATTAGCCCTGGCCATCCACTGAGTTGCTGTCCATTGGTCCAGCATCCATCATGCCCTTGTCCATGTAAAACCACCATGGTGGCCACCCCCTGCATCTCTGTTCTCCAATCACCCCCATCTTCCCAAAGGTTCCAGAGGGAAACCAGCATTTCCCTCCAGGGGATGTTTCTGGGACTCAGGGACTGGTGGGAGTCAGGAGGGGAAAGGAGGGCCCTTTGAGAAACAGTGACCTCACAACTGGAGGTGGCCAACTAGTCACAAAAATCAGGCAGGTGGTGAGTGATGACTGAATGCCCTTTCTTGGTCCTTGGTAGATGTGGGTATATGTGCTCCAAAGAATCCTCTTCTGAGTGACCTGTGCCCAGCCCATCAAGATGGAATGTAAAAGGTGGCTATAAAGTATCTGTCCACATGCCATGTATGTGATGTGATCTTGGCTCACTTCAACCTGTACCTCCTGGGTTCAAGTGATTCTCATGCCTCAGCCACCCATGTAGCTGGGATTATAGGCACGTGCCCCCAAACCCAGCTATTTTTTGTATTTTTGGTAGAGACAGCATTCCACCATGTTGGCCAGGCTGGTGTTGAACTCCTGGCCTCAAGAGATCTGTCCACCTCGGCCTCCCAAAGTGCTGGGATTACAGGTGTGAGCCACCACATCCAGACTCATTTCCCCTCTAATTTAAATATATCACATGTTCAGTATAAAAAATCTGGAGAGAGCAGAAAAACACAAAGAGAATGAGTTTGTTTTTTGTTGTTTTTTTTTTTTTGCATTCTCTATTATTTCCATTTGGAACAATAATATGAGCGTTTGCTTGGGTCAAATGATATCTTTCATAAGGATGATTTCTTTTTTAACTTTTAATTTTGAGATAATTTTAGACTTAAAGAAAAGTTGCAAAAGTAATACTGAGAGTTCCCATATACCCTTCACTCCTCTTCCCCTAATGTTGATATCTGATATACCAGAGTCCGATTAGCAAGGGCAGGAAATGATCAGCAATACTGTTACTATTAACTAAACTAAAGACCTTATTCACATTTTGCCAGTTGCCCCATTGACATTATTTTTTTTTTCAATTTTTATTGTTGTTTTTTGTTTTTTGGGACAGGGTCTTACTGTGTCACCCTGGCTGGAGTGCAGTGGCACAATCATAGCTCACTGCAGCCTCAAACTTCTGGGCTCAAGTGATCCTCCTTCCTCAGCCTCTCAAGTAGCTGGGACCACAGGAACTCACCACCACTCCCAGATAATCTTTTGATTTTTTGTAGACACAAGGTCATTCTATATTGTCCAGGCTAGTCTTGAACTCCTGGGCTCAAGGGATCCTCCCACCGTGCTGGGATTACAGGCGTCAGCCATTGCACCTGGCCTATTGACATTTTTTTACAGTATAGGATTGAATCAGGGCTGGGTGCGGTGGCTCATGCCTGTAATCTTAGCACTTTGGGAGGCTGAAGTAGGTGGATCACCTGGGGTCAGGAGTTCAAGACCAGCCTGGCCAACATGGTGAAACCCCGTCTCTACTAAAAATACAAAAATTAGCCAGGCGTGGTAGTGTGCGCCTGTAATCCCAGCTACTTGGGAGCCTGAGGCAGAAGAATTGCTTGACCCAAGAGGCGGAGGTTGCAGTGAGCTGAGATTGTGCCACTGCACTCTAGCCTTCCTGGGTGAAAGAGCAAGACTCTGTCTAAAAAAAGAGAGAGAGAGCGAGAGAGAATAGGATTGAATCCAAGATCCCATGTTACATTACTTGTCATGTCTCCTTAATTCTCTCCAACCTCACATTACTTGGTCTTCTCTTTGTCTCTCATGATCTTGACATTTTTCAAGAGTATTGGGCCCCTTCAACTTGGGGCCAGGTGCAATGGCTCATGCCTATAATCCCAGCACTTTGGGAGCCTGAGGTGGAAGGATCCCTTGAGCCCAGGAGTTTGAGACCAGCCTGGACAACACAGCATGACCTCGTCTCTCTACAAAAAAAAAAGGAGAGAGAGAGAATAGAGAGAATATCCTTCAACTTGGATTTGTCTCTTGTTTTCTCATGATTAGATTAGAATTTGTTGATGAGTTTTGGCGACAATACCACAGAAGTGATACATACTGTGTCTTTTCAGGACATCATGTCAGAGAGTTCAGGATGTCAAAATGACTTCTCACTGGGGATGTTAGCCTTTATCACCTGATTAATATGATGTATGTTTGCTTTCTTCACCATAAAGTTGCTATTTCTTCAGGATACATTTTTAATGGCTGTATGGCTTTCCATTATAGATCTCTAACATAATCAGACCCTCTTTTTTGTACATCGTGTTTGTTACTCTTTTTTTTCTTTAGTATTACAAAGAATGCTACAGTGACCATTCTTATAGGCACATCTTTGCACTTATCTCTGATTATTTTGTTAGGGTAAACTGCCAGACATAGAATTGTTGGCGTAAAGATTATTCATATTTTTACAGATATGGATGCTTGGGGCAGGGTTGTTTGTTTGATTTAATCGGCTTTATAGAAGCAGGATTTAAATGCAATAAATTGCATATATTAGGAGTGTATATTTCAATTAGTTCTGGCAAATGTGCACACCCATGTGTCCCCCATCCCAATCAAGATATAAAATATTTCATATTTCTAGGCCAGGTGCAGCAGCTCACACCAATAATTCTAACACTTTGGGAGGCTGACGAGGGGTAGATTGCTTGAGCTCAGGAGTTCGAGACCAGCGTGGGCAACATCGTGAAATCCTGTCTTTACTAAAAATACAAAAAAATTGGCCAGATGTGGTGGTGTGTACCCATGGTCCCATTTACTTGGGAGTCTGAGGTGGAGGAATCACTTGAACCTGGGAGGTTGAGGCTGCAGTGAGCCATAGTTGCACAACTGCACTCCAGCCTGGACAACATAGCAAGACCTTGTCTCAAAAAAAAAAAAATATATATATATATATCGTTCTATCCCTTTCCAAAATTTCCTGACACCTCTTTGCAGTCAGTTCTCCCCACCCCTTACCCCAGACAACCAGGGATCTGATTTCTATTATCTCAGATTAGTGTTACCTATTCTAGGACTTAGTATAAACCAGAATTATGCAAGGTCAAGGGAAGGAAGATAAATAGGACTTTTCTCCAGGAATAATGCTAGGTGCTTATCCTGTTCATCTCCTTTAATCCTCAAAGCAACCTCGTAAGGTGGGAGTTCTGATTCCCACTCTGTAGATGGGGAAACTAAGGGTCATGAACATCCAGCAAGGTCAGGTTCAATCCCAGTCCAGTGGGAGTACCCAAGCCGTGTTCTTTTTTTTTTTTTGAGATGGAGTCTCGCTCTGTTGCCCAGGCTGAAATACAGTGGTATGATCTTGGCTCACTGCAACCTCCGCCTCCAAGTTCAAGTGATTCTCCTGCCTCAGCCTCCTGAGTAGCTGGGATTACAGGTGCGCCACCACGCCCAGCTACTAATTTTTGTATTTTTAGTAGAGTTGGGGTTTCGCCATGTTGGCCAGGCTAGTCTCAAACTCCTGACCTTAAGTGATCCACCTGCCTCAGCCTCCCAAAGTGCTGGGATTACAGGCATAAGCCACCACACCCGGCCCCTGTTTTTTCTCAACACAACTAGGTATTCATCCTGCCTCCTTGGAAGAGAGCAGGTGGTGAGCTAAGAAGGACACGTATCTCCCTGCTTTGGGCCTTATGGCCTGGCCTTACCTGCATTCTGTGCCCATGCTGCCCGGGCCCCTGACAGCAGTCGCTGTGATGCTCGAGTCAGCCCTCTAAAGATGAGGATGGCCTGGATGCAGAGGGCAGGGACTGTGCCCCCACCTTAGGCTTTGAGCCCTCCAAGCTGCAGCGAGACCCAGAGGTTGACCCACTCTCCAGCCCTCTGCCCGAAGGTGTAGAGTTTCTCCTACCCTGAAACTAGATCTTCAATCCTGGGCACTTTGATCTTCTGGGCTGCTGGGTGGCGGGTGAGGGCAGCGGGCAGGGGCTGCGTCTCCCTGGCCATATCGCAGCCCCATTAGGAGCTGGCCTGAGTGCTTTCCAGAGCTGATTAATGGCCTGCCTGTGACCTGGAATGTCATCACTACCCGGGGCAGGGGGCCCCCCAGCCGGGTCCTTTGGGTCTTTACTGCTAATAATAATTGATGTTCTCTGTGTGGTTGCAGGGAAAGTTCTATCTGGTCATCGAGGAGCTGAGCCAGCTGTTCCGATCCCTTGTCCCCATCCAGCTGTGGTACAAATACATCATGGGTGACGACTCCTCCAACAGCTACTTCCTGGGAGGGGTCCTGATCGTTCTCTACAGCCTCTGCAAGGTGAGGTGGCCCCAAGGCTGGAGGGCCAGCCTAAGGAGGGCCCTATTCAGTAAGGCTTCAGGGGGCTCCGGGGGAGCCTTGAGCACCCATGCTGATTTATTTCTTTATTTATTTTAATTGAGGGGAAATTCACACGACATGAAATTAACCACGAACTGTTTTATTTTTATTTTATTTATTAACTTTTGAGATAGAGTCTCACTCTGTTGCCCAGGCTGGAGTTCAGTGGTGCAATCTTGGCTCACTGCAATCTCTGCTCCTGGGTTCAAGTGATTCTCTTGCCTCAGCCTCCCAAATAACTGGAACTACAGGTGTCCACCACTACACCCAGCTAATTTTTTGTATATTTAGTAGAGACGGGGTTTCACCATGTTGGCTAGGCTGGTTTTGAACTCCTGACCTCAAGTGATCTGCCTACCTTGGCCTCCCAAAGTGCTGGGATTACAGGCATGAGCCACCTCGCCCAGCCTCCAGTAACTATTTTAAAGTGTACAATTAAATGACATTGAGCGGATTCACAATGTCACGCAACCACCACCACCTCTGTCTAGTTCCAAGACATTTTCATCACCCTGAAAAGAAACCTTGTACCCATTAAGCAGTCACTCCCCATTCTTCCAACCTCCCCTTCCCACAGAGCCTGGCAACCACAAATCTTCTTTTTCTGTCTCTATCAATATACTTATTATGAATGTTTCATATAAACAGAATCATGTAATAGGTGCTCTTTTGTGTCTGGCATTTTCATTTAACATTGTATTTTTGAGGTTCATCCACATGGTAACATGTATCAGTATTTTTTCTTGTTTAATCCACCCTAATGTCTCACCTATGAAGCTCACCATATGGTATTCTTTCCAATAGTCATCTTCACAAACCCTTCAAGGTACATACTATTATTACTCCCTTTTTTTTTTTTTAGACCGAGTCTCGCTCTGTTGCCCAGTCTGGAGTGCAGTGGCAAAATCTCAGCTCATTGCAACCTCCACCTCCTGGGTTCAAGCGATTCTCATGCCTCAGCCTCTCTGGTAGCTGCGATTATAGGCATTCACCACTATACCTGGCTAATTTTTGTATTTTTAGTAGAGATGGGGTTTCACCATGTTGGCCAGGCTGGTCTCAAACTCCTGACCTCAAGTGATCCACATGCCTCAGCCCCCCAAAGTGCTGGGATTACAGGCATGAGCCACCCCACCTGGCCCCCATTATTCCCATTTTACAGGTTAAGGAACTGAGGTTCAGGGAGGTTAGAAACCAAGGTTACTTGCCCAAGATCACTCAGGTAAAGACAACAGAACAAGCATTGAACCCAGGCAGGCAGCCTCTAAAGCCAAAACTCCCAACCACACTTCTACTGAATGTTTTCTATCTCTCTTACCTCAAAAATAGTATCCATGCTAAATTGCACACCCTCAACTCCTCAAATTAGTATGCAGTGCTTTTCTTTTCATCATTAGTACAAATCAGAGGATTTTTTACCCCCTAAAAATCCATACATCCTTCTTTTTCTCTTTGGCTCTCCATTTCTAGCTTTAGAGAATCCTGGGAGGATGCATGAGTTCTTCTCCTTCCTTCCAGCAGGACTGGCCAGGCAATCCATGCAGTATCAGCCATTGGGGCGTACTGATTACTTGCTGGTTCTGATCAACACAGTGGCTGACTGGAGTACTAGATGGAGAAGGGTTATCAGGGTGGGCTGTGCTCAGAGTAAGAGTGCTGTGATCGATTAGCAATGCCTGCCCTGGGCTTGGGAGGGGAAATAGGCACTATATGTGCCATATATTTGTTATTCTGGCCTGGGTAGCAGGGGAAACTGTTCATCTTAGGCAGCAAGACAAAAGCCATGCAACACTGTTGGGAAGGAAGAAGTGCAAATGGGAAGAAGAGCCCTAAAAATGTTCTGAATCAAAAATGGATGGAGGGTGAGGGGATGGGGTGAGGTGATGATGCAGGGGTCACGAGAGATCCTTGGGTACTTTTCAGCCACCACCCTGCTCTCCTTTCAGTCCTTCGACATCTGTGGACGCGTGGGCGGAGTTAGGAAAGCCCTGAAGCTTCTCTGCACCTCTCAGGTGAGTTGGCTTCAGGTGGTCCCCACTGAAGTACGGGGAATTAGGAGCTGGAAACAGCAGTGGCCCCTTCCTCAGCCCACAGATATCACAGTGCTCCTGAAGGCATGGCTCCCAAGAGCGTCCATAGCTGTATTTGCCTCTCCCCTCCCTCAAACAGAACTATGGAGTCCGAGCCACTGGGCAGCAGTGCACAGAAGCCGGTGACATCTGTGCCATCTGTCAGGCTGAGTTCCGAGAGCCTCTGATTCTCCTGTGCCAGGTGAGCAGGGCTCAGGCGGGACCACTGGAGACTGAGGCTGGGGAGAGCAGGACCCTTCCCCATGGGCAGTCCTTGGGTCTCTGGCATGGGTCTCTGGGGGGTAATCCGGTTAAGACCAGAGTCAGCCAGACCTGGGTTCCAATCTCACCTCTGCCTCTTAGTAGCTGGGTGGACTTGGGCACATTATTTCACCTCTCTGAGCCTTGGTTTCCTTAGCAAAATGTAGACATGTCAAATTCAGTATAGTGTAACATCACAATATCCTGCATGTGAATTTCAGCAGCATTCTTGACCCCCCGTGGGTCAGTCACTCTCTCTCTGAGCCTTGGTGTTTCTCATGTCTAAAATGGATATAATAGTAGCCAGGGGCAGTGGCTCACGCCTGTAATCCCAGCATTTTGGAAGGCCAAGGCAGGCAGATCACCTGAGGTCAGGAGTTCGAGACCAGCCAGGCCAACATGGTGAAACCCTGTCTCTACTAAAAAAAAAAACAACAACAAAAAAAAACAAAAATTAGCCAGGCATGGTGGCACACACCTGTAGTCCCAGCTACTCTGGAGGCTGAGGCAAGAGAATTGCTTGAACCTGGGAGGTGGAGGTTGCAATGAGCTGAGGTCACGCCACTGCACTCCAGCCTGGACAACAGAGCAAGACTACATTTCAAAGAAAAAAAGGACATAATAATAACAGCTACTTCATAGAGCTATTATTATGATTAAAGTAGATCATCCATGGAAAGAGCTAAATTTCAATTATTCAACCATAGAAGTTGATAGAATTATGCTTGTTATCCATATAAGTATTATTACCATTTGTTTTCATTAGGCGCGGGTCACCAGCCCACAGTCGTAAGTGCTGGCCGGTTCCTTTTAACTCCCTAAATGTGTCCCTCGTCCTCCTCCTGACATCAGGGACTAGGTGTCAATTCAGCAAATGTGTATTGGGGTCAAAGCATCCTATCTGACACCAGGAAGGAGAGGCAGCGGGCACGCAGATCCCGTCCCCTCCTCTGGAAGCTCACGGTCTCCGCTGGGAGACAGACACTTACATAAATAACTGTGAAGCGAGGCAGGCAGTGATAAGTGCTGTGTAAGAGAGATTCATGCAGTGTCTCGGGGGACCAGGGCAGACAGCGATGAGCTCCAGGTTGGGAAGGGTTTTTGGAGGAGGCATAGCCTGGAGACCAAAAGGCATGGAAAGGCTTAGGGGTCTGCGATAGAAGGTGGGTTCCTTTTTAACATCGGCAAGCATTGTTGTTGTTGTTGTTATTGCTGTTTGGAGATTTGGAAGGGGAAGGTTGTTTTTCATGTTCAATTGTATTTCTTTTTAAATGGATAATATATTTGCATGAATCAACATTCAAAAGGAAGACTAAAGAGACATGATGACTAAACACATTCTGGGACCTGGGTTAGATCCCAGAACAGAGAAGGGACATTAGTAGAAAACGGGTTTGATGAAATCCAAATAGTCTGGAGTTGAGTTGATAGTAACATATCAACGTGGGTTTCTTAGCCTTGACAAATGTACCACGGTAATGCAAGATGATTAACATTAGGGGAAACTGAAACCAAGTGAGGGGTATACTGGGATTTTCTGTTCTATCTTTGCAACTTTTCTGGAAACCTTAAATTATTCCAAAATAAAAAGTTTATTTAAAAAAATCTTTGAAAGATATAAAAAGGAGGCCCGTCACCATATGTATGTATATGTGTGTATGTATTTATACACACAAACATATCTTTTTTTAAAAAAAACATAAGTTATAGTACATTCTACCTATTGTTTTCTGCACCTTCCTTTTTAACTTAAAACTCTATCTTAGAGATTGCTCCTTATCCTATTTTATAGCTGCATAACGTGCCATTTTATGGATAGAGCACAGTTTGTTTAACCATTCTTCTATTGATAGGCAGTTAGTAGCTGATAATCTTTTGTTATTACAAATAAGACTGTCATGCGTGATCCAGAATGGGGAGAACAATTGCACCAACCTGGGCCCATCGTGTTAATTAAAGGTTAATTCAAGGGAAGCATTTAGAACTGCTTCTGGCGCATAGTTAGGGTTCAATAAATATTAGCCCTTATGGGCATACATCCCATTTCACACACACATGAGCTCTTGGTAGGATAAATTCCTAGTGGCAGAATTACTGGGTCAGAGGGTACACAGTTTTGACAGTTATTGCTAAACTACCCTCTGTAAAGAGTGTATCCACTTATCCTCCTAGTGTACAGTATGACACAGCCTCTTGCTCCCTCCCTTACCAACACACAGCGTTACCAAGCCTCTTTTGAGCTTTGCCAATCTGACAGGTGACAAACGGTATCTCAGTGCAGTTTTAATTTGCATTTCCCTAATTATGAGCGTGGTTGAGCATCTTTTCACATGTTTCAGAGCCATCTGTAGTTCCTTCTTGGTAGCAATGACGATTTGAACATGATGTCAAGGTGAAAGTCTGACAAGCTCTCTAAGCCTCAGTCTGTTTGTCTCTCCTCCATTCTTCTCCTGATACCACTATGTCTTCCCACAGCTGGATTAGAAATTCTTGAAGGGGTCAGAGAAGACACCCATTGTCCCAGATCTAGGAGTAACAGCCACACCCAATGCTGGTTGAAGACTGTACATGTGACCAGGCCAGGCACACATTTTAGTTTTGCTCTGCTGCTGTGAGCTAGGCCTGGAAAGGCAGAGATGATTCACACAGGTAAATGGCCATGCTGATTCCTAAAAGCATTGAAGGAATGAATGAATGAATTACTCAGCTTCAATGTTGCTTCCTCCATAAAGCCTTTCCTGATTCTGCTTCCCCCAGACTAGTCGCGTCCCCAGCTATATGGTCTCATAGATGCCTGTGTTTTTCCTTCTTAGCACTTATTCCAATTGTTAACTAGATAGTTCATTGGGTAGTTAGATGGGCAAGGTCTGTCTCCCTTCTGCCAAATCACAAGCAACATGAGAGCAGATGCCATGTCTGTCTTGTTTAGCAGCAGAGCCACAGTATTGTCTCAGTAAATATTGGATGGATGGATGGATGGAGGATGGATGGGGTGGTTGGATGGAATGTTTAGATTAATAGGATGAATGGGTGTGTGGGTGGATGGATGGATGGATGGATGGATGGATGGATGGATGGATGGATGGATGGGTGGGTGGATGGATGGATGGATGGATGGATGAATGGGATGGGTAGATAGATGGATGGATAGGATGGTGGCCAGGTGAAGGAATGGGTCAGTGAGTACAAAGGTGGGTAGATAGAGATATAAATAGGTGAATGACTGTGTGGATGGGCAAATGGATGGACAGATGTGTGGGTAAATAGGATGGAGGGATGGATGGATGGATGGATGGATGGATACATGGATGCGTGGATGAACAGATGGGATGGATGAGTGGGTGGATGGATGGATGGATGGGATGGTTGGATGGAATGTGTAGATAAGTAGGATGGAGATGGATGGATGGATGGATGAGAGGGGTGGATGGATGGATGGGTGGAAGATGGGATGGGTGGATAGATGGATGGATAGGATGACAGCCAGGTGGAGGAATGGGTGGGTGAGTGCAAAGGTGGGTAGATAGAGATATAAGTAGGTGAATGACTGTGTGGGTGGACAAATAGATGGACAGATGTGTGGGTAAATAGGATGGATGGATGGATGGATGGATGGATGGATGGATGGATGGATGGATGGATGGATGGATGGATGGATTGGATGCATGGATGCATGTATGGATGAATGGATGCATGGATGGATGGATGGATGTGTGGATGCATAGATGGATACATGGATGCACAGATGCACAGATGGGATGGATGGGTGGGTGGATGGATGGATGGATGGGATGGTTGGATGGAATGTGTAGATGAATACTATGGAGATGGATGGATGAGATGGGTGGAGGGATGGATGGGTAGACGGATGGGATGGGTGGATAGATGAATGAATTGGATGGTGGCCAGGTGGAGGAATGGGTGGGTGAATGCAAAGGTATGTGGATAGAGACATAAGTAGGTGAGTGACTGTGTGGATGGGCAAATGAATGGACAGATGGGTGAGTAAATTGGATGGGTGGGTGGATGGATGGATGGATGGATGGATAGATGATGGATGGATAGATGATGGATGGATGAATGGGTGGATGGATAGAATTGGATGGTGGCCAGGTAGAGAAGCTGGTGGGTGAGTGAAAGGTAGGTGGATAGAGGTATAAGTGGGTGAGTGACTGGATGGATGGGCAAATGGATGGACAGATGGGTGAGTAAATTGGATGGATGGATGGATAGATGAATGGATGGATGGATGGATGGATGGATGGATGGATGGATGGATGGATGGGTGGGTGGATGGGTGGATGGGTGGATGAATGGAATTGGACGGTGGCCAAGTAGAGAAGTTGGTGGGTGAGTGAAAGGTAGGTGGATAGAGGTGTAAGTGGGTGAGTGACTGTATGGATGAGCAGATGGAGGGACAGATGAGTGGGTAAATAGGATGGATGGACAAATGGACGGATGGATGGAATCGTGTCCAAGTGGAGGAATGGGTGGGTGAGTTAAAGGTGGGTAGATAGAGGTATAAGTGGGTGAGTGACAGTGTGGATGAGCAAATGAATGGACAGATGGGTGGGTATATAGGTGGGTGGTGGGTGAATGGATATGTGGAAGGAAAGAAGGAAGGAAGGAAGGGAGAGAGGGAGGGTGGGAGGGAAGGGAAGGGAACGG
>NW_012121709.1:5113894-5123352 GCF_000951035.1 Colobus angolensis palliatus
GGAGGGAGGGAGGGAAGGAAGGGAGGGAGGAGAGGAAGGGAGGGAGGGAGGAAGGGAGAGAGGGGCCCACTAGGCTAAAGCCACACCTTCTCTCCCCTTTAAAGATTCATCAAATGAAGCTCAATATGTCACTCCCACTCCTTCCACTATCCCCTGAGCTAGGGCTCAGGAAGCAGATTGTTAATCGAAGCTAGTCAGGCAGACACTGAACATGTCCTGAGATAAGAACTCTCTGCTCAGAGAGCGCACTTGCCCAGTTAGGCACTCTGCAAGTATTTATGGTGTGCCCTCTGACAGGCTACTGGGAGCTAGGGAAAGGGCAGTTTGAGCACCAAGTGAGAGGCTTGGTTTATTTAAAAGAATCCTTTGCCGAATTGAAGAGTGACAGTGCATTTAGAGAATGAACTGTCCTCCAATTCTTGGTCACTGTGAGTTTGTTTTTTGTTTTTTTTTTGCATGTTTTATGATATGAAGGAAAGAGGGCAAGAGAATGGTGACTCCTGTTAATTTCGTGCTTACAAGTTCTTCATACTTGATGCTTTATAGGCCTTATCTGTCCCCATCCTCACAGACACTTTGGGAGGGAAATAATAACCCTATTTAATAGAGACAAAGACTCAGGCTTAGAAAAACAAAAGGGATGGACTTGCCTGAGGTCCCATTGTTCTTCAGTCACACCAGGATTCAAATCCAGAGCCTCTGATGTCATTGGCCGTGCCCATTCCACAAGGCGTGGCCTCGGGCTTTGAGATGTCCCCAGGGCTGTATTAAAAGATCAGAGCACTTTTTCCAGAAATTCCTGGGAATAGTCCCTGCTGTGTCCAGCCAGGCCTGTGCACATTGCCTCCTTGGAATGAATGAATGGCTGAGCTGGGATCAGAGTTCTTGACATCTGCCTCTGACTCCTCCATCCAGTCATCTATGCTTTGAGGGCTTATTGAGCACCAGCAATATCCTAGGCACTAACTCTGTAACCCTGAGCAGTGCATTTCATTGTGACCCTGACCCTGCATGTCATCTGTCACCCAAGATAGACAAGCTGCTGGGCAACTTGTAGGGTTTTTTAATAGAGTCATATGAGATGATGTATAGGGCTGTATATGGGTTTTGAAAATCATAGTGTGTTATACCAATATTCAGTATTAGTGTGTAATTCAAAGTCTGGATGTAGTTGGCCTGATTGAAGAGAATCTGAGGTTAGGGGTATGTGTCTGTGTCTCTGTGTGTGTGTGTGTGTGTGTGTGTCCTTTCTGGTAGTAGCCACATTTTCAGTTATGTCATTTTTTCATAATTAAATGCTTCAAACATCCTTTCCCAGATTCTCTATAATGAGTAAGAGTTTTCACTACAAAGTCAGATGCTTTTTGTATCAGTTATCGATTGCTTTGTAACAAGTTACCCCAAAACTCAGTGGCTTAAAGCAACAAATGTTTATTATCTCACAGTTTTTGCGGGTCAAAAATCCAGGCACAAGCCAGGCATGGTAGCTCATGCCTGAAATCCCAGCACTTTGGGAGGCCAAGGTAAGCAGATTGCTTGAGACCAGAAGTTCAGGACCAGCCTGAACAACATAGCGAGACCCCATCTCTACAAAAAATACAAAAATTAGCCAAGTGTGGTGGTACGTGACTATGGTCCCCGCTACTCAGGAGGCTGAGGTGAGAGGATTGCCTGAGCCCAAGAGGCGGAGGCTGCAGTGAGCCAAGATTGTGCCACTGCACCATAGCCTGGGTGACAGAGGGAGACCATGTCTCAAAAAAATTAAAAGGCTGGGTGTGGTGGCTCACACCTGTAATCCCAGCACTTTGGGAGGCTGAGGCAGGTGGATCACCTGATGTCAGGAGTTCGAGACCAGCCTGGCCAACATGGTGAAGCCCCGTCTCTACTAAAAATACAAAAGTTAGCTAGGCATGATGGCACACACCTGTAGTCCCAGCTACTCAGGAGGCTGAGGCAGGAGAGTCACTTGAACCCGAGGTTGCAGTGAGTCAAGATCATGCCACTGCACTCTAGCCTGGGCGACAGAGCAAGACTGTCTCAAAAAAAAAAAGGATCCAGGTACAACTTAGCTGCGTCCTCTGCCAAGGGCCTCTCACAGGCTGCAGTCAAGGTATTGCCAGGGCTGTGGTCATCTCCTGGCTCAACTCGGGAAGGAGCTGCATCCAAACTCCACTGTGTGGTTGCTGGTAGGATTCCATTCCTCATGGGCTGTGAGACTGGAGGCCTCAGTTCCTCACTGGCTCTTGTGGCCAGTAGATACCCTGAGTTCTGGAAGTCACAGTCTTTTGTAACCTAATCCCAGAAGGGACATCCCATCACCTTCACTGTATCCTGCTGGTTGGAAGCAGGTCACTAGGCGCCACTCTTACTTAAGGGAAGGGGATGCACGAGGCTATGAACACCAGGAGAAGGGGATACTGGGGTCTCACATGCCCGAGGTTGGATTCCAACCCTGCCACTTAGCAACTGTTTGCAACTTAGCTGTGCACCCAAGGTGCTCATCTCTGAGTCTCACTGACCTGTCTGTTTGCTGTTATGAGACTGGGGTGCAATTATGCACATAAAGAACATTGGCAGGATGGCCGGGCGCGGTGGCTCAAGCCTGTAATCCCAGCACTTTGGGAGGCCGAGACGGGCAGATCACGAGGTCAGGAGATCGAGACCATCCTGGCTAACACGGTGAAACCCCGTCTCTACTAAAAATACAAAAACTAGCCGGGCGAGGTGGCGGGCGCCTGTAGTCCCAGCTACTCGGGAGGCTGAGGCAGGAGAATGGTGTAAACCCAGGAAGCGGAGCTTGCAGTGAGCTGAGATCTGGCCACTGCACTCCAGTCCGGGCAACAGAGCGAGACTCCGCCTCAAAAAAAAAAAAAAAAAAAAGAACATTGGCAGGGCCTGGTATCGTGTTCCTACTTTATTTGTTTGTTTGTTTGTTTGTTTGTTTGAAACTGAGTCTCTCTGTGTCACCCAGCCTGGAGTGCAGCGGCATGGTCTTGGCTCACTGCAACCTCTGCCTCCTGCCTCTGCCTCCTGCCTCTGCCTCCCGTATAGCTGGGATTATAGGCACCCACCACCATGCCCAGCTAATTTTTGCATTTTTAGTAGAGACGGAGTTTTGCCATGGTAGCCAGGCTAGTCATGAATTCCTGGCCTCAAGTGATCTACCCACCTTGGCTTCCCAAAGTTTTGGAATTACAGGCATGAGCCACCGTGCCTGGCGTGTTTATGCTTTATAAGGGGTAGTGGCTCATGACTGCCTGTTCTCCTCCTCACCTGCATCCATCCCCCTGGACCCAGGCGTGGCTGCTTCCTTCTTTCTCAGCTCACAGTGAACACAAAGTGCTAGGTCAAGAAATGCACCTCTCCCACTCAAAGCCTCTTCTTTCACATTGGGGCTGGCTCCTGTGATTGCAGGCTCTTGTCCCAAGCCCCCACCTGCCTGCTCTGGATCTTTGGGCAAGACCTGGAGCATGTGGATAGAATTTGGGGTGAGGGTGAAGTGATTGGTTTAACCCCAACTCTGTGCTCTGCGAGGCACAACCAGGGGGCAGTTAACAATCCAAGGCCAGCTGGGCACAGTGGCTCGCACCTGTAATCCCAGCATTTTGGGAGGCTGAGGTGAGTGGATCGCTTGAGCCCAGGAGTTTGAGACCAGCCTGGCCAACATAGCAAGACCCCAACTCTACAAAAAATACAAAAATTAGCTGGGTGCAGTGGTGCATGCTTGTAGTCCCAGCTACTCAGGAGGCTGAGGTGGGAGGATCGCTAGAGCCCTGGAAGGTCGAGGCTGCAGTGAGCCATAATCATACCACTGCACTCCAGCCCAGGTGACAGAGTGTGAACCTGTCTCAAAAACAAACAAACAAACAAAGAAAACCCAAGAAACAAACAAAAAAACAGTCCAGGGCCACCTGCCTTCCCCACTGCCCATCAATCCACCCGATCCTATCCTTCCCAGCTGAGAAAGGCTCCTTCTTCCTCCCCCCTTCCTCTGTAGACGTTCATCCTTTTCTCCACATGCTGGAGGCAGTTCACAGCCATGAACTCCTCAGCTGGGCCCTGGGTAGACCTGGTTTTTTGAACCTTTTCATTTGACACCAGATTCTGTCCTCCCATTTCTCTGAGGAAGGGATTGTGAACTCCCGGAGGGCAGGGACCGGGCCTTCATCACCCTAGTATCGCTAGACTTTCCTGTTTGGCCATTTGTCATCTGCATTCCCATTCATTTGTCCTCTCCATTGACAGAGCCCCTACTCTATGCCAGCTCAGGGCTGGACAGTAGGAGTACGATAACAACATGGCTGCCCTCATGATGTGTACCACCTACAGGGCAGGGCAGATGTTGACTAAGCAGTTAGAACAGTGGTTCCCAAAGTGTGGCCAGGGTACCCCTGGGGGTTCCTTTCAGGGAGTCTGTGAGGTCAAAACCATTTATATAATAATACTAAGACATTATTGGCCTTTTTGCTCTAGTTCTTTCATAAGTGTACAGTGGAGTTTTCCAGAGACTGTATCGCCTGTGAGGAGGTCATCACTCTGGTGGCTCATGAATATGTGCTTGTGTATTATGGGGTTTTTTTGTTTTGGTTTGGTTTTGGTTTTGAGATGGAGTCTTACTCTGTAGCCCAGGCTGGAGTGTAGTGGCATGATCTCAGCTCACTGCAACCTCCACCTCCCGGGTCACGGTTCAAGCAATTCTCCTGCCTCAGCCTCCCGAGTAGCTGGGATTACTGGCACATGCCACCATGCCCAGCTAATTTGTGTACTTTTATAGGAGATGGACTTTCGCCATGTTGGCCAGAGTGTTCTTGAACTCCTGACCTTGTGATCTGCCCGCTTTGGCCTCCCAAAGTGCTGGGATTACAGGCATGAGCCACCATGCCTGGCCATTATGTTTTAAATATGTCTCCATTTCTATTTCTAAGTATTTCTAATATTTCTAGATTGGTAAATATAGACAAATTTAAACCACATAGACAGAAGTTCTTTGAGGTCTTCAGTGTTTTTTAAAAATATAAAGGGGTCTTGGCACCAGAACATCTGAGAACTATTAAATTAGAAGTGTGAGAGCCTCAATGAATGTGTTGAATGAATGAGTGAAAAAACTGCTAAATTTCATGACTATTTCCCATTCACCTAACTCAAGTTTATGTGAACAGGGGTTGTGTTGCATTCTCATGCGTAAGTACCTCTTTTGTCCAGGGTAGCATAGTTAAATCTCATTTGGTTCGTCAACAGGTATTTACTGAGCATCTGAGCAAGAACCGTACTCAGCATAAAACCAGGTTCTGCCCTCAGAAAGCTCTCAATCCAGTGGCTGGGCACAGTGGCTCACACCTATGATCCCAGCACTTTGAGAGGCCAAGGTGGGAGGATCACATGAAGCCAGGAGTTTGAGACCAGCCTGGGCAACAGAGTGAGACTCCATTTCCACAAAAAAAATTAAAAATTAGCCAGGCATGGTGGCATGTGCCTATAGTCGTAGCTACTTGGGAGGTGGAAGCAGGAGAGTCACTCAAGCCCAGGAGATCAAGGCTGCTGTGAGCTGTGATCGCACCACTACACTCAAGCCTAGACAACAGAGCAAGACCCTGTCTCAAAAAAAAAAATATATATATATATGTGTGTGTGTGTATATACATATAGAGAGAGAGAGAGACAGAGAGAGAGAGAAAGCTCTTAATCTAGTGAACAATCAGATGAATTTGCAAATAATTCCAGAAGTGTCATGTAATGCTTTGAGAGGGGTTTTCACCAGGAAGAATAGCATAGGAGAGAAGACATGATCGTTACTTACATTTGCAGGAGACAGTAACAGGATGGAATTGGGGCAACGTCGTAAAACAGGGGAGATGTGATTGCTTGGCTGAATCTTCCAAAAGAACTGGGCATGCACACAGCTGGTCAAGAGGGAGAAAGGGCATCCCAGGGTGATACTAAAGTTTGTTGGAAGGCTGTGAATAAGCCTTGGGTTGAAGGTCATGTGGCATGTCAATGACATCAGTTACTCCAGGGTGCAAGGATGGGGCTGGATGGGAGAAGGGCCATCATAGAGGGTATTGGGTGCCATAGTGGGAATCTGTATAAGCTGCGGGGCTTGCTGACCCCTGGTTCCTGCCCTCCAGACCATGATGAGAATCCAGGACAGTCTTCGCGGCTCTGTGTGGACTTCTTTTCTTTCCCCACTCCCTCTCTCTCCTGCACCCCCAACTACAGCCACATCAGCTGCCTTCAAGTGCCTCAAACAGCTTCCTATCTCAGGAGCTTTGCACAGGAGGCTTCCTTCAGCCTGGAATGTTCTATCTCCATCCCCTCTCTTCTGCCCAGTTAAGTGCTAAATGTTCTTCAGGCTTCAACTCAAGTGTCCCCACCTCCAGGAAGCCTTCCTTGACTACCCCTTGGATCAAACTGGTCCCTCTGTCACACATCTCCATAATACCACGGAAATCTCCTTCAGAGTGCTGTCTACAATTAGGCACCCACTGTACACCATGCTTGGAATGAATGGGTTTACAAGAAGCTTACAGACTGGCATGGGGAGACAGATAATAAACAACAAACACATAAGATAATAATCATTATTACTATAATAATAGCTAACACTTATAGAGCACTTGCTGTTTGCCAGCCATTATTCCAAGTGCCTTCTTTTTTGATATTATTTTTTATTTTTTTAGACAAGGTCTCACTCTCTCCCAGGCTGGAGTGCAGTGACATGATCATAGCTCACTACAGCCTCAACCTCCTGGCTCAAGCCATCCTCCCACCACTTCAGCCTCCCGAGTAGCTGGGATGGCACATGCCACTATGCCCAGCTAATACATGGGGCATGGGGGTGGAGGAGGTCTCACCATGTTGCCCAGGCTGGTCTCTGGCCTCGAGCCATCCTCCTGCCTTGGCCTCCCAAAGTGCTGGGGTTATAGGCATGAGCCACTGTGCCCAGCTTCTTTTTTATGGTTTTGCTTTTAAAAAAACTTTTTGTTTAGATTTTTATATTATCATTTTCCTCAAACATTTCATTTTGAAAAATTTCAAACCTGCAGAAAAGTTGCATGAAACTCTTTTATTCTTCACCCAGATTTACTGATCATTAACTTTTTACATTTGCCCTTTTTTTGACATCAATTTTTTTTTCCCTAAACCAGTTAAGAGTAAGTGGTAGACATTTAGATTCTTCATCCCTAAATACTTCAGTGTGCATCTCCCAGGAACAAGGACATGCTTTTTTTTTTGAGACGGAGTCTAGTTCACTCTGTCACCCAGGCTGTAGTGCCGTGGCGTGATGTCGGCTCACTGCAACCTCTCCCTCCTGGGTTCAAGCGATTCTCCTGCCTCAGCCTTCCAAGTAGCTGGGACTACAGGCGTGTGCCACCACGCCTGGCTAATTTTTGTATTTTTAGTAGAGACAGGATTGCACCATGTTGGCCAGGCTGGTCTCAAACTCCTGACCTCAGGTGATCTCCCCGCCTCAGCTTCCCAAAGTGCTAGGATTACAGATGTAAGCCACCATGCCTGGCCACCTAGGAAATTTTTAATTAACATAAAATATTACTTAATATATGGTACATATTCGGATTTCTCCAGTTGCCTTCAAAGCGCCCTTTATAGCTGGGATTTTTTTGCCCCACCTGGGACCAATCAAGACTCATGTGCTACATTTGGTTGTCACATCTAAGTACTTTTAACATGTTAATTAATCTTCCAATGAGGGGATTCTATCCCCATTTTACAGATGGGAAAACTGAGGTACAGAGCAGTTGCATTATTTGTCCAAGTTATACAGCCAGAGAATGGTGGAACCCATTGGTCTTTCCAAACTCCCTGCCTCTCTCTCTCTCTTTTTTTTTTTGAGGTGGAGTTTCACTCTTTTTTTTTTTTTTTTTTTGAGACAGAATCTTGCTCTGTCACCCAGGCTAGAGTGCACTGGCGCCATCTCGGCTCACTGCAAGCTCCGCATCCTGGGTTCATGCCATTCTCCTGCCTCAGCCTCCCCAGTAGCTAGGACTACAGGTGCCTGCCACCACACCCAGCTAATTTTTTTGTGTTTTTAGTAGAGACGGGGTTTCACCATGTTAGCCAGGATGGTCTCGCTCTCCTGACCTCGTGATCCACCCGTCTCAGCCTCCCAAAGTGCTGGGATTACAGGTGTGAGTCACCGCACCCGGCCGGAGTTTCACTCTTGTTGCCCAGGCTAGAGTGCAATGGCACGATCTCGGCTCACTGCAACCTCTGCCTCTTGGATTCAAGTGATTCTCCTGCCTCAGCTTCCCGAGTAGCTGGGATTACAGGCATGCACCACCACGCCCAGCTAATTTTTTATTTTTAGTAGAGATGGGGTTTCTCCATGTTGGTCAGGCTGATCTCAAATTCCTGACCTCAGGTGATCCGCCCACCTCAGCCTCCCAAACTGCTGGGATTACAGGCATGAGCCACTGTACCTGGCCTGATCTCTCTCTTTTTTAAAAAAAATTTAATTTAATTTTAAGTTCCAGGATGCATGTACAGGATGTACAGGTTTGTTACATAGGTAAATGTGTGCCATGGTGGTTTGCTGCACCTATCGACCCATCACCTAGATATTAAGCCCCGCATGCATTAGCTATTTATCCTGATACTCTCCCTCCCCCAGTCCCACAACAGGCCCCAGTGTATGTTGTTCCCCTCCCTGTGTCCATGTGTTCTCATTGTTCAGCTCTGACTTATGAGTGAGAACATGCAGTGTTTGGTTTTCTGTTCCTGTGTTAGTTTGCTGAGAATAATGGCTTCCAGCTCCATGCATGTCCCTGCAAAGGACATGATCTCATTCCTTTTCATGGCTGCATAGTATTCCATGGTGTTTATGAACCACATTTTCTCTATCCAGTCTATCACTGATGAGCATTTGGGTTGATTCCATGTCTTTGCTGTTGTGAATAGTGCTGCAGTGAACATATACGTGCATGTATCTGTTTATTGCAGCACTAGTCACCTGCCTTTCCTCTTGACTCTTGTGTTCTATTCTCAACCCAGAAGGCAGAGGGATCACTTTAAACTGCAAATCATATCAGGTCACTCCTCTGCTTCAAGCCCTGCCATGGCCCCTTCTCTCAGAATAAGAGCCAAAGACCTCACAGTGGCCCACAAGGACCTATACCATCTGCATCCCTCACCCTCCATCACTTCTGTGACCTCATCTCCCTCTCCCATCCACCCCACCCCCCAACCCCAGCCCAGCTACCCTCTCCTTCCTTTTCCTCCCACACATCAAACACAGTCCAGCCTCAGGGCCTCTGCACATGCTGTTCTGCTGCCAGGAGCACTTTTCCCTGCGATCTCATCAGGGCTCACTCCTCACTAACCTGCAAGTTTTACCCAAATGTCAGTATCTCCATGAAGTTTTCCTTAACGTCCCAATCCACCCAAGCCCTCTCTGTTCCTTCTCCCTCATGCTTTGGTTTGTGGGTGTTTTTTTTTTTTTT
>NW_012121709.1:5124189-5130705 GCF_000951035.1 Colobus angolensis palliatus
TGCCTGCTGATTGCTGTCCCCGCAGCACGTGTTCTGTGAGGAGTGCCTCTGCCTGTGGCTGGACCGCGAGCGCACCTGCCCGCTCTGCCGCTCGGTCGCCGTGGACACCCTGCGCTGCTGGAAGGACGGCGCCACGTCCGCACACTTCCAGGTGTACTAGGACTGAAGAACCGAACACTGAGGACACCCGGAAGGACGCCGAGGGTCAGCATGCCCGGACCCAGCCCTGCGGGGGCTTCCTGAAAAACAGGCCTCAAGCACTTACATCCTGCCTGTTGCCCTCACCACCTCTGACCCCAAAACCCCGCCCCTGTCTTGTCCTTCTGACCTTCACCTTCCTCTCTCGTTCTGTGGTGTGGTGCGTGCCTCCTTCCCCTGCAAAAGGGGACGTCTTCCTAACTCAGACTTGATGCTTTCCTAGATGCGTCTTCCTTCTCCGCTCCAAGTCAGGGACCTGGCAATACATGAAGTTCCCACTTGTCGGTTATTTTCTTTCTTTCTTTTCCTTTCCCTTCCTTCCTTCCCTCCTTCCCTCCTTCCTTCCTTCCTTCCTTCTCTCCCTCCCTCCCTCCTTCCTTCCTTCTTTCCTTCTTTTTTTTTTTTTTTAACAGGATCTCACTCTGTCACCCAGGCTGGAGTGCAGTGGCACAATCTCGGCTCACTGCAACCTCCACCTCCTGGGTTCCAGCAATTCTCCTGCCTCAGCCTCCCAGGTAGCTGGGATTACAGGCACCCACCAACATGCTTGGCTAATTTTTGTATTTTTTAGTAGAGACAGGATTTTGCCATGTTGGCCAGACTGGTCTCCAACTCCTGACCTCAAATGATCAGCTCGCCTTGGCCTCACAAAGTGTTGGGATTACAGGCGTGAGCCACGACGCCCAGCCTCATTCCTTTTTTTTTTTTTCTTTTGAGACAGGGTCTGGGTCTTCACCCAGGCTGGAGTGCAGCTGGCACAATCACAGCTCACTGCAACCTTGAACTCCTGGGCCCAAGCCATCCTCCCGCCTCAGCCTCCCAAGTAGCTGGGACTACCGGCATGCACCACCAGGCCTGGCTAATTTTTATTATTATTATTTCTATTTTTAGGAGAGACGTGGACTCATTATGTTATCCAGGGTGGTCTCAAACTCCTGGGCTCAAGCAATCTTCCTGCCCTGCCCTCGCAAAGTTCTGAGTGCTATTACAGGTATGAGCCACTGTGCCCATCCCACCTGCTGGTTATTTTAACTTAGTACCTAGTACCTTGTACTTGATGCCACAGGCTGGGGAGGAGCCTAGAAATCACTGCCTCCCAGATAGCCCAGGCCTGCAGATTAGAATCCCTGTGAGTCCTGTAAAGTATTTTCTTTTTTCTTTTTCTTTTTTTTTTTTGTTGTTGTTGCTGTGAGACAGAGTCTTGCTCTGTCGCCCAGGCTGGAGTGCAATGGCACGATCTTGGCTCACTGCAACCTCCACCTCCCATGTTCAAGTGATTCTCCTGCCTCAGCCTCCCAAGTAGCTGGGACAACAGGTGTGTGCCACCATGCCCAGCTAATTTTTTTTTTATTTTTCGTAGAGATGGGGTTTTGCCATGTTGTCCAGGCTGGCCTCAAACTCCTGACCTCAAGTGATCCACCTGCCTCAGCCTCCCAGAGTGCTGGGATGACAGGCGTGAGCCACCACACCCGGCCCAAAGTATTTTCAAAATACAGCTGTTAGGTCCCACCATATACCTGTAATAACTTAATGTCCCAAATACTTCGTCCTCGGCAGGCACAGCATCCAGCATCCTGCTTGGATTCCGTGCTGTCACCCTCACAACAGCCCTGTGATGGGGGAGGTACTGTGAGGTCCCCTGTTTTATAGATGAGGAAACTTGGGCACAGAGCTTGGTGCGGTAACTTTCCCAGGGTCACCCAGCCAGCACGGGCGGGCTGAGTTTCCAACTGAGGCCTGGGACAGCTTTAGAACCCACATTAAAAAAAAAAATTTTTTTTTTTTTTAATTAGAGATGAGGTCTCTAATAAAAATCCAGGTTGTCCAGGCTGGATTCAAACTCCTGGGCTCAAGTGATCCTCCCTCCTCAGCCTCCCAAGTAGCTGCAACTACAGGCACACTCCACTACCCCCAGCAGAGCCCGCACTCTTAACTGCCAGACTGATCTGCCCCTCAGCCATTCCAGGCGTGGGGCCCAGCAGACATGGTTTTCTAAAAGCAAACGAGAGGCCGGATGCATTGGCCCATGCCTGTAGTGGCAACACTTTGGGAGGCTGAAGCAGGCGGATCGCCTGAGGTCAGGAGTTCAAGACTAGCCTGGCCAACATGGCAAAACCCCCTCTCTACTAAAAAATACAAAAATTAGCCGGGCATGGTGGCGGGTGCCTGTAATCCCAGCTACTCAGGAGGCTGAGGCAGGGATAATTGCTTGGACCCGGGAGACAAAAGTTGCAGTGAGGAACTGCATCCCAGCCTGGACGACAGAGTGAGACTCCATCTCATAAATAAATAAATAAATGCACACAAGGTGATTTTAATGCTCATCCTGGTTAAGAATGGGTGGCCCAGGCACATAGCGTGTTAGATATGAACTATGTTAAGAACAATGAATGCTAGATCCTGAAATCTACTTGTGGCTGGGTCCACAGAAAAACATAGCCCTTAAATTAATTGCCATTTTCGCCAGGAATGGGGGCTCCTGCCTGTAATCCCAGCACTTTAGGAGGCCAAGGTGGGTGGATCACTTGAGGTCAGGAGTTCGAGACCGGTCTACTAAAGATATAAAAATTAGCTGGGTGTGGTGGTGGGTGCCTGTAATCCCAACTACTCTGGAGGCTGAGGCAGGAGAATCACTTGAACCCGGGGTGCAGAGGTTGCAGTGGGCCGAGATTGCACCACAGCACTCCAACCTGGGTGACAGAGTGACCAAGACTCCGTCTTAAAAAACAAAAAAAAAAGAAGAAAGAAAGAAAGGTCAGTTTTGGCCCAGATGTGGTTACCCCTTGGTCTCCTGTCTTTATGTCCTTCTCCTCTTTCTATTCTGTTATCTCCCTCACTTAAGTCTCAGGCCTGTCAGCGACTCCTGTGGACATTGCCATCCCCTCTGGTAGCAAACAGGACAACCCATGTTATGGATGTCTCCACCAACTAGGGTGGCGGCCTGGAGCACCGTAACCATCTGTGCGTCTGTGATCTCTATGACAGAGCCACTTCTCCACCTCTGAAATGCTCCCTGCTCTGAAATCTGGGATGAGATGGCACAGGTGACCACGCAGAAGCCACTGGAATCTTGCCTGCCCTATTCCTCTCCCAACTCTGTTCTCTCATTGTCAACCTCAGCACAACAGGCTGGCACCAATGGCATTGCAGAGAAAGCAATCTGTGTGGCCAGTGGGCAGATTAGCGTGCAAGCCCAGGAGAAATGGAGGAGCTTTGCAGCCACCTCGCTGTCAGCCAGTATTAACATGTCCCCTGCCCCCACCCCCGCCATAGATTCAGGACATTCACCCCTGTGTGCCACCAAGCCAGGACTTTCCCCTTGGCTTGGCATCCCTGGCTCTCTCCTGGTACCCAGCAAGACGTCTGTTCCAGGGCAGTGTAGCATCTTTCAAGCTCTGTTACTATGGCAATGGCCACGATGTTACAATCCCACTTGCCTGAATAATCAAGTGGGAAGGGGAAGCAGAGGGAAATGGGGCCACGTGAATGCAGCTGCTCTGTTCTCCCTACCCTGAGGAAGAACCAAACGGAAGCAACAGGAACTTCTGCAACTGGTTTTTATCGGAAAGATCATCCTGCCTGCGGATGATGTCAAAGGGGCACAAGAAATTGGAGCTGGAGAAGATTGATGGAAGTGCAGGTGTGTAAGGAAACAGATAGAACAGTCTTCTGGGAGTCAGACCTGGAATTCTGATTCCAAACTCTTTATTACTTTGGGAAGCCACTCAGCCTCCCTATAGCCATCTCCAGGGTGATGGAACCCAGTGTATTACCTGCTGGAACCAAGGAAACTAACAATGTAGGTTACTAGTGAATACTCCAGTGATTTCTCCAATTATGCCCATGCCACCAAAACAATAAAATAAAATTCTCTAACACTGCAAAGAATGAGCCATGCCTGTTAACACTGTAAAGAATGTAACATGTGGGGGACACACAGGGGCAGGTGGGATGGTTTAGTTTAGGATTTTATTACTGCGTGCTCTACCCTCTGGGGGAACGGCCTATCTGAGGTTTTCTTCTGAGTGGGGGCATTTAACTCCTGTCCTAGGGAAAACAGTGTCTGACGAGGAGTGTTTCCAATACAGGCTGCGTGAATTCCCCAATACCAGTGCGAAAGCAGCCAGGAGTCCCCATTGGGAAAGAACAATGCCACTCTCTTTTATGTATCTTGGTTCTGCAACTCATTTGTTGTAAGTAGCATTAATCGAGTGTCAGGTTCACAGTATTCTGCCCTTAATATTTTATGATTCACTGACTCAAGTTTCACGAAGTCCTTAGAAATGGTCCTCTTCATGTAAATATCTTGAGAATAATAAACGTGAGGGAATAAGAAAGGCAAGCTTTGGACCAGGTATGATAGGTGCATCAGCTTCGAAAGAGAAGAGTGATGTGCAGAGTGTTAGGAAGACACCTGGGCTGCTGAGACTTGGGATTAGAAGAAGGAGAGGTAAATAAAGTGGGTCCTGGAATCTTTTAGGACTTTTGCTGCAGGACAAACAGCTGACTTTGGTGTTTTTAACATCTCCCAAAGTACCCTTCGGCCAAAAAATACCATCTGTTGGTGCAACATGTTTGTGGTCTTGATTTTCCTTTCACCTCTTGAAGCCAAGTGCAACCATTTTAGATCAAAGGAGAAGCAGCCCTTTGCGGAGTGGGTGGTTGTCTTACGTTGGTTTCCCCTAAAGCAGATCATGTTCAGGTGCACGTGATTTATTACAGACGTGCTCCTATGAGAAACCAGTAAGGGAATCACGAGTGAAATAGAACAGGGAAGGGAAAGAAGCCAGGCTGTGGCGAAGTCCCAGGCTTAGCTGGATCCTCCAGGGAGCTGGGAGCCTACATTTCATCTCAGAGTTTGTCCCGTCCCACAAAATACACATCAACTAATTCTTGGCTCTGGGCTAATGGGGGGACTTCCTGCACTTCAGACGCTCCCCTAAGGAGGCCCCAATGTCCAAGGGTAAGCCTCTGAAGGCCTCAGAGACCAGCAAAGCACATGAAACTGCAGGATAGGAACCTGTCAAAAGGGATCAGAAAGGGCCTCCGTGGGGCACTTACAGCGCTCGCTACAGGGGCTAACTAGAGGTTGTGTGGGCCAAAAATGTATAGGCTGGTTCAAGAAGGGTTCTCCAGGGCTCCAGATTATGATCGATATTTAAATGTAGATTAAGAGCACAAGAGGGCCAGGCACGGTGGCTCAAGCCTGTAATCCCAGCACTTTGGGAGGCTGAGGCGGGCAGATCACGAGGTCAGGAGATCGAGACTAGCCTGGGTAACATGGCAAAACCTCATCTCTACTAAACATACAAAAATTAGCTGAGCATGGTGGCGTGTGCCTGTAATCCCAGCTGCTCGTGAGGCTGAGGCAGGAGAATCACTTGAACCTGGGAGGTGGAGGTTGCAGTGAGCTGAGATCGCGCCACTGCACTCCAGCCTGAGACCCTATCTCTGGAAAAAAAAAAAAAAGAATTGTGTCCCGGCCATCCCTCAATTCTGGTTTCCTTTGAAACAGTTTGATTTTCAGGCAGCTGGACCCATGTGGTGGTAAGACAGCCCGCAGCAGTTCTGTGCTTATGTTCTAGCAGCTTAACAACCCCTGCATCCTGAAAGCTCCACCAAAAGTCCTAAGACTGACTCTCATTTGTTTGTCCCAAACCAATTACTTTAGCCGGTGAGATGTGGCGCACTGGCCAGGCCTGGGTCAGCTGTTGACCTCTTGAGGTAGTGAGAGGAAGGAGTCAGCCCATCTAAGTCACGTAGACTGAAAGCGGGGCAGGGGTGGGTGTTCAAAGGAAAAGAGAAGGTCTGGTATCTAAAAAAACAACCTGGACCAGGCACGGTGGCTCATGCCTGCAATCCCAGCACTTTGGGAGGTCGAGGCAGGTGGATCACCTGAGGTCAGGAGTTTGAGACCAGTCTGGGCAACATGGTGAAACCCCATCTCTACTAAAACTACAAAAATTAGCCGGGCATGGTGACACATGCCCGTAATCCCCGCTATTCGGGAGGCCGAGGCAGGAGAATAGCTTGAACCCAGGAAGCAGAGGTTACAGTGAAACAGTATCACGCCACTGCATTCCAGCCTGGGCAATAAGAGCGAAACTCTGTCTCCAAAAAAATGGTATCTGTACTCAACCTCCCACTCTTAGGATGAGACTAGAACCTGAGTTGCCCACAGTTGGAGACATTAATCTGCAGGCTCATTGGCTTGTCCACAGGATACAATGCATAAATTATGGTTGTGTGCACTGACCTTGAACTGTGGGGCAAGTTTCCCAAACCTGTTGCCCAACCCAAGGGCATTCTTGAGGCCAG
>NW_012121709.1:5135660-5137348 GCF_000951035.1 Colobus angolensis palliatus
GGCCTGGACCCGGGATTTGATTGGGGACTTGGACACACACACACATATTTTTTCCATATTTGGAAAAAGGAAGCATGGCTTAGGTGGGGAAAGGGGCTAGGCAAGACCAAGGACAGTAAAAAGCATGGCGCAAACAGGGAAGCATGATGAGCAGGGAACTGTATCAGAAAGTTGTAGGAATTGAGGCCAGGTGCTATGGCTCACGCCTGTAATCCCAGCACCTCAGGAGGCTGAGAGAGGATTGCATAAGCCCAGGAGTTTGAGGCTGCCATGGGCTATGTTTTATATATATGTAGGGTTTCTTTTTTTCTTTTTTCTGAGCAGCAAGTAGTAATTGTGCGATTTAAAACTATTTTTAAAACATCAAGCCCATCAACCCCTGCGAGCCAATGCCCCACCCTTGGGATGTGTCACCTTAAACTTGGCTCGTAAAGAATTTTCTCAGATGCTAATTTACAGTCAAAACTCGCGGCTGAAGTGATTCATGAAATACCTTTGAAGAAATGTCCCTGTTTCCATTTTTCATCCACCACATGGAGAGGGGAGGCGGGCAGAGAGGGAGAACTTGAACCCACAAGGTCCTGCCTCCCTGGGCTGCGGTGATGTTATGCCGCTTTGGGCACGGAAGGTGAAAGCTGAGAACAGTGAACCCCACTGCAGCATTAGATGGGGCAAGAGGCTTATTCCCTTTTTCTGATGTCAGCAAAGAATTAGGACTCTTGGATTCCCTCCTAAGTTTGAGACTAGCCTGGGTAACATGGCAAAACCTCATCTCTACTAAACATACAAAAAATAGCTAGGTGTGGTGGTGCACACCTGTAATCCCAGCTACTCAGGAGGCTGAGGCATGAGAATCTCTTGAACCCAGGAAGTGGCGATTGCAGTGAGCTAAGATCATGCCACTGCATTCCATCCTGGGCAACAGAGCCAGACCCTGTCTCAATAAGTAAATAAATAAATAAAATTTTAAAAATATCTTTTTTTGCCCTTGCTATTTGCACAAATAAGTTACAAATTCAAACAGTGGAGAATAATATAAAAATAAAAGGAAAGCCCCTTCAACCCAACCCTTAAGCCCCACTCCCTTTCCCAGAGGCAGCCGGTATCACCAGCTGGTTGTGTAGCCTCCCAGAGTATTTTCTGTGCATTTGTAGATGCCATGTCTCTTTTTTATTCTTTTCCTACCATTATGTTCCCAGAGCCCAGCACAATGCCCAGCATATAGTAGGTGTCCAATTCATTATCTATTGAGTGAGGGTAAATAAGTGACAAACGAATAAAGATGACAGGCTGGGTGTGGTGGCTCACGACTGTAATCCCAGCACTTTGGGTGGCCGAGACAGGTGGATCACTTGAGGTCAGGAGTTTGAGACCAGCCTGGCCAACATGATGAAACCCCATCTCTACTAAAAATACAAAAATTAGCCAGGTGCAGTGGCACACACCTGTAATCCCAGCTAGTCAGGAGGCTGAGACAGGAGAATCTCTTAAACCCGGGAGGCAGAGGATGCAGTGAACTGAGGTGGCACCACTGCACTCCAGCCTTGGAGACAGAGCAAGACTCCATCTCAAAAAAAAAAAAAAAAAAAAAAGCAGTTTCTCGGATCCTCCATCTTTGGTTGATTCTGACCAAGGAGTTTCAATGGTACCAATAGTCCTAGTCCCTAAGACTTGAAGGAAGGGCTGGG
>NW_012121709.1:5137398-5144203 GCF_000951035.1 Colobus angolensis palliatus
AGTTGGAGACATTAATCTGCAGGCTCATTGGCTTGTCCACAGGGTACAATGCATAAATTATGGTTGTGTGCACTGACCTTGAACTGTGGGGCAAGTTTCCCAAACCTGTTGCCCAACCCAAGGGCATTCTTGAGGCCAGTCCTTCCCTTCGGGGGTCAGTGGGGTGGTGGATCTTAGGAATTAGAGGAGGGAAGGAAGTGGCTGGCCTTCTGCTAGAGGGAGCACTGGGGCATGCAGGAGCCAGGCGCAGGGATCCTGTCCCTGTTATGCGGCTGGGTACTCCCAGAGTCTATGAGGGCCAGCCTTCCAAAAGGAAATGAAAACACAAATGTCTTTGGCTAGAAGTGCACAACCAATTTTTTAATAAAGTCATTACAAATATGTACAAAGCGTCTCCAAGGTATGAAATTCCTCTTACAAAAGAGCACAACGACGTCAGAACCAACAACGTCAGAACCCAGAACGGAACATCCCCAAGCTTATTGCCTCTCTGGCTAGGCCAGAGGCCTCACTAAGGTTCTCCAGATACCCTCCCAGCCGTCCCTGCCACGCGCACAGCTTCCTTGGTGCTTATAGTGCAAAAGACCTTCGGGAGAAGGAACTTGGGAGTTCAGGTTGGAGAAGAGGGTAGGAAGGAGGTAAGAAAAGCTTCCTGTGTCCTAGGAAATAAGTCATACAGGCCCTATTTGCAAATTCCATGCACCTTCCCTGGGACCTTATAGAAACCAGGAACACGGGGAGGGCATGAGTATATAAAATCCACAACGAATCCAACCAGCCTGTCCTTGAGTGTCCCCAAAGGTGACACTTTTTCCAGTGGACCTAAGTTAGGCCCCCGGCTCCCAGTGGGGCCATGTGCTGGCACTCGCCCTGGAACTAGCAGTGCTGTGGGTGACCTCATGAAGGGAACCAGTGGAGCAGAGTAGTCAGCTCGTGAGCGTGGGGGTCCCATGGACTCCAGTCCAAATCTTGGCTCAGGCACTTCGCTGGTGGTGTGGCCTTCAGCTAAGTTGCTCAACCTCTCTGAGCCTCAGCTTCCTCCACTGTAAAATGGGAATGATAACAGTACTATCTGCTAAAGTGGGCATGAGGCATCGCGGAGGGGAAGATGGTAAAGCACTTCGCCCAGGGCTTGGGAGTGGCGAGCACGCCATAAAAGGTAGCTTTGACTATTGTGTAAAGCAGCAAGGACCAGTCTGTTCATGCTGGAAATGAGTCGAGATTGCAGGCTTTTTAACTGCCTCTACCAGACAGCGGGGCTCTCAGTCAATACTATATAACAATCTGCCAGCAAGGCTTGGGGTCACAGTGGTGACCTGAAAAATCTGTTAAATGTCGTGAACCAGACTGGAAAGGGACATTTCACATCATCTGCTTCCGAGCAGGACTGTCCCCTCCACCATCCATAAGTCAAGTCTCTTCTGAGATGGAATTCTACAGCCTGGCACATTGTAGATGCTCAATAAATATATGCTAAAT
Source organism: Colobus angolensis palliatus (assembly GCF_000951035.1). Classification (NCBI taxonomy): domain Eukaryota; kingdom Metazoa; phylum Chordata; class Mammalia; order Primates; family Cercopithecidae; genus Colobus; species Colobus angolensis. The sequence continues at coordinate 5,138,878 of NW_012121709.1, forward strand.
GAATGAATGAAAATTTTAAAAATAAACTTTCAGCTTAAGCTTTAAAATGACACTTTGACATCAATTTCCTCCCCTCATGGAACTTCCAGTCAGCTCCATGGGATAAGAAGGGTGTCTAGCCGGTCCCCCAAACCCTTAACCAACTTCTGACCTTCAGAAAAGAAACGAGTATTGACACAGAAGAACAAAATCTGTGTTCTGGTCAATGCAACTTGTAATATCAGGTGGACACTCAAAAAGTCCACAATGGTGAACCGGTGTCCCTAAAAGACACTTGCGTAGGAGGTGGGTGGGTGAGGACTCCCCTAATGCCCCAGGGAAGGACAGTGGTATTTTATCACTGTCAGAAACATAATAATAGGAGAACATGAGATCAGCTACATACATTGTGAAAACCAGTCACAGTTTCATTTTTCTGTGACAGTATTGTTTAAATCACCCTTTCCTCTCATCATCAAAACAGAAAAGAATCAAAATAAGAAGTGGAGGCTGAGCATGGTGCCTCACACCTGTAATCCCAGCACTTTGGGAGGCCAAGGCGGGTGGATCACTTGAGGCCAGGAGTTCAAAACCAGTCTGGCCAACATGGTAAAACCCCGTCTCTATAAAAAATACAAAAATTAGCTGAGCATGGTGGCGTGTGCCTGTAATCCCAGCTGCTCGTGAGGCTGAGGCAGGAGAATCACTTGAACCTGGGAGGTGGAGGTTGCAGTGAGCCGAGCTGGCACCACTGCACTCCAGCCTGGGCGACAGAGCGAGACTCTGTCTCAAAATAAAGAAGAAGTGGAAAAGAAGTCCCCAGTACCCAAATGAAGGCGGCTAAAAACATAAAAACAAACAAACAAATAAAAAACAGGAACTAGGCTCTAAGAGATGTGCACGGCCAAAATAAAACCACAAACAAAACAAAACAAACAAAAAACAGGAACTGGCTCTAGGAGAGGCGCAGGGCCTAGGACCACGGACAGCAGCCAGTGGGGCTAATGGGCTCCCCAGAGAAACTTCCTACTCAAGCTACACCAATAACAAAGACAATAGGAAACGGACCCCCAAATTTGAAGAGATTGTATTTGTTTGTGGGGTATTACGTAGGGGTGAGAAGCTTCCAGAAAGGACTGGATCTCATTCGGAGTGTTGAAGTCCCGGGGGCTCCAGTCCCTGAGGTTCCTGGCTCCCCACTCTCTGAGAGCAAGCAGCACCATCAGAAATGGAGAGGCAAAAGTCTCTTCATCTCATTATGCAGCAAGTTACCTAAACGATGATCTCAGAGGCCTCCCTCTGCTTGTACGGTCTCACACACACACACACTGCTGTCTGCTGAAACCCGATATGAGGTCTTTTTTAAAATTCATTTCAAAGCCTCCCTCCCTTTCTCTGTCTCTCTCTCTCTCTTCACAGACGCTCTGCAGTGAAGCTAATCAAAATCAATGACTCCTTGGCAGCCAGAGAAAAGTGGGGGGGGGGGGTGGAGGAGAGGGAGGGATGTTGCCAGCACTTTGCACACTGTGGAAATATTTTTTAAAAAACAAGAACCACCCCACTATCTCATGCAATCCAAGCAATACAACAGGAGAGATGGTGGAGACAATATATACATATATATCATGCTTCAATTTCCTAATACAAATGTCCATCAAGAAGTCAAATCTCATATAAAAACAAGCATTAAAAACAACCCCTTGTCAAAAATCGGGGCAGTCGAGAAGTGCACTCCAATGAATGATGTGCAAGAAAAGGCCAGGATTTGATAAATACATGGTCTCTAATAAAACAGGAGAATATCTACAAGGGACTTGGCTGGGAAGCTCTACCAGGAGGTCATGGGTGCCCCAGTTCTCTCAGCAAAGTGGCTTCATTGAAATCAAAATCACCCAAGATGCCAACCCCAGCGTTTGGAGTTTGGATCCTCTAGGGGAAACATCAAAAGCCAGCAGGCAAGTCGGGGTTGAAAAAGGGATCCTCTCACCTTTCATCTTCTCCTGTGTCTATGTGGTCAGCATGCCCCCACTACCACCTTGAAGGTACAGCCTTAAAGAAGCAGAGAACTGTGATTGGGTACAACGGTGTAGTAATGGAAGCCTCTCCCCAGAAAACGGGGTGAGCTGGAAAGACCCTAGTCTGTGGCTAAGAAAGCAATTAAATAGAAGCAGAGATTGTATTTCATATTATTCTGATGAATTTGCCTTCTCCAAGTTCGCGGCTTGGTGGGAATATCGCCTGCTGCTCTCTGCAACCCCCAGCTAAGCGAGGGTCCCCTGCAAACATCAACTAGGGGGAGGGCATGAGTAATGAGGAGAAGCAGTTTCCCCCAAAATAAGCGTTTTTTGTTTTTTTTTTTTTTTGCCTTGCTGAGTTCGAAGCTGCGGGGTGGGGGAGCCTTCCCTCACATTCAGCAGCCCTGGGGTTACATTTCTCTTTAAAGGGCTATTTAGGAAAACACAAGGAACGGATTTTAAAAAGAAGACAGAAAGAAATCCAGCTCCCAGCTTGCAGCAGCACTGAGAGGCTGTACATTCTAACGGACCTGGTCATTTACAGCAAAGCCTATGGGGGGATAATTCCCATTTCAGCCGCATCCACCTTAACAAATGTGGATCCCCCTGCTGGCTTCTGAGAACCGGAGCGGTGTCTGCTAACCAGCCTGCTGGACCCTCTGTCTATAGGTACCAGGTGGTGACTTGCAAATCGAGCCTTGGAGAATGACTGTCCGAATCTGCAGCCTGACACCTCGCCACCTCGGCTTTGAAAATGGCAGTGTGTGGTATCCTGCACAGAGGAAGAATACGTGCTTATGTTGGATTTTTTGAAAATGAAAGCAAAAAATAATCACTGCTCCCTGAAGAGTCTTTGCAGCCAAGTCTCCATCCAGCACACATCTTTTTTTTAGCCCTTCTAGAAACTTCTGAAAATAGTAGCTTATCCTTGGGGGGAAAAAAATCAGACCTCTGTCAATCAGTGAGATGCTGGTGCCTTTCATTTAAATGGCCCACTCCCTCCCCCAACGTCCCCTGGTTATAAATCATCTTTGACCAGAATGTAGCCGTTTCTTGGCTCTTTAATCCATAAAACCTAAACCCTGAAATCCCCTTGGGGAGTGGAGGAGGCTGTGGGCTGAACTCCGAGGACACTTTTGTGGGGGTGGAGGAGATAGCAACCAAGTCATGCATGAGGTCAGCTTTCTGCCTCATCACCAGCAAGCCTCTCGATGCCATCCTCCCTCCTAGACCCCAAGGTTTGCTCCAAACCACTGGATATTTGTCCCCACGTAGAGAAAGAGAAGGGACTCTCAAGTGGCACTTTTGCAACTTGTCCCTTAAAAAAAAAAAAAGAATCTGAAACAGCAAAATAGAAATCTCTCTTGTCCCCCGGCCTTCCAACAAGTCTGTCAAAAGAATACCACAGCAGCACCAGCAGGAACGCACTTAGCACCGGCAAAATTTTAAGTGAAGCACCAGAGACACAAAAATCCCATTTCTCTCGACGTGACAGTGGGATCTAGCGATCGACCTAGGTAAGTACAGAGGGAGAGGCTAGGACGAGTCAAGAAATGGAGGCACCCCAGACTGCCCTTACACAACTGGCCCCAAGTCCTCACCTTTTTTTTTTTTTTTTTCCTATCATGCCTTTTGCACTGTTACCTCTTATTCCACCAGCATCTATCCCCAGGCAGTTGGCCGATGCTAGGGCTAATTCCCACCAGTCTTTGCAAACAGTTTCTAAGTACACAGCAGGCATCTCTCTTCTGGCGCCCCAGACATTACAGGATATCAAAGTTCACATCGCAAGGTGCAGAAAAGGAAGGCAACCACGTCCTCGACAAGGCATGCACTGATACGTAATATTCATGTTTTTTATATATAGAGAGCTGTATGTAAATAGCACTGGGGTGTGTGTTTCTGCAGCTGGATTTCCAAAGGGCTTCCCCAGTCCCATTCTGTGTTTCTACGATCGCTCCAGGCGCTGTCTTTACTCTCCGCTTCCTTCTCGAAGTGCCGACCGTGGCCTTTCAAGCTCTGGGCTCCCCCTCTGGAAAACGGGAACCAGCTTTCTCCAAGGACACAGGGTTTTCACCAACCTGCAGAAATAAAGATTGGTATTTTGATCAGTGCAGCTGCTGGGGTGACGTCAGTGCAGTGGGCCTCTGCACACTCAGCCCCGGATGTCGGGAGGGGGAGGGGGAGGGGAGAGCTAACGGATGCAAAGCTCTGGTTTTGGAGGAAGGATGCCTCAAAAGCTAGTCTTGGCACTCTTCCCCTTACCAGAGTCTCTGTCTATGTGGCAGCCATCCCCAAATAGACATTTGTGAGCGCACACACACTCCCCTCTTCTGCTCTTAGACCTAGATATTTACGTAGTCATCTTCAGAGATTTTTTTAAAAAGAAGAATCTAGAGACACACGAACTTTTTGCTTCTCCAAATTCAGAACAGGACCTTCCTCAATTCATTTCATAGATCCAGATTCAGGAGAGAGTTGTGGGATAGTCTCTGTTCTCTTCTGTTTGTTTCTCCATTCATTCATCCATTCATTTCTTCCCAAATATGCCAAGTGCCATACTAGGGGCTATAGATTCAATGACATAATTCTTGCCCTTGAGGGGCTCAGAGCCAACAGGGAGATGGGAAGAAATGGATAATGACAGTCACATGTAAAGAGCATATGCAATCTGGGAAAACGTGGTCTATGGGAGCCCAGGGGAGGCAGCTCATAAGGGAGAAAAAGGAGACTCCTCAGAGAGAGTGGCAGGCCCCTGTTGACTATTGAAGAGTGCCAGGAAACGAACCAGGATAAGAAAATGAGGCATCATAGGCAGGGCAGAAGAAACAGCCCATACCCAAGAGCATCCACAACAGAATGCACAAAATGTGTGCACAAATGCTCACAGCAGAATTATCCATAATAGCACAACGTGGAAACAACCCAAATGTCCATCAACTGATGAATAAACAAAATGTGGTCTCTCCATACAATGGACTATTAGTCAGCCATCAAAAAGGAATGAAGTGTTGATACTTGAAGATGGATGAACCTTGAAGACATCATGCTAAGTCAAAGAAGCCAGACACAAAGGGACACATATTGTGTGATTCCATTTATATGAAATGTCCACAACAGGCAGATCTTCTGTGACAGAAAGGAGAACGGTGGTTGCCTAGGGCCAGGGCGGGTGGGAGGAATTGGGGAGTGGTGCTCATGGGCACAGGGCTTCTTTCAGGGAAACGAAAATATTCCAAAGTTGACTGTGAAGATGGCTGCAAAATTCTATATATACTCCTCATCATTGACTTGTACACCTGAAACAGGTAGGGTTGTTTATTTGTTTGTTT
>NW_012121709.1:5144811-5150499 GCF_000951035.1 Colobus angolensis palliatus
AAAAAAAAAAAAAAAAAAAAACTTGGAGGAGAAGTTCTCCATGCAGAATCCTCTTGCAAAGAAGATTGCTCCGGTCCATGTTATCCCTTAAATCTCCATCTGTAGAGTTCATGTCGGCCAGGTAGGAAGCTGGGTGCACAGGAGGCTGTGGAAAGGAAGCTGAAAAGATGACTAGGTTGTGATGTGTGAGGAAGGAAGAGGTCATTTGGCAGCCTCTGGAAGAAATACTTGCTCTCTTTGGCTGAGCCTTCTTCTATCAGTGAACAGTTATCAATGCCATCAGCTACTAGATACTGATGATCTAAAGTCTATGAAGAGAGACCTGAGCTCCTACTCACTAGGAAGTTATGGCAGGTGGGCCTTGGAAGCCCAGTTCACTTGACTTTCAGAAGGGTAAGCAGTGAGAGTCGGGAAGTAGCTCAGCTCAGCACAGAATCAACACCAAAACAAACAAACAAACAAACAGAAAATACAGATTCTTCTTAAAGCAAACTGGGGCCTACAAGACAATGTTGCCCATGGCCCATGGCCCACATGTTATACTATGCACATTCTTTGACCTAACAATTTCACCTTCAGGAACTTCACTTTTTCTTTGCAAAGGTGTCCAAATATGAATGTCTCCTGCCATGCACGGTGGCTCACACCTGTAATCCCAGCACTTTGGGAGGCCAAAATGGGAGGATCACTTGAGCCCAGGAGTTCCAGACCAGCCTGAGCCACATAATGAGACTCCATCTGCACACACACAAATTTTCTTCTTTTTTGAGATAGAATTTCACAATTATTGCCCAGGCTGGAGTGCAATGGCGCAATCTTGGCTCACTGCAACCTCCGCCACCCTGGTTCAAGCTATTCTCCCGCCTCAGCCTCCCCAGTAGCTGGGATTACAGGCATGCACCACCACGCCCGGCTAATTTTTTTGTATTTTTAGTAGAGATGGAATTTCACCAGGTTGGCCAGGTTGGTCTCGAACTCCTGACCTCAGGTGATCCACCTGTCTTGGCCTCCCAAAGTGCTGGGATTACAGGCGTGAGCCACTGCACCTGGCCACAAAAAAAATTTTAATTAGCCAAGTGTGGTGGTGCACGTCTATAGTCCCAGCTACTCAGGAAGCTGAGGTAGGAAGATCACATAAGCTCCGGAGTTTAAAGTTACAGTGGGCTATGATCATGCCACTGCATGTCAGCCTGGGTGACACAGAAAGACCCTGTTTCTAAAACAACAAAAAAAGTTCCTAACAACCTTGTTTACCCTACCAGAAAACAGGAAACAATGCAAATGTTCCCAAGGAAGTGACCATATAAGGAAATTCTGGTTCATCCAAGCAACAGAACATCATGCAGCCATTAAAAAGGATGAGGAAAACCTTTGTGTGTTGACATGGGAAGATCTCAACCACCTATTTTTAGTGAGGAAAAAGCAGGTTACAAAACAGCATGAACAGTATGAGCTCATGTATTTAAAATAGGATGCGTGTGTGGGTGTATATGCATCAAGGGAAGAGCATGGGGGCTCCCTGAAATCAGGGGTCACGAACTGAAATGCACTGGACCCAGTAAAGGTACCCAGGAGGGTCTGGGGACACTGGAGTATGTTTGTCCTTTCTAAAGGGGTTTCTGACACTCATCTCCAGCCTGTTTCTGTCACATGGGAATACATGTGTTAGAATACATTGTTAGATCTTTTCATTTTTCAAGAAAAATTGGAAATACAGGCTTCTACCTGAAAATGCCTGATTTTTTTTTTTTTGATGGGGTCTCACTTTGTTGCCCAGGCTGGTCTCGAACTCCTGGGCTCAAGTGATCCTCCTGCCCCAGCTTCCTGAGCAATGGGCACTACAGGCACATGCCACCATGCCTGCCTAAAATGCCTGACTTTTAAGTGTTGGGGGAAAACCCACGCAGGTCAAACAGAACTCAACTGCAAGCCAAATTCAGCTAGGAGATCACCCATTTTCACCCCTCCCTGAGATACTCAGACACTCCTACTATCACCTGGCATTTAAGTTCGCCTCATCTTAACCCTCAGTAGCTATCTCTGGGCCCCAGGTTCTCCACTGTACAATGAGGGAGATGGGTTAGATGTCTCTAATGTCCTGTCTGGCTCTGGCTGTGTTTCCAGAACACAGACCCTTTTGGCTCACAGATCTTCTGAGAACTGGATCCAAACTATGTTTTCTGTCCCAAGTAGGGGGAAGTAGAAGAGGAGGATGAAATCAGCCAGTGTTATTAGCTTAATTACTGGGTGTTCACAAATTTCCTGAGGCCTCCCCTACATTCATTCATTCCTGCATTCATTCATTCACCAGTTAGTGAATGCCACCATGCCCGGGTGCTGGGATACAGTAATGGGCAAAATAAGCGTGGCGGTTTGCATCTTTCTGGGACCTGAAGGCCAGTGTTGCCTGGGCTGGAAAGCCCTGGTCTAGTGGTTCTCTCAGCCCTGTCAGAGTGGCCGAAGTAGGCCCTTGGTGAGTCCCAGACTGGGGAAGGCAGGATTAAAGCAAATAGCAACTGCCTTAAGCAAAAGGCTCAGAAAGTTCTGAGACCTCCCACCCATACCACAAAGATGGGCCCATGGACTAAACTTCTTTTTTTTTTTTTCCAAAGACAGGGTCTTGCTCTGTTGCCCAGGCTGGAGTGCAGTGGCACAATCATAGCTCACTGCAGACTTGACCTCCTGGGCTCAAGCAATCCTCCCACCTCAGCCTCCCGAGTAGCTGGGACTACAGGTGTGTGCCACAATGCCTGGCTAATTTTTTTGTTGTTGTTGTTTGTTTGTTTTTAAATAGAGGTGGGATTTCGCTATGTTGGCCAGGCTGGTCTTGAACTCCTGACCTCAAGTGCTCTACCCACCTTGGTCCCCCAAAGTGCTGGGATTACAGGTGTGAGCCACTGCACCCAGACTATGGACTCCATTTTACACCAAATAAGAACAACATATATCATAGACTGTCATTCACCATTTTCGGAACACCAGTGACATGCCTTGTACTGTGCTGGAGTAGATTATGGCATGCTTCCTTCATGCTAGGAGCTCATTACGGAGATAAAACAGCATTGGTTCTCCCAGCCACTCACACATAGAGGGGGCTGAATCTGTGCCAGCCGCTTGATACATAGTGCTTCTCCAGTGCAGATGCTATTATTCTTCCCAGTTTACAGATGAGGAAACCAAGGCTCAGAAGGTAATGGGATCGGCCTAAGGTCACACAACTGGCAAATGGGAGATGGAGAAAGTTATCTGAAAGTCCGCCTGACTCCAAAATTCATATCCCTTTCCATGAAGCTTCCCTGCCTCAGCATAAAGTATTGGTGAGGAAGATAAACAGTTACCAGGGTTAAATTTTCTGAATCAAGCCTTAGGCTGTTTGCTCTGCCAACAGTCTCAAATATTCTAAGTCTGAGCCATCTTTGAAAAATGGTACCTTGGCCAGGTGTGGTGGCTCACACCTGTAATCCCAGAACTCTGGGAGGCCAAGGCAGGCATATCTGGATCACTTGAGGTCAGGAGTTCGAGCACCAACCTGGCCAACATGGTGAAACCTCTTCTCTACTAAAAATACAAAAATGAGCTGGGCGTGGTGATGGGCACCTTGTAATCCCACCTACTAGGGAGGCTGAGGCAGAAGAATCGCTTGAACCTGGGAGCAGGGATTGCAGTGAGCCAAGATCATGCCACTGTGCTGTAGCCTGGGCAACAGAGTGAGACTCTGTCTAAAAAGAAACAAAATTGGAAAATGATACGTCTTCTTGAATCCATTCCAGTAATTCTGACACATCCCCACTCCTGGAAGACCTCCCTCTCCACCCATGCAAGCCACTTTGTCTTAGTTCCTCCAGCATCAGTATGTTAGCATTTTACAGGGTTTATTAAGCACCATGTGCTAGCTCCAAGATTATTAGATGAACATGATTCCTGCCCCCAGGATGACAGGTACAGCCAGGCAGACAGAGAAGCTTTCCAGATTAGTGACATTGTTGAGACTGGGAACCTTTCCCTGAAGTGGGGACAGGCATGCTAGGCGTCATCCACACTCCCACACTGGCTAAAGGTGTGGTCCATGAAGAACAGTCCACAGCAAGGCAACAGAGATTCATCTGAGGCCAGTCACAGCCAGCTCAAGAGCCAACAGACACTTGACATATAAAGGCCAGTGACATGGGCTGGGCCCAGTGGCTCACGCTTGGAATCTCAGCACTTTGGAAGGCCAAGGCAGAAAGAAAGACTGCTTGAGCCCAGGAGTTCCAGACCAGACTGGGCAACATAGCAAGACCCCATCTCTAAAAAAATAAAATAAAAAATTATTGACATACACCAGTAGTCTCAGCTACTGGAGAGGCAAAGGTGGGAGGATCACTTGAGCCCAGTTTGAGAGTGCAGTGAGCCCTAATTGCACCACTGCACCCCAGCCTGGGCAACAGAGAGACCCTGTCTCAAATAAAGAAAGGCCAATGACATGAATGAGACATGGGAGCCAACGGCAGTGTTTGCAGATCTTGACCACATGATTTTATGCTCTAGACGGCCTGTATGATACAAGAATGCTCACTATGTTTTTTGTTTGTTTGTATTTGAGACAGAGTCTCGCTGTGTCACTCAGGCTGGAGTTCAATGGCATGATCTCGGCTCACTGCAACCTCTGCCTCCTGGGTTCAAGCGATTCTCATGCCTCAGCCTCCCAAGTAGCTGGGATTACAGGCACGCATCACCATACCCAGGTAATTTTTGTTTTTGTTTTGTTTTGTTTTGTTTTGTAGAGGCGGGGTTTCACCTTGTTGGCCAGGCTGGTCTTAAACTCCTGACCTCAGAAGCTCTACCCACCTTGGTCCCCTAAAGTGCTGGGATTACAGGCATGAGCCACCACGTTCGGTTTTATTTTTTTTTTAAGAAACTGGGTCTTGCTCTGCCACCCAGGCAGGAGGGCAGTAGCGCCATCATAGCTCACTGCACCCTCGACCTTCTGAGCTCAAGCGATCCTCCCACCTCAGCCTCTAGCTGGGACTACAGGCATGCACCACCACATCTGGCTAATTTATTATTTTTATTTTTTCTTTTAGAGACAGGGTCTTGCTATGTTGCCCAGGCTGGCCTCAAGTAATCCTCCCGCCTTGGCCTCCCGCAGTGCTAGGATTACAGGTGTGAGCCACCACGCCAGGCCAATTCCCCTTCTATCTCATGAGGGCACAAACACAGTAGGGGCTCTGCGTTGTTATGCAGCCACCATATATTTTCATAGAATATGGAATTAGAGTCCTCAATCAACTCAATTGATAAATACACTCAATTTAATGAAACCAGCTTTTGTAACCCCTAAACATCTCCATTGGTGTCTACTCATAAATCTACAGAATGCGAGTCAGTGTAAACCTGCAGCATTAGCCTAAAATAATTATGCTGCTTTAAGCACAGGTGGGACAGAAGGAGAGCTAGGAACACTTGTTAAGTACCTACTATGCTATTGAGTGTGTGGACTTCACGCTAAGCATGGTTATCTGCACCAGATAAGGCCAGGTGCCTGCTTGAAATTTGCCTCTAGGCTTACTGGTAAGATATGCCATGCCAGAGGACAGTACTGTAAATGACCAATATCTGGAGGTGAACCAACAGCCTAGAAGTCAGGATGGGGTTACAATCACTAGGGAAGCTTCAGAGTGGACCCAGGATTTTTTTTTTTTTTTTTTT
>NW_012121709.1:5150549-5151322 GCF_000951035.1 Colobus angolensis palliatus
TTACTCTGAAGCAGGTGGCATAAGAACGAGCATGTGGGTAATACACACCAAGTGGTATAGGAGTGGTATAGGAGGAGGGAGATCACTTTATGACTTCTGGGTTTGAGAAAGTCTGAGATGTTGACTTGTATGTACCAGCTGGTATCTGGCTTCCTTCTGGGTTTGACCAACAGGAAAGGAGGCACTCATGAGAAAGTAAAATCAGATGTTTGTCCCCCAGTTCCCCGCCCGCTGGTCAGAGGTCGGCCACAGCCGCTGCCTGGACTCATGGTACAGTGACACCCTCCTGGGGACTCCAGGTCCCATTCCTTTCCCTGGAACCTTCAGGCCAGGGTGGGAACAGCTCCCCTCTGTGGCCAAACCTAGGGTACTGCATTCACTCTCGCTGGTTTCCCAAACCCTGCCCACGCCTTTGCCGTTGAACCTTTCCTAAATTCTCCTCTGATTACTGAGTTTGGAAACACTATCTGCTCTTACTTGGGCCCTAGTGGATACATCTGACTGCATGAAAGAGATGAGTCATAAACACACGGACCCCCCAGTCTACGTCAGCTGACAGTCACAAGGATCCAAATCAGTGACTTCAAACCTTTTGCTTTTTTTTTTTTTTTTTTTTTTTTTAAGAATTTTGGAGAGATTTAGTCTCCCTGTGTTGCCCAGGCTGGTCTCTTTAGTTTGGTTTTGGTTTTGAGACAGGGTTTCCTCTGAGTAGCCAGGACTACAGGGGTGTACTACCATGCCCATCTAATTTTTTTGCTTGTTTTGTGTGTGTT
>NW_012121709.1:5152204-5154290 GCF_000951035.1 Colobus angolensis palliatus
AAAAAAAAAAAAAAATTACTTTTTATTTTTTTTGAGACAGGGTCTTGCTGTGTCGCCCAGGTTGGAGTGTGGTGGCATGATCACAGCTCACTGCAGCCTCAACCTCCCTAGGCTCAAGCGATCCTCCCATCTCAGCCTCCCGAGTAGCGGGACTACAGGGGCACGCCACCATGCTTAGCTAATTTTTCCTTTTTCTTTTTTTAGATTGGGGCTCACTTTGTTGCCGAGGCTAGTATCAAACTCCTGGCTTCAAGCAATCCTCTCACCTCTAAGCATTTAAAAAATTTTTTTAATTCGTTTTTTTTCTTTTTTTCTATGAGATGAAGGTCTCACTCTGCTGTCTGCCCAGGTTGGAGTACAGTGGTGTAATTGTAGCTAACTGTAGCTTTGAACTCCTGGGCTCAAGTGATCCTGCACTGTCCCTCCACCATGATGGATGGGGAATGTAAATGATGGACTAACCGAATAAAGCAATACTAACCAACTTCTAAGTGTGGTGGCTCACGCCTGTAATCCCAGCACTTTGGGAGGCCAAGGTGGGCAGATCACAAGGTCAGGAGTTCGAGACCAGGATGCCCAATGTAGTGAAACCCCGTCTCTACTAAAAATACAAAAATTAGGCCAGGTGTGGTGGCAGGCACCTGTAATCCCAGCTACTTGGGAGGCTGAGGCAGGAGAATCTCTTGAACCGGGAGGTGGAGGTTGCAGTGAGCCAAAATCGCACCACTGCACTCCAGCCCAGGCAACAGTGTGGGACTCCATCTCAAAAAAAAAAAAAAAAGAAAAGAAAGAAATGTCTCATAGAAAAATACTTAAAGGTTGAACAAATGCCTGTGATATATGGAAAAGGTCAGGTTACAGATAATATATTTAGAGTGATTCTTTGTGTTAAAGTACCCATCCAGCCAGGCATGGTAGTGCACACCTATAATCCCAATACTTTGGGAAGCCAAGGCAGGAGGTCTTGAGCTCAGGAGTTCAAGACCATCCTGGGCAACACAGCAAAACCCTGTCTCTACAAAAATTAGCCAGGTGTGGTGGCATGCACCTGTAGTCTCAGCTACTTGGAAGGCTGGGGTGGGAGAGTCACTTGAGCCCAGGAGACTGAGGCTGCAGTGAGCTATGATCCTGCCACTGCACTCCAGCCTGGGTGACAGAGTAAGACCCTGTCTCAAAACAACAGAGAGAGAGAGAAAAAGAGAGAGAGAGAGAGGAAGACAGAGAGAGACAGGAGGGAGGGAGGGAGGGAGGAAGGAAGGAAGGAAGGAAGGAAGGAAGGAAGGAAGGAAGGAAGGAAGGAAGGGAGGGAGGAAGGAAGGGCGGAAGGGCGGGAGGGAGGGAAATAAAAGAAGAGAAAGAAAGGAAGAAAGGAAGGAAGGAAGAAGAAGGAAAGAAAGAAAGAAAATCACATTACGAAAGGGTCAAATCTAATGCAATGGAAAGGTAGAAGGGCTTAGAAGCTGTCTGGTCTTTACTGCTACTCAGACCTTCTGCTCAAAGCTAAACCTCCTATCTCCAGAGGCAAGACTCTAATTTTCATTCTTTCTTTCTTTCTTTCTTTTTTTGAGACAGGGACTCATTGTGTCACCCAGGATGGAGTGCAGTGGCACAATCATAGCTCACTGCAGCGTCAAAGTCCTGGGCTCAAGCAATCATCCCGCCTCAGCCTCCCCAGTAGCTGGGACTACAGGCGCATGCCACCATGCCTGGCTACAATTTTCTTTTATTCAGCATTTTCCAAATAGTTGCCAATGAACTTGTAATATTTTTTGTCATCAAGAAAACGTTATTTATTTTTCTGAGACAGGGTCTCATTCTGTTGCCCAGCCTGGACGCAGTGGTACGACTGCAGCTCACTACAGCCTCAGCCTCCTGGGTTCAGCAATCCTCCCATCTCAGCCTCCCGAGTAGTTGGTAACACAGGTGTGGACCACCATATCTCACTAATTTCTTATTTTATGTAGAGATGGGGTCTCACTATGTTGCCCAGGCTGGTCTCAAGTTCCTGGGCTCAAGCAATCTTCCCACCTCAGCATCCCCAAGTGCTGTCATTACAGGCATGAGCCACCACATCCAGCTACTTTTT
>NW_012121709.1:5154735-5162023 GCF_000951035.1 Colobus angolensis palliatus
TGGCCCATGGAGCAAAGGTTCAGTGTGGGAAAGCTCTGCAGGAAGCAGCCATCTTGGATAAGCCAGTTGCCTCCCCACAGGAAGAGGAAGGAGCTTTCTCCTTGTCTGGCCAACCAGAGTCATAAAAGGGTGCATCTTATTGATGTGGGCTAAATCAGAAATCCCCAACCCAGCAGGGGCAGCAGTTTAGGGCAGGAAAGGAAGAGGGGAGCCAGTGCTGAGCTGGATGGTGAGAGTTCTAAGGGTGATGGAGACCCAGTCGATGCCCACAGTGTTCCCCTGGCACTGAGGGGGGTGGGTGTGAGTTGGTTCAGGGATCACGACCTCTCAGACCTTGGCAGGAGGTGAACTGGTTTACTTCTACTAAGAGGCGAGGGCAGGGGCAGAGCCTCGGTCTCCTGTCTCTGAAAGAGTCTGGGGTCACCTGAGGGCTGCGGTTGGGACTCGTTCATTTCTGCATCCCTGCACCTGGGCATCCAGCCCCGGCACCAAGCTACACTGCTTGTTTTTCTTTCCTGAAATGTACTATGCAGTCTCACCTCCAGGCCACTGGACTTCCTCTCTCTCTTCCCAAAACACCTTTCTTGAATGTCTTCATATGGCTGGCTCCTTTGTGTCATTCAAATCTGCTGTTCCCCTGGTTCCTCTTCAAAGTGGCCTTCCTTCCCTCATCACCACAGGTGAGGAGTCCCTGGGGCACTCTCTATTGTGTTTCCTTTGTGTATTACCTTCGGGGCCCTGAGCACTTTCTGAAATTATCTCTGTGTTAGACTGCATAATCCAAAGGTGGCCACTAGAGTATCTCCCATTCCCCATGCTATTCCAGAACCTCACCACTCCCCCATGAGGTGGAGTCTAATTCCGCCCCACATTGAATCTGCATCAGCTTCTGACTTATAACCAAAGTGACTTCGGAAGCTGGGTCAGAAAAAGCAAAGCAGCTTCCACCTAGTTCCCCAGGATACTTGCTTTTGGAGTTCCCAGTCACTGTGTCAGAATCCAGCTGCCATGCTATGGGGAAGCCCAAGCCACACGAAGAGGCCGAGTATAGCTGCTCCCATTAACAGCCCCAGCTGACTCCCAGTATTAACAGCCAGACATGTAAATAAGGTTGCTTCCCCACCCATGACTCCAGTCCTCAGCCATCCTGGAGCAGAGACAAGTCACCCCCACTATGCCCTGACCAAATTCCTCACCCACAGAATGTGTGAGCATGGTCAAATATGTCAGCCTCCCATATAGGTGGGTTCCACATCCAAGGATTCAACCAGCCTCAGATCAAAACTATTGGAAAAAAATAAAATTAAAAAATAACAATTTTAAAAAACACACATAAAAACAATACAGTATAATTATTTACATAGCATTTACATTATATTGGGTATTACAAGTAATCTGGAGATGATTTAAAGCACACAGTGTGTGGGTTACATGCAAACACTACACCATTTCATATCAAGGACTCAGCATCCTCGGATTTTGGGATCCAAGATGTGATCCTGGAACCACTTCCCCCCAGAGACAGAGGGATGGCTCTAGTTGTTTGAAGCAAAACTTAGTAGTTTTGGAGTAATTTGTTACACAGAAGTAGTAACAAGAACAATATTTACTTATTGTCTGTCTCTTCCCACTAAAATGTGGGCTCCATGAAAGCAGGGAACTCTACGTTTTGGTCCTTCCTGTAGCCACAGCACCCTATACACAGAAGATACTCAATAATTAGCAGTTGTGTAAGTGGAAGAACCTGAATTTGGGAAACAATAGTGACTATGTTGCACAGTTTCTTTTTTTAGTTTTTTTTTTTGTGACTGAGTCTCACTCATTCTGTTGCCCAGGCTGGAGTACAGTGGCACGATCTCGGCTCACTGCATCCTCCGCGTCCTGGGTTCATGCAATTTTCCTGCCTCAGCCTCGCGAGTAGCTGAATACAGGCACACACCATCATGCCTGGCTAATTTTTGTATTTTTAGTGGAGACAGGGTTTCACTACATTGGCCAGGCAGGTCTCGAACTGCTGACCTCAAGTGATCCACCCGCCTCAGCCTCTCAAAGTGCTGGGATTACAGATGTAAGCCAGCGTACCCGACTGATGTTGCATAGTTTCTGATTCATTTAACAAAGCACATAGTTATTGTACACCTACTATGTGACAAGCAAGTTGCCAGGGACTAGGGACACTGTGGGTTAGCTTTCTGTTCCTGTGAAATCCTATCACAGGGACACTAGTGAGGACCACCAAAGAAACAGAAGCTCCCTCCCCACCTCTCGTTATCTGCCTGTCTAAAAGGCTGACTTTTCAAAAACTCTAGAGTTATGATTGCCAAATCCAGCCAGCCACATCTGGGGGTATATTTAATTATTCCCAGGTGTGGCTCTTTTCCATCCACAGCTCAGTCACTTGTACTCTGGCCTCTCACTAGGTGAGCGGATGACTCCAGACAGGGACCATGTGGCAGGAAGACTGCCTGGTTCTGCACATCTGGCCCCTTCCCAGGGGGTTCCTCCCCAACAGCTGTCCTCCTCGGGCTCCCTCGCCAAGCAGAAGGCCAAGCTTTCAAGCTCTAAAAGTAATTCTGGCAGGGGTGCTGCGGGCTGGGAGGGAGGCCTGCGGGATGCTCCTCCAGGTTTAACCACTTAATCCCCAAAGTACCTGCCAAGAACCAGTTAGCAAGTTTGGTTGGCGGGCCAGGCCGTCATTAATTCATTAAAGCAGGCTCCCGCTGGCCCATTATCTTCCTCGCCACTGACCACGTCGCCTTATGGGCCTGCAGAGTCCCCCTCTCTCCCCTTCCCCTGCTCCCAAGGCAGGATTCTACCCAGCCCTGGCCTCGACTCCCAGGCAGATTCCTCGGCTCCATTCTCTCTCCCTCCCTGCCCCCTCCGCAGGCAGGCTTCTCCCTCCCTCCCTCCCACGCCTCCGCCAGCCAGCGCTCACCATAAAGCGTCTTTTGTTCCCTCTCTCCTGTATCTTTGAGTATTGACTGGTTAAATCATACCCATCCTCCTCCCGGCCTCCCCAGCCTCAGAGGAGCCTCCCCTGGGGCTCTGGAAGAAAGGGAATTGCACTTGTGCAGGAATTCACTGTGCGCCAACCCCCTCTGCTTACTGCCCCTATCTCCTCTTCCCCTGCAAGTCATGGGGTGGGGGGCGCTGTGTGACTTCAAAGACAGAAGCTCCAATTCCACTGGGGATCACTTAGGTGGATGCTCTCTGCCTCGGCTTCCCCTTTGAAATAAAAGGAATGGCACTGACCATTTCATGACATTCTCTGTTGACTGAAGTTAACAGACAGACATTGTACTGGACATTTTTTTTTTTTTTTTTTTGAGACAGAGTCTCACTCTGTCACCTACGCTGGAGTGCAGTGGTGTGATCTCAGCTTGCAGCAACCTCTGCCTTTGGGACTCAAGTGATCCTCCCACCTCAGCCTCCCAAGTAGCTGAGACTACAGGTGCACACCACCATGCTATTTTTTTTTTTTTGGTACAGACAAGGTTTCACCATGTTGCCCAGGCTGGTCTTCAACTCCTGGACTCAAGCGATCCGCCCACCTCGGCCTCCCAAAGTGCTGGGATTACAGGATGGAACCACTGGCCCAGCCTGCACTGGACACTTTCAATGAATATTCTCTTATCATTCTCCCAATAACCCTAGAAGGATACAGCTCCAGTTTACAGGAGTAAAGGTGCAGAGGTAATGGTTCTTTCTCAAGGTCATGCTGTCAGCAAGTGGCTGGGCGCTTAAGAGTCTCTCAACCATTATTCTCTCCTGACCCTTCTGGCACTGATTTCCCAGGAGGGCAGGTACGAGTGGTGTGGAATGGCCAGCAATAATAATGGTACAATGTTGACTACCTTGGGAAAGAATGATAGTGGATGCACTATAATAATCATGATAGCTCATATGTATATCCACTGTTCTAGAACTTTCCATGTTTGAATTCATTTAACCCTCTTAATAATGTGCCTACACATTAAGTACTATTATTGTCCCCATTTTACATATGGGAAAACTGAGTCTTGGGTTTTTGTTTCTGTTTGTTACTTTTTTAAAGGATGACTTCTGAGAAAAGTATTGCTGGCTCACAGTAGAGACTCAGAACAAGCATACTGGATACACACACACACACACACACACACACACACGTGTTTTAAATTATTATTGAGATGGAGTCTCGCTCTGTCGCCCAGGCTGGAGTGCAGTGGTGTGATCTCGGCTCTTCTTGGCTGACTTCTTGGCTGACTGCAACCTCTGCCTCCTGGGTTCAAGCGATTCTCCTGCCTCAGCCTCCTGAGTAGCTGGGATTACAGGTGTGCACAACCACACCCAGCCAATTTTTGTATTTTTAGTAGAGTTGGGGTTTCACCACATTCACCATGCTGGTCTCAAACTCCTGACCTCAGGTGATCCGCCTGCCTCGGCCTGCCAAAGTGCTGGGATTACAGGGGTGAGTCACCCTGCCTGGTCTGTATGTAGAAAATATTGATTCTGCATATGGCTGAGCACACCCTTAAAACCTACGGGAATTGAAAGTGGTAGTTCCTACCCTATATGGCTGGCACAGGCCTCCCTCAAACACCTAAGGTACAGCTGTGAACATTCCCCTTTCTCTATTAGGGTAGGGAAAGTGGAGAGCACCCCATATCCAGCATAGAACACAACGAACTATTTTCCTCCAGTGAATTTTCTTTCCCTTCTACTTAACTTACCAGAGCTGGGAAAAAACGGGTTTCCAAATTAAACCAAAAGCACAATAAAGGCCGGAGCTGCTGGTATTCTGAGGTCACATGTAGGCTGCAGAAAGAGAACTTTATCCGGGCCAGTGCAGGGAGCCGGAGCACGGGGGAACCCGCCCTGGGAGCGCAGGAAGGCAGGTGGTGAGCAATTCTCCGGGTGTCGCGAGGGTATGAGGGGCGGCGCTGGAGGGAAGCCGGGCGGGGCATCCTGAGGTCAGGGCGCCAGAGGCTGCAGAACCCTGGAGGGGACGCCCGGGCGGAACAAGGCAGGTAGGAGAAGAACCCAGAGGTGTGGAAAGAGGGTGTCTCAGAGTCAGGGCGCAGCACCGGAGTAACTGTGGGGTAGAAGCCGGGGGGGTGGTGGGGGGCGGAAATAAACTCCACAGAGACAACAACCTGCTGCCGCCCTCCCAACACCGATGCAAAACAGCGAAACTCCTGGCCGCCGCCCTCCCCTGCAGCGCAGGCCCCAGTTACCCAACTCCTCCCCTGCGCTCCGGCGCAGAGCGGCGCACTCTGCCCGCCCCTCCCGCAGCCTCCCCTTCCAGGCCCCGGGAGCGTTCCCACCCCTGACACTCACACACCGGTAAACGGGAACATAGTCAGGCTCCTGCCCGGAGTCCTCCGCCTCCCGGGAGGGTGCACCCGACATCCCGCACGCCTGGTCCCAGGAGGGGAGCGCTTATCCAGTCTCCTGGACGACAGAACCAGAGAAAGACGTGTCCCAGCCCTCTCCACAGTGCTATTTGATTTTACTCCCTTCCTCTATTTCCTTCTCATTCACTTTTCAATTGTCTTGCAACTTGTTTTCCAGGCAGTTTCTCTTTTTCTCTATCCTCCCCAAACTTCTTGTCCCTCTCCATCTCGTCGCCTGTTTTTTCTCTCCCTCTTAACCCACTTTTTTTCCTACCTCTTCCCAAATCCCACGCTTTGGACTTCGCGTCTGTCGCTCAACTTCCTTTTGCTGCTCCCCGCGATACATCTAAAACGTTTTTCCCGTCCCTGGGACTGGGCAGCCTCAGCCTGACCCCTTTCAGTCGCGGGAGCCCCCAGCTTCTCCAACAGGAGAGGGAGAAGGCGGGGAGAAGCGGATGGGACCCCCGGCGCCCGGGAACCGAGCGGAGAGCGCCCCGAAGTGCGCACTTCTCTTTGCCAGCGCCCGGGCTGCGCGGGCCCACGCGACATCTGTCGCCTGCGGTCCCGGCTCACACCCCGCGCACCCCCGCAGCTCCCTGGGCGCTGCCACCCCCCACGCTCCGGCTGCCGCCTTTCCCCGCGGGCGCAGACGCTCGGGCCTCGCCTTCAGGCGCCGCTCCAACTTCCCAGGGTGTCTGCGGCGCGCGGCGGGGCTCGGCGGCGGGAACCCAAGGGCCGCTGGCTATGTTACCTTTGATATTCACCTTCCGGCCCTAGACTCATCTGTAGTGGGCTCAGCCTGATTCTCTCTCCCTCATTCTCTGCAGCGCTCCTCGCTACTCCAGGATCCAGAGTAGTAAGACAATGCTTACACTGTGCGCTTCCTCAAAGCGCCTAGCACAGTGCCAGGCGCACAGCTAAGTCACAATAATTCCCCCACCCCAAGAACCTAGTACCTTCCTCCCACTGATACCAATCACACTAGGCGCTCAATACCCACTTCCCGTCCTAAGTTCTCAAAGCATTACCCCCCTAACCAGTGCCCAGTACCCCGAAGGAGCTCAATAAATGTTCCTTCCTTAAGGCTTCCCATTGGAGTTTGCCTGAAAGCCTTCTATTCCAGCCCACTCCGAAGGCGTCTCCTTCCGAACATCGCGGCTACAACCGTCTGGAGAGAAGGAAGCCAAACTCCTTAAACAGGACACCTCACTGGAGAAGGAGCGACGTTGGCAGGGCAGAAGAAAACTGCAAATGCGCGGAGCTCGGGAAGAAAGATTGGGCCAGCCAGAAACCTGGAAGGGGAGGAAGTCTCGAGATGCGCTTGGGGTGCCAGAGAATGGGGATCAGAGATTGGAGAAGTGACACTTAGGGAGAAGAGGTTGGGAGCAAAGGTGATGGAGACGGTGGCGACTCAAGAACAGCAAGAGGCTTGGAAGGGGACCGAGGACCTTTCCTGGCACTGCGATAGACTTTAAGTATTTGGAGTGGCTTACAACTATATTCTCATTGCAGGCATACTTTTTATTTGCATTGTGTGTTTATTTGTGGGGCTGGTGGGGATTATGGAGGTTGAAGTCCTCCTCAAGCCACCGAGCTATAAGTGAGTAGCAAGATGCGCTTAAGGACTCGGAGAGATAGGGGCAGAAATGGTGGACCTGACACTTGGAAGGAAAGACTGGGGACTGGGTAGGAGAGGGGGGCCGGAGATGCTTGCAAGAGAAGAGAACGGAGGAAGAAGGAGAAGGGAAGAGAAAAAAGCCAAACTTGCCACTCTCCCGCTCCCGGGCCAGTGCCCAGCTGCCGCGCCCTGGCTCTCGGTCGCTCGCTCGCGTACCTGTTGCTTGCTCCGGCTGGGTCTCGGCTCCGGCCCCACCAAGAAGCCCCGCGTTCCTACAAGTTCCGCCTGCCGAGCAGCC
>NW_012121709.1:5162603-5165193 GCF_000951035.1 Colobus angolensis palliatus
CGACGCGAGAAGGCGCCCCACAGCGGAGGTCCCGGGCTTTGGGGGTCTCAGGGGACCCCCGCGGAGGCGAGGAGCGCGAGGGAAGGTTGTTCTCCTTCCCCTTTTCCTGATTTCAGCTCGAGTTCCGATTTGGCGAGGGAAGAAGGCTTGTTTGCCGTTTTGGATGAAGCTGATACTGAATTCGGCTGCATTATTCAAAAATATTCCGAGGCTGTTGTTTTGTTTGGGGGAGGTGGGTGGATTCAAAATCTTACGGAAGAGCCAGATTACACCTAACTTGCCTCGTTTCAGGTCTGACTTGGCACCTGTAGGCATTTAGGCTGACCCTAACGCGGCCCCAGCGCCTGGCTAGAAACCCTGACGTAGGCGTGATAGGAGGCTGAATGGGTCGGTCCTGAGCTCGCTAGGGGCGTGGATGGAGGCATTCTCGCTGCCCAGCACCCACACCCAAAAGACCCTCACAAGGGGCTTTCTAAAGGGAAACTTCTTGTCTGCTTTCTTTGTGAATATTATTTTCCTGATGGGGTTACAGTTTTCTGCGATGATCCCAATTTAATGCGCAGCGAATACCCTAAGGAGTCGGCGAGAGGAGGGGCGCGGGGGACTTTAATTCCTCCTTTTCCAACCCGACAGCCACTCCTGTGCACCTCCAGCCTGGAGCGTCTGGAGTTGTCATAGCCAGTGAAGGTTCAGATGGGCTGGGCGGCTCTCAGGATTCTGTGAGGGGGAGAATGAAACCTGCGATCTTAAATCGACTGGGATTCAGGCAGCTTTAGGATTCAGACGATCGGGTTGAGTCCAGAGGTGACTCCAAGTTGGGAGTCTGGAACCTGCTGAGGAAGCTTCCATTCTTTCCTTCCCACCTCAGAGTATAACCAAGATTCTTCAAGTCTGTGAACTTAGTTTTGGCCTGAATTGATCAGGAGGAGAAATGTCCCTTTTGGCCTGCAGCGTGGTGAAATGACAACAAAGTCAGGGGTCAGAGCTCACAACACTATGTGATTCCGGCGGCCTTTTCCCTCACCCAGCTCCAATTATCCTAGGCTTCATAATGGCCAAGACTTACTGCGCACCTTCTATGTCTGGCACCTGTAGGCTTTGGGCGCTCTTGCCTCTGCTGCCTAAAGGTAAATCTCCCAACTATTCTACATGCAATTACTATAATATTTCAAAGATGAGGAAGCTGAGGCACAGGTAGATAAGGCCTCTTGCCCTAGCTCACAGAGTAGCCAAGAGTGAAACCGGCATCTGATCTAGGGCAGTATGCCGCAGGCTCTAAGCTCTTAACCACGGTTTTATACTGCCCCCTGTAATCTGGGAATAATAATACCTCCATCCCAGGATTGGGGCAGAGATTAAATGAGAGAAGTGTGTGCCAAGCACCTGGCACGCAGTGGGCCCTGGATAGACCTTAGTTCCCTTTGCTTCTGGCCAGAACCACTTCCCATTCTCCTGGGACTCACCTCCTTAATCCCCCTTAGTCTTTGCAGAGGGGACCTGATCCATTGCCCGGGTGTAGCGTTCCAAGAATGAAGACACAGTGTCTATTTAAAAAGCCCTTTGGATTTAAATTGAACAATTCCCTCCCCCCCTTTTTAATCTGCACGCTTTTAACGGCTCACTTCATGGACATTAATTTTAATGGGACGATTATTACCCTGTTTGGAAGCCTGCCCCTCGAAATGCTGGGCTCGCAAGGTGGCGCTGGGTCGGGTCCCAGCAGCTTGGATGTTGTCTGTAGAAGAGGGGGTGCAGTCTTGGCCGTGGGGATGCAATGTTCAGCAGAGGGGGAAGAGAAGGGGATGGTGAAAAAGTGGGAGAGAAGGAAAAACCTCTCTTTCCCTGACACTCTAAGTCTGGCAGTCCTTAATTTGCACAAACTGTTGGACCACTTACTAACTGGGGAGCATGGCCTTGAGACGTGGCTTTTTAGAGCCTCCATTCTCTCAACTGTAAAGTGGGAATAATAATAGTACCCACCTCACAGCCTAAATACCAGGAAAGCCCTTACTTAGCACAGTGCCTGGCCCATCATTAGTTTTGTTTTGTTTTGTTTTTGTTTTTGAGACAGAATGTTGCCCTGTCGCTAAGCTAGAGTGCAGTGGCATGATCATGGCTCACTGCAACCTCCGTCTCAGGGTTCAACCCATCCTCCGCCTTGGCCTCCCTAGTAACTGAGACTACAGGCACCCGCCACCATGCCCAGCTTATTTTTGTATTGTTAGTAGAAATGGGGTTGCGCCATGTTGGCCAGGCTGGTCTCAAACTCCCAACCTTCAGTGATCCTTCCACTTTGGCTTCCCAAAGTGCTGGGATTCCAGGCGTGAGCCACCATGCCCGGCCCCATCATTAGCATTTAATAAATGTTGACTACTGTTAATATTTCAGAGTGGATCATGTAGTTGTCAAATAGTACTTCGAAGAATGTTGGGGATCCTCACCCTCGAATATATATGGTTCCCCTATTGTGAACTGGTGATTCCATTGCTGATATTAAGCATTGCCCAGAGAAAGCGAATTCTTTGGGAGGGTAACGTAACAGTCTCCTAGCACTTTTTAAATTGTCTTAATTTTTATTTAAAAACTTATT
>NW_012121709.1:5165439-5167934 GCF_000951035.1 Colobus angolensis palliatus
CAGGATGGTCTCGATCTCCTGACCTCGTGATCCGCCCGTCTCGGCCTCCCAAAGTGCTGGGATTACAGGCTTGAGCCACCGCACCCGGCCTAAAAACAGTTTTTTAAAGATGGTGTCTCTCTCTGTGGCCCAGGTTGGAGTGCAGTGGTGAGATCATAACTCACTGCAGCCTCCAACTCCTGGGCTCAAGGAATCCTCCCATCTCAGCCTCTGGAGTAGTAGCTGGGACCACAGACACACCACCACACCTGGCTAATTTTTTTAAAAAATTTAGAGATTTTTTGGGTCTTGCTATGTTGCCTAGGCCGCTCTTGAACTCCTGGGCTCAAGTAATCCTCCCACCACAGCCTCGCGAGTGGCTAGAACTAGAGGCGTGCACCACCATGCCAAGCTTCTCCTAACAGTTTAGTAAAAATGAGTTGTTGATTTCAATGTTTAATTTAATAAACACCTATCTAGTGCTTGCTCTGTGCCAGGTGCTGTTCTAAGTTCTCTAGACATATAACTCCTTTAATTCCCCTAATAACCCTATGAGAGAGCTACTATTGTTAGCCCAGTGTTATGTATACGCAAACCAAGGCAGAGGAGTTAACTAACTTATCCAAAGTCACACACCTGCCACGCCCCAGAGTTTGAACCCTTTAGAATTAGGGTGACATATGGTGACTGGGGACTTGGGAAGAGGGAGGGAGGCTGTTGTGGGGTAAATTCTGTCCCCGCCGCTCCACCCCAAATTGATAACCCCTGGAACTTCAAAATGTGGCTATATTTGGAGATAGCATCTTTAAGTAATTAAGTTAAAATGAGGTCATTAGGATGGAGCTGAATCCATTATGACTGGTGTCCTCATAAGAAGAGGAAATTAGGGCACAGACCCAGACACACAGAAGGAAGACCATGTGAAGACGGAGGAAGAAGGCATCTACCAGCCAAGGAGAGAGCCTAGAACAGGTGTTTCCTTCACAGCCCTCAGAAGGAACTAACCCTGGCCGGGCCTGGTGGCTCACACCTGTAATCCCAGCACTTTGGGAGACACAGGCAGGTAGATTGCTTGAGCACAGGAGTTCAAGACTAGCCTGGGCAACATGGTGAAGCCCTATCTCTAAAAAAAAAAAAAAAAAAAAATAGCTGGCATGGTGGTGTGCACCTGTGGTCCCAGCTACTCAGGTGGCTGAGGTGGAAGGATTGCTTGAGCCCAGGAAGCCAAGGCTGCAGTGAGCCGAGATCATGCCACTGTGTTCCAACCTGGGTGACAGAGTGAAGCCCTGTCTCAAAAAAAAAAAAAGGAACCAACCCTGTGAACTCACTGATCTTGAACTTCCAGCCTCTAGAACTGTGAGAAAATAAATTTTTGTTGTTTAAGCCCCCGAGACTGTGGCATGTTGCTATGGCACCCCTAGCAAACAAATACAGAGAGGAACAATGTCCTAAACGGGAAGCTAGAAGCAGATATTTCACCAGACTGTGGCTGCTTTTACTGTGGGGCTCGTGCGTGGACATTTTTCTGTGTTCTTGGGAAGGGTGGATTCTAGAACTGTTGCCTGTTCATTTTTTTTTTTTTTTTTTGAGACAGAGTCTTGCTCTGTCTCCCAGGCTAGAGAGCAGTGATGTGATCTCAGCTCATTGCAACCTCCACCTCCTGGGTTCAAGCAATTCTCCTGCCTCAGCCTCCCAAGTATCTGGGATTACAGGTGCCCACCATCACGCCTGGCCAATTTTTGTATTTTTAGTAGACACGGGGTTTCACCATCTTGGCCAGGCTGGTCTCAAACTCCTGACCTTGTGATCCACCCACCTCAGCCTCCCAAAGTGCTGGGATTACAGGCGTCAGCTGCCACGCCTGGCCCCTGCCTGTTCCTCTTCTTCCTCATTGGTGTCCTGTTGGAGATCTTTAGGGGAGGAAGAGTTTTAGGAGATTATTTTGGAAAACAGTTTGTGGAAATCCAGTTGATCATACAGGGAAAACTTTTCTACCAGTTGCAAAAAATGCAACCTCTCTCTCATGAAATAAAGAAATGGGAAAGGCTTTCTAGTCCATGAATGTTTCCTGTGGTCTCCCGGCTTAAAACTAGGCACACAGCAGGCACTCAAACTTTTTTTGAAATGAAGACTCAGGCCGGACTCAGTGACTTACACCTGTAATCCTAGCATTTTGGGAGGCTGAGGTGGGCAGACTGCCTGAGCTCAGGAGTTGGAGACCAGCCTGGGCAACATGGCAAAACCCTATCTCTACTAAAAATACAAAAAGGTAGCCAAGCGTGGTGGTTTGCACCTGTAGTACCAGCTACCCAGGAGGCTGAGGCAGAGGCACAAGGATTGCTTAAACCTGGGAGGCTGAGGTTGCAGTGAGCCAAGATTGCACCACTTTACTCTAGCCTGGGAATAGAATAAGACTGTGTCTCCAAAAAAAATTTTATTTATTTTATTTTTTATTTTTTTTTGAGACGGAGTCTCGCTCAGTCGCCCAGGCTGGAGTGCGGTGGCGCGATCTCGGC
>NW_012121709.1:5168719-5170606 GCF_000951035.1 Colobus angolensis palliatus
TTATGATCAAGTGTGTGTGTGCGCGCGTGTGTGTGCATGTGTGTGGATTCTTTCCCCAAATTATTATCTTAACTCCTACAGAAATCAGTACTCAAGTGTATTGAACGGGAAGGGGTTGTGTATTTCCTTTCTTTAATTAAAACAATAATTACCTATCCTGGTGTTTGAGACTGAGTGAGCCTTACCTTATGGTGTTTTAATTTGTGTGGCTTGGTGGAGTGGTAAATGAATGAACAGCTGTTGCTTCCTCCAAACAGCTGTGTTTCCTGAAGCCATGTATTAAAGCCAGGGACTGACTCAATGCCAGGAGCCTGCTTGGTGAACAACAGAGTTCTTGAATTGAAGTCAGAGATATAGCAGAGTGGTTTGACACTTGGGGCCAGAGAGACCTGGGTTTGAACCCTAGTCCCACTATGCAATAGTTGGGTACCTGGGGCATATTTTCCACCTCTCTGAGCCTCCACTTTCCCATCTGCAAAATGGGACTAATAATGCTAGTACCTTCCTCATTGTGTTGTGAGGAGGATTAGAAAGAAAGAATGTCTGTCAAGTGTTTAGCTAAGTAGTTGGTACTCTATAAATATTAGTTATGGTCTTTGTTGATATCTCAGGATTATTAAGCAGCCACTTAAGAAACAGAACAGGTACCCTGACCCAAGCCCACTGGGAAAACAAGAGGATTCAGATTTCAGTGAGTACCTTATTCAATTACATCATAGCTATTCCCAGGAAAGTTTCCGTCCATCCAATAGACCCAGATCAGAACAGCACTAATTTCTCACACTTACCCTATTTAACCCTCCCATACCTGACAAAAAAAAATGGGGCAATCCCTTCTCCGGGGACCTCCTCGTAATTCATTTGATACCTCTCCCTTAAGGATCTTGTTGTTGTAAGTGAATGGAGAAGAGCAGATGAATGTCCACAGCAGGGGAGAAAAAATTAACTAGCCCATAATTATAGTCTCATCAATACTTTAAGTGTAAAGGGTAAACCTCACTTAAATAAAACCTAATTCCTTGATTACCAGAGTCACAAGACATAGGGCTGATTAAACCTGCACCCCTGCTGTGAAAATCCAGTCATACTGTCCTTCGCTCAGGCAATAATCACTTTATTGGAGGCAGCTGAGCTCCGTTTAAACACGCTAGTCACTAGACTTGAAATTATACTAATGAGAGTGTAAATGAGGATAAATGCTGGAGAACATTTTGGCAGAGCTAGAAAAACTGAAAACGCACATGCCCTATGACCTGGTGATTCCACTTGCAGCTATTTACTCTAGATCAGTGGTTCTCGACTGGGGACAACTTTGCTCCTCAGGAGACATTTGGCAATCTCTAGAGACACTTTTGATTGTCAAAACTGAGGGATGTTGACATCTAGTGGGTAGAAGCCAGGGATGCTGCTAAAATCTTACAGGGCACAGATAACCAAAAATTACCTGGCCCAAAATGTTGTGACACTTGTCAGAATCAAAATGGAGTTGCTAATGTTAAGAAAACCCTGACAGGGCCAGGTGCGATGGCTGACGCCTGTAATCCCAGCACTTTGAGAGGCCAAAGTGGGTGGATCACTTGAGATCAGGAGTTCAAGACCAGCCTTGCCAACATGGTGAAACCTATCTCTACTAAAAATACAAAAATTAGCAGGACATGGTGGTGCACGCCTGTAATCGCAGCTACTGGGGAGGCTGAGACAGGAGAATCACTTGAATCCAGGAGGCGGAGGTTGCAGTGAGCCAAGGTCATGCCACGACACTCAAGCCTGGGTGACAAAGTGAGATTCTGTCAAAAAAAAGAAAGAAAGGAAATATAATTATAAAATCCCAATTGTATAGAATGAGTTACCTGTGAATTTTATGTACATTAGCACCATAGTAGGTCA
>NW_012121709.1:5170791-5175666 GCF_000951035.1 Colobus angolensis palliatus
GAGGGAGGAAGGAAGGAAGAAAGGAAGGGAGGGAGGGAGGGAGGGAGGGAAAGAAAAGAAAACCCTTACAGAGTTACTTGAGGGTGGAGGTTGGGAGGAGGGAGAGGATCCGAAAAAATAACTATTAGGTACTAGGCTTAGTACCTGGGTGATGGAATAGTCTGTACAACAAACCCCCGTGACACGAGTTTACCTGTATAACAAAACTGCACGTGTACCCCTGAACCTAAAATAAAAGTTAAAAAAAAGAAAACCTTGACAGATAGAGCCAGGAAAGGCCATGCAGAGAAGGTTCTTGTGCTTGTATGCCTGATAACAAAAATGATCACAGAAGCCTGCAAAAACCACAGCCTTGCACAAGGCCTTTTGTGTAAGACCATCACAACCTTACACAAAAAAGACTCCTGCAGAGACATCTGCCCAGCAACTGCCTGTACAACTTTGGACTGGCGTCACTCTTGTTATTGATCCTTGTAGCCAAGGATAATTATTTCTAAGCAATTATGTAATCCTCCTCATGTTTTTTTCCTTGAAGAACGCTTGTCTTCTTTTACCTCTCTGCATGCACACATACTTTACTATGCCATGCATATTTTCATTGCAATGCATTGCTCCCAAAAAACATCTTTTCTTCTAGAGAGCCTCTCTCTGTTTGTTATTTACATTGACAGTGTCAATAGTGCCGAGTGTGAGGTCAAGTGCAGTGGCTCACGCTTGTAATCCCAACACTTTGGGAGGCAAGGAAGGTAGATCACCTGAGGTCAAGAGTTCAATACCAGCCTGACTAACATGGAGAAACCCCATTTCTACTAAAAATATAAAATTAACCAAGCATGGTGGTGCATGCCTGTAATCCTAGCTACTCAGGAGGCTGAGGTGGGAGAATCACTTGAACCCGGGAGGCAGAGGTTGCTATGGGCCGAGATCTCGCTATTGCACTCCAGCCTGGGCAACAAGAGTGAAACTCCATCAAAAAAAAAAAAAAAAATAGTGCTGAGTGTGAGAAACCCTGCCCCAGATATATTAGCTAGTATGCATTTGGCGAAAGTAACAGACAATGCAACTGGTAGAGCCTTACATTGTAAGAATTTTTATTGTTTACTTGATAAGTCCAGAACAGGGGTTGGCAAACTGTAGCCTATGGGCCAATCTGGTCTGCTGCCTGCTTTTGTAATAGATAGATCGATTATTGATTGATTGATGGGGTCTCGTTCTGTCACTCAGGCTGGAGTGTAGTGGCGCAATCACGGTTCACTGCAGCCTCAACCTCCTGGGTTCAAACGATCCTCCCACCTTGAACTTCTGAGTAGCTGGGACCAGAGGCATGCACCACAACACCAGACTAATTGATTTTTATTTTTTGTAGACATAGGTTCTTTCTATGTTGCCCAAGCTGGTCTCAAACTTCTGGGCTCAAGCGATCCTTCCACGTAAACCTCCCAAAGTGTTGGGATTACAGACATGAGCCACTGCACCCAGTTGCAATGGTTGTGTTGAAACACAGTTATGCTTTTTCATTTACATATTATTTTTGGATGCTTTTCTGCTACAACAGTGGAGTTGAATAATTTCAATAGAGATTATATGGCCTGCAAAGCCTAAAATATTTACTATCTGGCCCTTTACAGAAAATGTGTGCTGATACCTGCTCCAGGGGAAGGCGTGGCCTTTCAAGTTTGGGTTTGTGGTGCAAATATCTCATCATAGATCAGGCTGTGCCTGTGCTTCCATTCCGTCACCCTTAGTATGTTGGTTTTAGTCTTCAGGCTTATTTCCTCATGGCAGCAAGATGGCTGCCACAGCTCCAGCTATTGCATCCTCAATGCAAAAGGAGAGAGAAGGAAAAGGAAAAGATCTCCTTGTGTAGGTCTCTTGTTCAGGGGAAAAACCTTTCTTAGAAACCTCCCAACGGATTTTTCTTAATCTCATTGACCAGCAGTGAATCTCATGCTCACTTCCAGACCAATGGCTGGCAAAAGGTAATGTACTTGGCAGGTGTACTAGATTGAATAGTGTCTCCTCCAAAAGTTCTTCTCCACCTGCAACCTGTGAGTGTGACCTTATTTTGAAATCGGGTCTTTGCAGGTGTAATCAAGTTAATATGAGGTCATGCTGGATTAGTATGGGTCTTATGCAGTGACTAGTGTCCTTATAAGAAGAGGGGAATTTGGACACAGATATACACTGTTTCTGTTATTTTAAGCCACCCAGTTGTTGGTAATTTGTTACAGCAGCCTCGAACATGAATATACCATATGTATTAGGCTGGTGCAAAAGTAATTGCGGTTTTTACCATTAAACGTAATGGCAAAAATTAGCCATTGATCTGGAGGTGAGCATGGGACCTACTGCTGGTCAATGAGATTAAGAAAAATCTGCTGAGAGACTTCTAAGAAAGGATTTTTCCCCTGGACAAGAGACCTACACCAGGAAATCTTTTCATTTTCCTTTTCTCTACTTTTGCATTGAGGATGTGAAATCTGGAGAAAAAAAAATCTACTTAGAATTAGTTAGGCTGGCCGGGCACAGTGGCTCACTCCTATCACTAACTCCTCACTAACCCAGCACTTTGGGAGGCTGAGGCAGGCAGATCACTTGAGCTCAGGAATTCAAGACCAGCCTAGCCGACATGGTGAAACCCTGTCTCTACTAAACAAAAATTAGCCAGGTGTGGTGGTGTGTGCCTGTAATCCTAGCTACTCCAGAGGCTGAGGCACAAGAATCACTTGAACCCAGGAGGCATAGGTTGCATTGAGCCAGATCACACCACTGCACTCCAGCCTGGGCGACCAAGTGAAACTGTGTCTCAAAAACAAAACAAAAGAAGAAGAATTAGGCTATGAATAGCCAAAACCACTCAAACTGATGCAGGCCGGGCAAGTCCCAAAGTGGGGCTTAGCCTGCAAGGGTTCTTGGCTTCACTCAGGAAGGAATTCAAGGGCAAGCTAGTTGTAGGGTAGAAGAAAACAGCTTTATTGAAGCAGCACTGTTACCGCCCTGGCAGGATTACAGCTCCGTGACTGCTCCCGCAGAGCAGGGCCACCCCATAGGCAGTGTGCTGACAGCAGCAGATCAGGGCAGCTCTGCAATCAGATTTATACCTGCTTTTAATTACATGTGGACTAAGGGGCAGTTTATGCAGTAATTTCTAAGAAAAGGGTGGCAGCTTTTGAGTCTTTGGGTCATTGCCATGGAAAGGGCAGTAACTCCTGGGTGTTGCCATGGCAATGGTAACTGACATGGCACCCTGGTGGTGTTTCTTATGGAAAGCGGCTTCCACCCCATCCCTGTGTTGGCTAGTCCTCAATTTGGTCCAGTGTCCAAGCCCTGCCTCTGGACTTCAGTCTTGCCTCCTACCCCAAAACCACAGTGGCTTAAACAAGATAGGATGTTTTTTCCCTCTCATATATACAAAGAGTGAGGAAGGTAGTGTAGCTACTTAGATGTCAGGGAAACAGGGTCCTTCGATCTTGTTCTTCCTCCAGCATTCTACACTGTCTCCTGATCTGAAATGGCTGCTTGAATGCCTGCCACACTTTTACCTTCCCAGAATTATCATTTAACACTTTGATGTAGACTTCATATGTCAGAACTTAGTCATGTGGCCACGCCTAGCTGCATGGACTGCTGGGAAATGTAGTCTTTTGGGGAGACGTCAATGTGCCTACCTAATATATACAGGAGGTCTGTTATTAAAAGGGAAGGGAAGAACAGAAGGTCTCTGCTTCACCATCGTAGCCTTAAATCAGAGATTGACAAACTGTGGGCTATGGCCAAATTCATACTTCCATCTGTTTGTTTGTTTTTAATTGGAATTTTTATTGAGATACAGTAGTCCCCCCCCAATCCAAGGGAGATATGTGCCAAGACCCCGGTGGGTGCAGAAACTGAGGATAGTACCAAGCCCTATATATATCTATACTATGTTTTTCCTATACATACATGCCCATTGTGACAGGAAAATAAAAACTTGGGACCCCAAATCACTATGCCAAAAGAAAAAAAAAAAAAAAGCTGGAAGCTGAGTCATGCAAGAAGCTGCCTTTCTGTTAGTTCCTAAGCAGAGAGCTACAGAGAAAAGGTTAAATATCCTCCCGGTCGGTGCTCTATGTTCACCTTATCTGTGTAAAGTGCCGATTTACTAAGCACGGGACATCACATAATTGACTATCCCCCTACCTGCTCCTTTTGTCTTATAACCTGTGGATGACCTTATCCTCCCTCTTTCCCTTCCCGCCCACTTCTCCCCGTTCAATATCAAAGCCTTCAAAGTCATCTTTGGAGAAAGGCACAGACCACAGACTGTTTCTGTGATTCCGTGTTTATTGCTTCCTGGGATGTCCTTAACCTTGGCAAAATACACTTGTAAATGGATTGAGACATGTCTCAGATACTTTTTGGTTTACACCATGATAAAGTTTAATTTATAAATTAGTCACAGTAAAAGATTAATGACAATAATAAAATAGAACAATTAAGGCAATATGCCGCATCACCGCTTTTGTACTTTGGGGCCATTATTAAGGAAAATAAGGATTACTTGAACACAAGCACTGCAATACCTCAACAGTCAACCTGATAACCAAGATGGTGGCTAAGTGACTAATGGACTGGTAGCGTCTATGGCATGGATGTGCTGGAAAGAGGGATGACTCACAACCTAGGTAGGATGGAGCAATGGAGCAGGATGATGAGAGATTTCATCACTATTCAGAATACTGCACAATTTAAAACTTATAATTTTTTTTTTTTTGAGACGAAGTTTCGTTCTTGTCGTCTAGACTGGAGTGCAGTGGCGCGTTCTCGGCTCACTGCAACCTCCACCTCCCAAGTTCAAGTGATTCTCCTGCCTCAGCCTCCCAAGTAGCTGGAATT
>NW_012121709.1:5176531-5195764 GCF_000951035.1 Colobus angolensis palliatus
TGTTTTGTTTTTTTGAGACAGAGTCTCACTCTGTTGTCCAGGCTGGGGTGCAATGGCACAATCTCAACTCACTGCAACCTTCGCCTTCCAGGTTCAAGTGATTCTCCTGCCTCAGCCTCCCAAGTAGCTGGGATTACAGGGGCCCACCACCATGCCCAGCTAATTTTTTGTACTTTTAGTAGAGATGGGGTTTCACCTTGTTGGCCAGGCTGGTCTCGAACTCCTGACCTCAGGTGATCCACACACCTTGGCCCCCCAAAATGCTGGGATTACAGGTGTGAACCACTGAGCCTGGCCTCATTGTGGTTTTGATTTGCTTTTCCCTAATAAATAGCTAATGATGTTGACTGTCTTTTCAAGTGCATATTTGCTATCTGTATATCCTCTTGGGTGACTCCATCTATTTTTGTAAATAAAGTTTTATTGGAATACACACCTGTTCATTTATATATCATTGCTGTCTGCATTTACACTACAACAGCAGAGTTAGGACAGAGACTACATGGCCTGCAAGCCTAAAATATTTACCATCCTTGCCCTTTATATAAAAATGTTGCCAATCACTGCCTTAGAAAAATCATGATTTATTCCTTGAGGAGGCTGGGCACAAGGCTGTCCAAACACAATCAGGGTTTTATTGGCAAAGAAGAAGAGAAGAAACGACGTTTTTTGCTGTATTAGACATCCAGTGGTGCTCAAAGATGTTCACTGCAGCATTGTTTGAAATAACCAACATTTGGAAGCAACAAAAATAGCCACCAAAGGAAGACTGGGTAAACAAATATGGTATATTCATACTATGGAACAGTGTAACAAATCACAAGAAATGAACTAGATTTATAGATAGATGTATTTCAAAAACATAATGTTGAGCAAAATAAGGCATTTGTAAAATGAGGCAATTATTTGTACAGTTTGATACTGTTTATGTAAATCTGAAGTACACAGGAAACAATACTATCAATTATTCATGAACACACACATATTTCTTTAAAATAGGCTGGAAGGATACACATGAAGTTTACGATGGTGGTTTTGCTTTTGCCCGTGGGAGTGGAAGGATAGACACAGCACAGGGGTAATTTATAAAGGGGACTTTGGAAAGATATACATGCACTGGTTAAGAGTTTCAGCCAGGTGCAGCGGCACACGCCTATTTTCCCAGCTATTTATGAGGCTGACGCAGGAAGATCGCTTGAGCCCAGGAGTTCAGGACCCACTTGGGCACTGTAACAAGACCCCGTCTGAAAACAAAAGCAAAGCAAAAACAAAACTAATAATTAAAGAAGTTTAAGTGCATTTTCCACATATTTCAATTTCAGGATTTTTTTTTTTTTTTTTTTTTTGAGACGGAACCTCGCTCTGTCCCCCATGCTGCAGTGCAATGGCACGATCTTGGCTTACTGCAACCTCCGCCTCCCAGGTTCAAGCGATTCTCCTGCCTCAGCCTCCCAAGTAGCTGGGATTACAGGTGCCCGCCACCACGTCCGGTTTATTTTTGTATTTTTAGTAGAGACAGGGTTTCACCATGTTGGTCAGGCTGATCTCGAACTCCTGACCTCAGGTGATCCACCCACCTCAGCCTCCCAAAGTGCTGGAATTATAGGCATGAGCCCCTGCACCCGGCCCTCAATTTCAGGAATTTGATGACAAGGTTTTCAATAGTGAAGGTCAGTCCCATACCTTTACGTGTCATCGTTTTACTGTTTCCCACTTTACTAAAAGTACACAAATAAGAGGATCACAGAATTCACCGGCTTCCCTAGTTATTAGGGTGTCCTGAGCGGGTAGCAGACACATCATTGACGCCTGCTCAGCACTCACTCCCTGCCTTTAGGGAGTACCCTTTAGCTGTATCCCGTTTCATCCCTGTAATTCTGATAGAGGCTGCCAGCCTTCGGAGCTTCTGCACTTCCTTGGCCACAGAGGTGGGTAGCTGAGCCACACTGGGCCCTTACGTCTTCCTGGCCTCAGTACTTGCTCGGAGATGGACATGTGGCTAGCTTCCCGCTTGCTGCAGAAGCCAGCACTCTTCTGAGGTGTGGCCTTTGGGATTAATCCTGATCCCTCAGCCCAGGATTTGTTTCTTCAGACCTCTCAACCAGCTTGTGAGCAAGTTAACCCACTGCTATTCCCTTTCTGCTTACGAGGAATTCGCTCCTGTACAGCTGAACTCTGACTGATAGTCAATAGATAAGCAAAATAGGCTGGGCGTGGTGGCTCCCTCACCAATAATTCCAGCACTTTGGGAGGCCAAAGCGGGAGGATCACTTGAGGTCAGAAGTTCAAGACCAGTCTGGCCAATATGGTGAAATCCCTTCTCTACTAAAAATGCAAAAATTAGCCGGGCGTGGTGGTTCATTCCTGTAATCCCAGCTACTATGGAGGCTGAGGCACAAGAATCACTTCAACCCAGGAGGAGATCGCAGTGAGCTGAGATGGTGCCACTGCACTCCAGCCTGGGCAAAAGAGCAAGACTCTGTCTCAAAAAAAAAAAAAAAAAAAAAGACAAAATCTGGGGCCTTATAGCGGGTATGTTCCCACAGCCCCTCTCAAGAAGTAAAACAATAAGTGACTCTGTGGGGTGGAGAAATGCCCAGAAAAGAATAACTGATCAAATGCAATTGAGTAACTCTGGCATATACTGTGATGTGCTACTCAGAACCCACTTCAGCAGTGATTCTCAATTTTTGCTACAGGTTAGGATCATCTGGGAGCTTTAAAAATAATCCTGATATCCAGGATATCCTGATACCCAAACCAATAAAATCAGAATGTCTGGAGAGGGAGCCACACAGCAGTGTTGTTACAGATCCCAGGTGATTCCAATGTGCAGCCAAGTTTGATATGCACAGTCCTTCACGAAGGAAGGGTATATTCCTCCAGGTGCTATGAGTGTTACAGGAAGACTGCCCTCAGCTCTCAGTCCCTTATGGGAATTGCCTCAGTTGAAGAAACTGCCTCATCCAAGATCATATTTCCTTCCAGGGGCAGTCCACATCTGTTGACCAACCAATGGTGGGTTACAAAGGCCAGGTTCTTTTGCTACAATGGGAGACAACTGTAATGTACAGCACTTCTTGTCGCAGGAACCACATCACCTAGCTACATTCTTGTGATTCCCTGTGCCAAGTCCTCCTTCCTTTCCTTCCTTTTCATAGGTAGTGATCCCAAAGGTATCCCTAAAATAGCTGTCTGCATGCTAATCTCCGTCTCAGATTCCACTTGCTGGGAAACCCAAGCTGTGACAATAACCATGTTAGATCTTCCACCTCCGTCCACTGACACGGAAGTCAAAGGGCAACACAGGTGAGGCCACTGAATGGACCAGAGGGGAGCGCCTGATCAGAGACAGCTCAGGGAGTAAAGCTATCAGACTTGCTCCCTGTCAAGTGGGAGTCCATGTATTAGAGAGGATTTGCCAGTTGGCAGCAAAGAGAGAAGGAAGCAAACACGGTGGTGCCAGCTGATATTCCTGTCCTTAGATCTGTCTTGGATCCTGGTGGTTTTCAGTTCGAACTTGATCCACTTATTCTTCATCATTTGTTTAGGAATAGATGAGCTCCAGAAAGAGAGCCTAGCTTTCTCTCTATTTGGTATGTTTCTGGCCACTAACTGCTTAGATCAAGATTCCAGATTCAACTCTCTGGGTGTCTGGCCCATTCCTCCAGGTCTAAATTGCTTTTTTTTCCTCCCGAGATGGAGTTTCACTCTTATTGCCCAGGCTGGAGTGCAGTGGTGTGGTCTCGGCTCACTGCGACCTCCACCTCCAGGGTTCAAGCCATTCTCCTGCCTCAGCCTCCCTAGTAGCTGGGATTACAGGTACCCGCCACCACGCCCGGCTAACTTTTGTATTCGTTGTAAAGACGGGGTTTCACCACATTGGGGGTTTCACCATGTTGGCCAGCCTGGTCTCGAGCTCCTGACCTCAGGTGATCTGCCCGCCTCAACCTCCCAGAGTGCTGGGAATACAGACGTGATACCTATTGGTAACATCATCCCCATTACTCTAGAGAAATAACCATCTATCATTGCATATGGTTCTGAAGGGACTAGCAATCATAGGACATACAGGTACTATGTGTATACAGGGCACACATGTGATCAGTCCCAGCCAATCATAGTATCACCTTCCCTGAATCTCACTGTGGGCATGTGACCCAAGATGAACCAATTGGAGTCCTTCCCTGAGATATTTATCTATGGATGCTGGGAGTGAGAAGTATCTTCTTTTCTCTGGTGCCACTAAACTGGAATAATAGAAGCTTGGAGCTGTGTACAGCAATGCTTTTTCCCTAAGTGCAATAAAAGAAAGTGAGACCAACAGAGAAAAAGAGGGAGAGAAGGGGAGAGACAAATCAGAAAGAGAAGCCTGAAGGCTGGTTTCAGAGCCTGAGTTTCCTTTTTTTTTAATTTTAGTTTTTTTTGATTTTTTGAGACAGAGTCTTGCTCTGTCACCCAGGATGGAGTGCAGTGGTGCCACATCAGCTCACTGCAACCTCTGCCTCCTGGTTCAAGCTATTCTTCTGCCTCAGCATCCCGAGTGGCTGGGACTACTGGCGTGCTCCACCATGCCCGGCTAATTTTTGTATTTTTAGTAGAGATGGGATTTCATCATGTTGGCCATGGTGATCTTGAATTCCTGTCCTCAAGTGATTGGCCTGTCTTGGCCTCCCAAAGTGCTGGGATTACAGGCATGAGCCACCGCGCCCGGCCTGAGTGTCTCTTTTACCCTTGGACTTCCCAGAGCAAAATTAATTCTCTTTTTTAGCTAAAGTCATTTCCAATTGAGTTTCTTTTTTTTTCAACCTATGGATCTTAGGTGATACAGAACCTAACCCGGTCTGGAGAATGAAGGCAGGGAGGGCTTCATGAAGGAGATGACTT
Organism: Colobus angolensis palliatus; assembly: GCF_000951035.1. NCBI lineage: Eukaryota > Metazoa > Chordata > Mammalia > Primates > Cercopithecidae > Colobus > Colobus angolensis. The sequence continues at coordinate 5,181,419 of NW_012121709.1, forward strand.
CTAACATGAAAGCTGGTAAGAGTTGGGCAGGTGCCAGTGGGAAAGGAGGCGAGTTCCAGGGACAAGAGAGCATGACAAAGTGAAAGCTAAAAGAGGTTGCGATGATTAGATTAGATTGGAGACTAAGGAGAGTGTTGAGAGGTCAGGCTACAGATAGATGTGGGGTAGAGACCTCAGAAGGTTTTACATGGCATCCGCCTTAGAGAAATCTCATGAAAGTGGACATTAAGATTTACAAAGCAGATGGACAGGTCCTCAAAGAACTCAAGTGCATTCCAGACGTTCCTGACTTCATCCTCAGGATGGCCCCAGTGATGTCCATCTGCAAAGTGCTTTGAGAACATTCTGAGTGGCTTAGGGTACTTTGCTGCTATTAAGTACACATATAAATCCCAACTTATTGGCTCAAATGTTTGATTTCCTATTTTTCTTTCCATTTGCGTGTCACCTGTAATTAGAGTTCCAAAGTGCTCAGTGTACCAAAGTGCTCAGGGTGATTTTTCTATTAAAACAGAAAGGAGAGAGGACTCATCGTTTCTGCAGATTGCAAAGTGGAACAGGCAACTCTTTCCATCACCTGCACAGGCAATTGTGTTGAGATTGATGAGACTTATAATGACACCTCTCAGTTTTTTCTTAAAGGACTGGATTTATCTTTCTCTCTCCTACTCTGTGTGTGTGTGAATGTGTGTATTGTTGTCTCTACCTTTATTACTTGCAGTCTCATCAGCAGCACAAACATTTTTGGTTTTTTTTGTTTTTTGTTTTTTTGAGATAGGGTCTCACTCTGTCACCCAGGCTGGAATGCAGTGACATGATCGTGGCTCACTGAAACCTTCATCTCCTGAGCTCAAACAATTCTCCCACCTCAGCCTTCCGAGTGGCTGGGAATACAGGCATGTGCTATCATGGCTAGCTATTTTTTTCTTTTTGTAGAGACGAGGTCTTGCTATGTTGCCCAAGCTGGTCTTGAACTCCTGGGCTCAAGTGATCCTCCTGCCACGGCCTCCCAAAGTGCTGGGATTACAGGTGTGAGCCACTGCACCAGGCTTAGTAGCACAAATATTTATTGAGCATCTGCTGTGTGTGGACACAAATCTCAGAAACACCTTCTGCTCTCTCTGAGCTCCATCATTCATTCATTCATTGATTCATTCATTCCACCAAGCAAGATTTACTCTCTAGGACACTCTAGGAACCAGGCTGTATGAAAGGGGATGAGGATGCCCTGATGAACAAGATAGGCATGGCCCCCAGCCTCAGGGAGCCCACATCCTGATGGGGGAGACAGACAAAACAGATAATAAATAAAACCACTTATCTATTGAGGTACAGCTCTGTTTCAGTGATAGGGATAATTGTGTGTGAATGCATTACTTAGATCAATGGTCAGGGGGGTCACGTTTGAACTGAGAGCTGAAGGATGAAGAGCGAACCTCACTGAAGAGTGACACAGGAAGAGTGTTTTAGGAAGAGGGAAGTAGGTTCAAAAGCCCCCAAGGTGGAAAAGAAGTTAGCTTTTTTCAGACTACAGAGAAGTTTGAATGGGAAGATATAAAATACACACTGGAACCCTCACATAGTGCTGGTGGGGATGTAAAGTGATATATGGCAGGTCCTTAAGTGATTAAACATGATTTAAAAAGTATTTAACCCAGCAATTCCGCTCCTAACGATTTACCCAGGAGAAATAAGAAACTATGCCTACACAAAAACCTGTACAGGAATCTTTGTAGATGCATATTTCTTTTTTGTTTAACAATTTTTTTTTAAAAGACAGAGTCTCACTTTGTTGCCCAGGCTGGAGTGCAGTGGTACAAACATGGCTCACTGCAGCCTCGACCTCCCAAGCTCAAGTTAGCCTCCCACTTCAGTCCCTCAAGTAGCTGGGACTACAGGTGTGTACCACCACACCTGGCTAATTTTTGTACTTTTTTGTAAAGATAGGATTTGGACATGTTGCCCAGGCTGGTCTCGAACTCCTGAGCTCAAGCAATCCGTCCACCCAAAGTGCTGGGATTACAGGCGTGAGCCACAGCACCTGGTCAGAAGCATTATTCTTTTTTTTTTTTTTTTTTTTTTGAGACGGAGTCTCGCTCTGTCACCTAGGCTGGAGTGCAGTGGCCAGATCTTGGCTCACTGCAAGCTCTACCTCCTGGATTTATGCGAATTCTCCTGCATCAGCCTCCCGAGTAGCTGGGACTACAGGCGCCCGCCACCTCACCTGGCTAGTTTTTTTGTATTTTTTAGTAGAGATGGGGTTTCACCGTGTTAGCCAGGATGGTCTCGATCTCCTGACCTCGTGATCCGCCCGCCTGGGCCTCCCAAAGTGCTGGGATTACAGGCTTGAGCCACAGCGCCCGGCCAGAAGCATTATTCTTAATAGCCAAAAGATGGAAGCAACTCAAGTGCCCATCAATGTCTGTAAAATAGGGATCATTTTTAAACAGATGAGTTGAAAAACAAATTTTAGTCTATCCACACAATAGAATATTATTCAGCCATGAAAAGGAATGAAGTATTGATACATGCTGGAATGGGATGAGCCTGGAAAAGATTATACTAAATGAAAGAGACTAGACACAAAAGGTCACATATTGTATGATTCCATCTATATGAAATGTCTGGAATAGAGAAATCTACAGAGACAGAAAGCATAATGAAGATTGCCAAGGGAGGACTGGAGGTGATGGTTAAAGTGAGTAGGGTTTCTTTTGAGGGGTGTTGAAAGTATTATAAAATTGTGGCAATGGTGACATATATCTGTGCATACTCTAAAATACATTGAATTGTATGCTTTAAATGGGTGGATGGTGCAGTAAGTGTATTATATTTCAATAAAGCTGTTGTAAATATGATCTCGTTTATTATTTCAAGAACAGTGGAGGTACCTTTAGGTATTTTGCATAGGAAAATGTCCTGACCTGATTCACTTTTCCAAAAGCTCTCTGGCAGCTCTGTGATTCACTGGCAGAAGCAACAGTTGAGAAGGGGAGAGCAGTGGGGAGATTGTGCAGCGGGCTAGGCTCCACGATGGTGCCTTGGATTTAGGGTTGTCAGATTTAGCAAAGAGAAATACAGGATGCCCAGTTAAATTTGACTTTCAGATAAGCCAAGAATATTTTTAGTATAATATATCCCAAATATCGCATAGGACAAAATTACTCTTTATCTAAAATTTAAATTTTGCATGGGTATACTTCCACTAAAATAATTCATTGTCTATCTGAAATTCCACTTGAACTGTGTCTTGCATTTTACCTGGGGACCCTCCTTGGACTAGGATAGTGGTGAGGGAGATAGAGAGAAGAGAAGTGAACAGATTGAGATACAGTTTTTCTTTCTTTTGTTTTCTTTACTTTTTACATTTTTTTTTTTTTTTTTGGACAGAGTCTTGCTCTGTCTTCCAAGCTGGAGTGCGGTGGTGCACTCTCAGCTCACTGCAGCCTTGACCTCCTGGGCTCCATCAGTCCTCTGGCTTCAGCCCCCCTAGTAGCTGGGGCTACAGGCGTGCACTGCTATGCCCGGCTAATTTTTTTAAATTATTATTTTTAGAGACAAGGTTGCCCTATGGTGCCCAGGCTGTTCTCAAACTCCTAAGGCCCGGGCGATCATCCTGCCTCAGCCTCCCAAATTGCTGGGATTATAAGTGTGAGCCACCTTGCCTGGCCTCAAGATATATTTTGAAAGTAGAATTATCAGGACTTGAGCCAGTCATGGTGGCTCACGCCTGTAATCCCAGCACTTTGGGAGGCCAAGGTGGGCAGATCACCTGAGACCAGGAGTTCGAGACCAGTCTGGCCAACATGGTGAAACCCGGTCTCTACTAAAAATACAAAAATTAGCCAGGCCTGGTGGTGGGTGCCTGTAATCCTAGCTACTCAGGAGGCTGAGGTAAAAGAGTGGCTTTAAGCCAGAAGGTGGAGGTTGCAGTAAGCAGAGATTCTGCCACTGCACTCCAGCCTGGGTGACAGAGCAAGACTCCATCTAAAAAAAAAAAAAAAAAAAATTCTCAGCCCTTGATGTGAGAGGTGAGGGAGAGTAAGAACTCAAGTTCTTGGCTGAAGCATCAACGTAGCGGCATCGTGTGCTGAGATGGGAAAAACTTAGTTGGGTTGCAAAGAAATAAGATAAGAGGAATAATTTGGAATTTAATAAATTAGGAGCGATGACTTGGAATAAAGAAAATAATTTTGAGGCCGGGCGGGATGATTCATGCCTATAATCCTAGCACTTTGGGAGGCCGAGGGGGATAGGTCACCTAAGGTCAGGAGTTGGAGACCAGCCTGACCAATATGGTGAAACCCCGACTCTACTGAAAAAACAAAAATGAGCCAGGCGGGGTGGTGGGCAACTGTAGTCCCAGCTACTCAGGAGGCTGAGACAGGACAATTGCTTGAACCTGGGAGGCGGAGGTTGCAGTAAGGCAAGATGACGCCACTGCACTTCAGCCTGGGCGACAGAGTGAGATGCTGTCTCTAAATAAATAAATAAATAATCAATAAAAAATTTTGATGTTCTTTGTTTCATAGGAGTGAGAGTTAAAGTCATGCTAATGACAAGAGTATCTTTGCTTCATGTGAGCCCAGACTAGGATGGCTGCACAAGTTTGTCCTGGTGCCTTGCTTCTTAAGTAGACAGGCAAGGAGACTGGCTCTTGCTGTCCCAGGGTCTGAGCTGAAGTCTGGGCACTTATCCTGGGGACCCATGCCATTGCCTCCTCCTTCAGCGCCAGCAGTAACTGAGCAAAGTGTCTCTCATGAGCATCAGGCTGGAACTGAATTCTCAAGACAAATAAAACGATGGGAGAGGTGAGACAGAGAGAGAGAGACCCAAGGGTGATGGAACCCGTTTTTTCCTCTGGGGGAGGGTAACACTTTCAGAGGGAGAGACTTTGGAACCAGACTGGAGAGATGAAACGGGAAGGGGCTTTAATAAAAGCAAGAGGGGGTTGAGGAGAGAGAAAGAGAGGTGGGAAGGGAGTTGGGTCCATATGGGACAAGCTTCTTTTGAATGACTAAGTCTGTAAGTGGCAGCTGACGCTGAATCCCGTCTGTGCAGCATTTTTAAAAAACGGAATTATTGATGGGAAAGTTCTCAAGAACAAGGAATTTTTTTTTTTTTTTTGCTACAGATCGTTTTTCTTTTATTTCAAGCCCAGTTTAAAAAAATGTTTTTTGCAGAATTTTGTATTTTGCTAATATGAAAGCATAAAACAGCAACAGAGCAATCATGTCTACAGCAAGGGATGCATCCAGGTAAGGCTGACATTCAGAATGGCCACTCACATCATTGTGATGTTTTGTTCATGTTTCTAAACAACGTACTTAGAAATCATCACCATTTCTTATTTTTCATTTTCATATTAATTTCCTGATGTTCACACATTAGTGATCCCAAATGAGGTGTGATTCTTCAGTCTCTACTTACAAGAGGGGAGGAAGTAGCAATGTAAGTTGAAGGGAGTTTTGACTCAACTCATGGCTCGTTCAAGAATAAACTACTCTTTGCTTGTTTGCTTTTTTTTCTTTTTTTGAGATGGAGTCTCGCTCTGTCACCCAGGCTGGAGTGCAGTGGCGCAATCTCAGCTCACTGTAACCTCCGCCTCCCGGGTTTAAGCGATTCTCCTGCCTCAGCCTCCTGAGTAGCTGGGATTACAGGCACGCACCACCATGCCTAGCTGATTTTTTGTAGTTTTAGTAGAGATGGGGTTTCACCAACTTGGCCAGGCTGGTCTCGAACTCCTGACCTCAGGTGATCCACCCACCTCAGCCTCCCAAAGTTCTGGGATTACAGGCGTGAGCCACCCTGCCTGGCCGCTATTTTTTTTTTTATTATTATACTTTAAGTTCTAGGGTACATGTGCATAACGTGCAGGTTTGTTACATATGTATACTTGTGCCATGTTGGTGTGCTGCACCCATCAACTCGTCAGCACCCATCAACTCGTCATTTACATCAGGTATAACTCCCAATGCAATCCCTCCCCCCTCCCCCTTCCCCATGATAGGCCCCGGTGTGTGATGTTCCCCTTCCCGAGTCCAAGTGATCTCACTGTTCAGTTCCCACCTATGAGTGAGAACATGCGGTGTTCGGTTTTCTGTATTTTTAAGAGAGAGGGTCTTGTTCTGTTGGAGTGCAATGGAATGATCACAGCTCACTGCAACCTCAGACTCCTGGGCTCTAGGGATCCTCTTGCCTCAATCTCCCGAGTAGCTAGGACTATAGGCATGTACCACCATGCCTGGTTAATTGCAATTTTTAATATTTTGTAAAGATAGGGCCTCACTATGTTGCCCAGGCTGGTCTTGAACTCCTGGCCTCAAGCCATTCTCCTGCCTCAGTCTCCCAAGGCATTGAGATTATAGGTATGAGCCACTGTACCCAGCTACTGGTTGCTTTGAAGGCTACTGAATGCAATGTACACTTTTAAATAAACATCTTTGTTTAAAAAATGAAATTAGTTGCTAACAATAATAATTTTTCATAATTAAGAATCAAGACATTGAATTTTGGAAGATGTGGGCTAAGATGCAACAATTGAGTAGAGGAGAGTAATATTGGCTTTGTGTGGCTGGGCTTGGTGGCTCACACCTGTAATTCCAGCACTTTGGGAGGCCGAGGTGGGTGGATCACCTGAGGTCAGGAGTTTGAGACCAGCCTGACCAACATGGTGAAACCCTGTCTCTACTAACAACACAAAAAATTAGCTGGGGGTAGTGGCAAATGCCTGTAATTCCAGCTACTAGGGAGGTTGAAGCAGGAGAATCTCTTGAACCCGGGAGGTAGAGGCTGCAGCGAGCTGAGATTGTGCCTTTGTACTCCAGCCTGGGCAACAGGAGCGAAACTCCGTCTCAAACAAACAAACAAACAAAAAATTGGCTTTGCACTGTACATGGACATCCATTCTCCAGCTTGTTACAGTCCACGCCTGGCCCATTTGAGCCACTTTTGTTTCCTGGGGTCATCTGTAGGCATATCAGTCTGTGGTTACTGAAGTCCATCTGCTGTAGGCTGAATAATGGCTCCTCAAAAATATCCAAGTACTAATCTGTGGAACCTGTGAATGTTACCTTAAATGGCAAAAGATTTTTGCAAATGTTGGCCAGGTGTGGTGGCTCGCGTCTGTAATCCCAGCAATTTGAGAGACCGAGGCAGGCGGGTCACTTGAGGTCAAGAGTTCAAGACCAGCCTGGCCAACATGGCAAAACCCCGTCTCTGGTAAAAATACAAAAAATTAGCTGGGCATGGTGGTGGGCACCTGTAATCCCATCTTCTCCGGAGGGTGAGGCATGAGAATTGCTTGAACCCGGGTGACGGAGATTGCAGTGAGCTGGGATCATGCCACTGTACTCCAGAGGGAGATTGTCTCAATTAAAAAAAAAAAAAAAAGTTTTTTGCCAATGTCAGTAAATGAAGGATCTTGAGATGAGGAGGTTATCCTGGATTGCCAGGTGGGCCCTTCGTAATCATAAGTATCCTTCTAAGAGGGAGGCAGGCTGGGCATGGTGGCTTATGCCTGAAATCCCAGCAACTCAGCAGGCTGAGGTGAGAAGATTGCTTGAGGCCAGGAGTCCAAGACCAGCCTGGACAATATAGCAAGACGCTGTCTCTACAAAAAATTTTTTAAAAATTAGCAAGGCATGGTGGCATGGAAATCCTGGAAATCCAGGACATTGTAAACCCCTCCCTGCTCTCCCAAGGGCTGGGAATATGACTCCCTTAGGCCAATCAGATGGTTCTCCAGGAGAGTGGTTCTCAAACTGGGTTATGCATCAGAATCACAGGGAGGGATTGGTAAAAACACAAATTGCTGGAGTTGGACCCCTAGCCTTTCCAATTGAGTGGTCTGGGCTGAGAATTTGCATTCCAAACAAGCTCCCAGGTATTGCTGGTTCAGGGGCCACACTCTGAGAACCTCTGCTCTGGGAATTCGAATCCTAGGATATGGAAGACAGGCAGCAATCCCACCCTACAGGATGGTTCACAGCTCCCATGGTGAAATCCCTGAATCTGGTCTGGTTCTTGGCATTCCAAGGGTCTGGTTATTCCTCTTTTCATTTAACTTGGTGAACCATCCTCTGAGTTTAATTCCTTTTTTCTTAAGGTAGCAAGACTTGGTATCTGTTCCTTGCAAACAAAGAACTTTAACAGATTGAGCTTGCAAAGTATACCCTCAATGTGGTAAAAGGGGGAGTCCCGTGGAATAGAAGACTTACAGAGCACAGGTTAGATGCAATCTCTATCTGCCAAGACTGTATTAATATGGATCACAGACATCATTTATTGAATGCCTACATTATGTTTTATGGATGCTAAGAGTTTTATAGGCATTTTATCAGCCTTACAGTTATTCTGAAAGAAAGATATTTCTGTCTTTATTTTTCGTTTGAGGAAATGGAGGTCCAGGAATTTACTACTGGAAAGATATAAAATCAACATAAATATATCAGTAAATGGTAGGCAATACTAAAAAAAAGACAATATTTTCCTTCCTCTTAGCATGCTTCTCTCTCTCTCTCTTTCATTTTCTCTGGGTGACTAATGGTCCCATTAGCCTGCCGGCACTGTCCCTGTAAAAATTCTTTTAAAGGGGCAACAGGAAACATTGATCTTGACCAGCATAATTTAGTGTTTAAAATTTTCCAGTTTGAGGCTGGGCTTGGGGGCTTATGCCTGTAATCGTCTGAGGCATGAGGATTGCTTGAGGCTAGGAGTTCAAGACCAAACAGATGACCAACTTCGTCTCTACTAAAAACTTAAAAATTAGTCTGAGATAGTGGCATGCTCTTGTAGTTACAGCTACTTGGGAGGCTGAGGCAGGAGGATCACTTGAGCCCAGGAGTTCGAGGCTGTGGTAAGCTATGATCATGCCACTGCACTCCAGCCTGGGTGACAGAGCGAGACCCCATTTTTTTAAAAAAAATTCCAGTTTGCTTTCTGTTTTAAGTGTTAGATGGTCCATAACATCTAGAGATACCAGAAAAGTGATATTTGGCTTTTGACTTGCAAGTACATACTCAAAGCAAGTGTGACCCATGAATTTCACACGGAAGGTATGTGGGATGTAGGGAATGCTAGCAGAATGGGGAAAAATTAGCTCATTTTTATTTTTATTTATTTTTATTTTTTGAGACGGAGTCTTCTGCTGCCCACGCTGGAGTGCAGTGGCGCGATCTCGGCTCACTGCAAGCTCTGCCTCCCGGGTTCACGCCATTCTCCTGCCTCAGCCTCCTGAGTAGCTGGGACTACAGGCGCCCGCCACTATGCCTGGCTAATTTTTTGTATTTTTAGTAGAGACGGGGTTTCACAGTTTTAGCCAGGATGGTCTCGATCTCCTGACCTCGTGATCCACCCGCCTCGGCCTCCCAAAGTGCTGGGATTATAGGCGTGAGCCACTGTGCCCGGCCTCATTTTTATTTTTATTACAAATAATACTTATTGTCAGCAGCCATTGATGAGCAGCAGCCATGGTTCTGTGGTCTCCGATGTCTGTGGGTCTCAATAAGGGCCACAAGGTGAGGACCAAGAATGTGAGCAAGCACGGCACCCCACCGCAGCACAGAAAGTTCGTGAGGGACATAATGTGAGAGGTGTGTGGCTTTGTTCCATATAAGTGATGCACCTTGGGACTGTTCAAGGTCTTCAAGAAAAAGTGGACTCTCAAGTTCATTAAGAAGAGAGCGGGGACACACATCTGCACCATAAGAAGTGAGAGGAGCTGGGCAATGTCTTGACCTCCAGGAAGTGAATGGCTGCCAAGAAGAACTGAGACTTCTTCCCCTTCTGTGTATAATAAAACCTTTACAGAAAAAAAAAGAGAGAGAATGCTTATTTGCACTGGATGCTTACGTTCCATCTTGCATCAATTGACTCATCTTTTTTTTTTTTTTTTTTCTTATTTTGTCATAGTAATGATTAAGGTTAACTTTTCGCCCAGGCTGAAGTGCAGTGGCGCGATCTCGGCTCACTGCAAGCTCCGCCTCCCGGGTGTATGCCATTCTCCTGCCTCAGCCTCCCGAGTAGTTGGGACTACAGGCGCCTGCCATCTCGCCCGGCTAGTTTTTTGTTTTTTTTTTTTTTAATAGAGACGGGGTTTCACCGGGTAGGCCAGGATGGTCTCGATCTCCTGACCTCGTGATCCGCCCGTCTCGGCCTCCCAAAGTGCTGGGATTACAGGCTTGAGCCACCGTGCCCGGCCCGACTCATCTTTTACCTTAGTCATTGCTGTAGCACCTGGCTTTGCACACGTGTAACCTGACGGTCGTTCCTGTTAGCTGCACAGAGCACCTCCTGCTTTTTGCCCCAGAGCATCTCTGCTGCCTTGGTATGGAACATCCATGATAATCCATTCACTTATACACAATCTAGAAGTGGGAGGTTGTTAAAGCTCCTGGCTTAGCCTTTCTCTAGCAGGGGATGAGAGTCACTGGACAAATGCTTCCCTCTTCTGGTTCTTATCTCTTGGGAAGACAATTCTGAGCTGTGTTCTAAGGCTCCTCAGAAGGTGCTAGTGGAATGAGCCTAAATTGCCACGGTAGGACAACTCAAAGATGCTCTTTCTTTTTTTGTTGTTTTTTTGAGACAGTCTCACACTGTTGCCCAGGCTGGAGTGCAGTGGTGAGATCTCAGCTCACTGCAACCTCCACCTCCCAGGTTCAAGCAATTCTCCTACCTCAGCCCCCCGACTAGCTGGGATTACAGGCGCCCGCCACCATGTCCCACTAATTTTTGTATTTTTAGTAGAGACAGTGTTTCACCATGTTGGTCAGACTAGTCTCAAAGTCCTGATCTCAAGCAATCTGCCCACCTCAGCCTCCCAAAGTGCTGGGATTACAGGCATGAGCCACCACTCCCGGCTCAAAGATGCTCTTTCAATTAACTGTCCCTTCTTCCTTGTCTCACTCTTCTTAGTCTCCCAGGCCTCTGCTCTAGAATCACTTCTCTAAATAAACTAGCTCCCTACAAACCCAGGGCTCAGGCTTGCTTACTGTGAGAACCCAGGCTTGGACAACATTCACTGTAGATAATAAGACTATGCGGTTGCGCATGTTGGTTCACACCTGTAATCTCAGCATTTTAGGAGGCCGGGATAGGCAGATTGTTTGAGCCCAGGAGTTCGAGACCAGCCTGGACAACATGGTGAAACCCTCTCTACAAACAACAACAACAATTAGTTGGGCATGTTAGTGCATGCCTGTAGTCCCAGCTACTCGGGAGGCTGAGGCAGGAGGATTGATTGAGCCTGGAAGGTGGAGGTTGCAGTAAGCTGAGGTTGCACTACTGCACTCCAGCCTGGGTGACAGAGCGAGATCCTGTCTCAAAAGAAAGGAAGAGAGAAAAAAAAAGGAAAATAAAATTAGAACATAGAGATAAAGAAAAAGAACATGATAATCACCCACAATCTTACCTTCTCTAGAAATTTCTTCCATGCATGTTTGGGTGTATATTCTTCCTGTTAGAATGCACATACACACTTAAAAAAAAAAGATGCAACACAGGTTATACTGTTTATATGATTATATAGCCTGACTTTTTTCACTTGCTATATTGGGAAATTCTTTTCATGTGATAAAATTTTCTTCTCCAATGTAACATTTAATAGCTGCACAGTAGTTCATTTATTCATTATTTATTGAGCAGCTACTATATTCCAGGCACTGTTTTGGGTGATGAAAACACAGTAGTTAACAAAATAACAAAATAGATCAGCCCTCTACTCTTAGGGAGGTGGCATTTCCTTCCTTCCTTCCTTCTTTCTTTTCCATTTTTTTTTTTTTTTTTTGAGATGGAGTCTCGCTCTGTCACCCAGGCTGGAGTGCAGTGGCATGATCTTGGTTCACTATAACCTACGCCTCCAAGGTTCAAGCGATTCTCTTGCCTTAGCCTCCTGAGTAGCTGGGTTTACAGGTATGTGCCACCACGCCCAGCTAATTTTTGTATTTTTAGTACAGAGTTTCACCATGTTGGCCAGGTTGGTCTTGAACTCCTGATCTCAGGTGATCCACCAGCCTTGGCCTCCCAAAGTGCTGGGATTACAGACGTGAGCCACCACACCCAGCCAGGATCTTTCTTACATTCTAACGGAGCACAGTTTATTTAATCAATGTCCTGTCTATTGTCAGCAATTAGATTGCTTCTGATTTTCAGTTCTATAAACAATGTTTCAGTAAATATTCACCTAAGTATTCTTTGGACTCATGCTCAATTTTCTTCCCTTAGGGTAAATTCCTAGAAGTGGCATTGCTAGAAGAAATGAGATATGAATAAATGGGGGTGCCGGGATTCCCACCTGAATCTGTCTGTTTGACTGTAGAGCCCAGGTCATGCCATTACTATTACTACATTGAAAAAAAAAATCATGGTAACTAGAGGCAGCCATGCGATTCTTAGCTGGCCTAGGCATATGGGCTGTATAATTTAATGATTAACAGGTCATGTCTAGAGTTAAAAAAAAAAAAAAGAGTCCTGGATCTGCAAATTACCAGCTGTGTGATTTTGGACAAGTTTGCCAAATTTTTATGCCTCAGTTTCCTCATTTGTAAAGTGGGGGATAAGAATAGTTCTCATCTTAAAGCGTTGTTATTCATTCAGTAAACATTTACCACGACTCACGCCTGTAATCCCAGCACTTTGGGAGGCCGAGGCAGGCGGATCACGAGGTCAGGAGATCGAGACCATCCTGGCTAACACAGTGAAATCCCGTCTCTACTTAAAATACAAAAAATCAGCCGAGCGTGGTGGCGGGTGCCTGTAGTCCCAGCTACTTGGGCGGCTGAGGCAGGAGAATGGCGTGAACCCGGGAGGCGGAGCTTGCAGTGAGCCGAGATCGCGCCACTGCACTCCAGCCTGGGCGACAGAGTGAGACTCCATCTCAAAAACAAAACAAAACAAAACAATTATTGAGCATGTATTAATCACCAGCCTCAAAGCTAAGAGTCGCCAATCTAGAAGGGAAGGGACATATATTTTTATGTATATATATATATATACACATAAAAATAAAATTACAAATTGTGTTATGTATTATGATGAGAAGTACAGGATGCTGTGAGAATGAATAACAGGGATACCTGATGTTTCCTGAGTGGAGGTTGGAAGATTAAGTGAAATGTGAGTTGAGATATCAAAGATGTGTAGGAGTTAACCAGGTCAAGGTGGGGGGGAAACTTCCCTGCTGAGGGAACTCAGGTGCAAAGAAAACATTTTTAAGTGGAATGCCATCGTATGTCACTTTCTTTCCCATCTTAAAGCCCTTGAATTTCCTTCCGGAAATCTCTCTCCTAAGATCTGACCTTCCCTTGGCTGGTTTCTCTTTCAGATTTTTTTTTTAATTTTTTTTTTCTATAGGTTTTTTGGGAAGAGGTGGTATTTGGTTACATGAGTAAGTTCTTTAGTGGTGATTTGTGAGATTTTGGTGCACCCATCACCCAAGCAGTAGACACTGAACCCAAGTTATGGTATTTTATCCCTCCCCACCTTCCCACTCTCCCCTCTCCCCCCTCCTCCGTTTCCAAAGTCCACTGTGTCATTCTTATGCCTTTGCATCCTCACAGCTTAGCTCCCACTTATGAGTGAGAACATACGATGTTTGGTTTTCCATTCTTGAGTTACTTCACTTAGAATAATAGTATCCAACCCCATCCAGGTTGCTACGAATGCCGTGAATTCATTCCTTTTTATGGCTGAGTAGTATTCCACCATATGTATATACCAGTTTCTTTATCCACCCATTGATTCTCTTTTAGATTTTAATTTAAATAACATCTTAAAGAGACTTTCACTATCAATCCTTACCCCCCTTACCTTACCTTATTTTGTTTTCTTCCTAATACCTATCACTGATTCAAATGTTCATATTTCTTTGTTTAAAGTCTCCCTTCCCACTTAAACGCATGCTCCCAGACGTCAGGGTTTTTTGTTTTGTTTTGCAGATTTAAATGCTGAATTCTCGGTGCCTGGCATATAGTAGTCGCTCAATGCATGTTTGTTGAATGAAGGAACAATGCTCGGCCAAAAGTCAGAGCTTAGCAAAAGTGATAGGCAGGAGAGCTGACCGGCTGAGGAGCAGCTGCGTAGACCTCCGCCTAGGCGCCTCAAGCCAGACCACCACTTGCCCACAGGGGCAGCGCGGGGGGCGTGGCGGGGGCGTAGCCACCCACCCGGAACCCTAGAGCTGCGTCTACGGCGGCTTCCGGCCGCGGCGGACACTTCCCTGGGAGGGACTGTCCCGTGGCACCCGGTGGAACCGAGGAGAACGTGGAGCGCCGGGAGCAGCGAATATGGACGACTGCAGCCTGGATGAGTTCCGTCGGCGCTGGCAGGAGGAGCTGGCGCAGGCCCAGG
>NW_012121709.1:5197219-5200877 GCF_000951035.1 Colobus angolensis palliatus
TGGCTAGTTTCTTTTTGTATTTTTAGTAGAGACGGGGTTTCACTGTGTTAGCCAGGATGGTCTCCATCACTTGACCTCGTGATCCGCCTGCCTCGGCCTCCCAAAGTGCTGGGATTACAGACGTGAGCCACGGCGCCCAGCGGAGAATAATTCTTTAAGTGGCAAACTGTTTCAAGAAATAACGACCTGTTTCATGTAGTATGTAGTTTACTCAAATAGCATTAATACCTCCTATTTGAGTTTTTACCAAGTATTTAGTCCTGTGCTCTGCCCTAATTCGAATGTAACAATCCTGTGAGGTAGATTTTAACTCTTCTTTTACAAATGAAGAAACTCAGAGATTCTGTGTAACTTGCCCAGCGTTACCCCAGCTGATAGATTCTGGGGATTGAATTTGGATCCAGGTCTTTTCAATTCCAAGTTTCACCACGTGCACTTGAGTTGGCCTAAGAATCCCTTCAGGCTTTGTTATAATAAGGTTCTGGACCCTCCCCAGACCTGCTAACTCCCTCACCAGGGGAGGGGTCCTGAAATCGGATGACTGGCATGAACAGGCAAGTTTCAGACATTATACTCTACTGTATAGCCTCCTTTGCTTTAAGGTCCTGATTCTCAAGGCTTTCCATTTGTAACACCTTAGAGGTATAGGCATTGATGCCAAAAATAGTAAAGAAGTAAATCAAGTACAGTTGACCTTTGAACAACAGGGGGGTTAGGGAAACTGATCTCCTTGCAGCAAAAAATCTGCGTGTAACTTTTTACTCTTCCAAAACTTAACTACGAATAGCCTACTGTTGACCAGAAGCCTTAGAGATAGCAGTCAGATAACGCATATTTTGTATTTTATGTGTGTTACATACTGTAGCCTTACAATAAAGTAAGCTAGAGGAGAAAGTGTCATTAATAAAATTATAAGAGAAAATGTATTTATTCATTAAGTGGAAGTGGCTCATCACAAAGGCCATCATTCTCATTGCCTTCACGCTGGGTAGGCTGCTGCTGCTGCTGCGATGGAGGGATTGGTCTTGCTGTCTTGGTGGCAGAGGTACAAGGAGAGGCAGGTACATTCGAAGCAACGTTTATGGAAAAAACCTGCATCCAAGTGGACCCAAGCAGTTCAAACCCGTGTTATTCAAGGGTTTGTTGTATTCTAAAAATAGACGGGACCTACATACTGGAGGATCTGGAGGGCACATCCGAATCTGTTTCATGTTGTTGGAAAAGGCCTTCCCTGTCTTCCTGGAACTCACGTCCCTGGTCTCTTCTGATCCCTTCAGAATCACCACATTAGGTACTACTAGGTTCTCTACGAGTAGCATACAACCTTTGGGGCACCTCTAATTTTAAAGGTGCCCTTTAGTACCTATCTCGTGAAGAGGTCATGAAATAGGCGTGGAACTTAGCACCAAACCTGGAGTACCGTAAGGGCCCAATAAATGTAAGCTGGTGCCATTTTCATTAGTACTCAGAGTTTGCTATGCTATTTCACTTCCTCTTTGCTGAAACTTTTCACCGATGAGCCCTTAACTTCCACCTCTTGTGAATCCCTGGAGGGCAGGATCTGTTGCCTTACTATTCTATCTCCACCTGCCGTACTAGTACAGTAGGGGCCCTATCTACATTTGTTGAGTTGAAATGATGTGGGCAAAATCGCTGCTTCTGACAGCAACTTTATAAAGGCTCTATTGTTGTTAGAACCCTTGAACATTCAAAGCATCCTTCCAGGTTAAGATATGGAGTTTTAAGTCTGCTGAAAGTGTTAATACTGCTGGCCAATATTTATCACTCACTGTCAATATTTAACCTGTCAGATCCTGCATCTATGTTGCCAACAAGATAGATTTAATGACTTAACCTTCTTCTGTTTTTAAGTTAAACACAAATAAGGAAGCTCCCTAATGTGAACACTTTTCTTCTGGCCAACATTCTGTGAGACGGCAAACCAAACCAAATGTGTACTCATGAATTGACTTACCTGGAATAACTTCCTTTCCTCTTTCCTGTTCTTTGCCTACCTTTTACAGCTCAGCTTGAGTTCTGGCTCCTGTGTTAATTCTTCCCTGATTTCTCCAATCCAAATTTCTCCCTTTCCCCCAACGAAAAAGTTCTTATCCTCAGTGCCGTTCATTTTTTCATGTTATTCACGAATTAGCAGGCCTCTACTTATGAACTTTTTGAAATGATGCCTGTGTATACTAGAACAACTTGTGACTTACATCTGGTCTTTGTTGGAAGGGTCTGCTGCTTGAAGCAGCTCGGGTTTCATTCATTCATCCCATAAATATTTATTAAGTGTCTTCTTAGGACCAGCCACTGTTCCAGGCACTGGAACATCGAACAAGACAGAAAAAAGCCTGTGCCCTTGTATAACTTACATGCTGGGGAAGAGGGAGTTAGACAATGAACAAATAATTGTCAGGCAATAAATGTTCTGGAGAAAAAATAAGCAGACGGATAGAGTGTATCTGCCAGAGGAGGGGCTGTAATTTTAAGTAGTGCTGTCCAACAGGATCTTTCTGGGAAGGTCATGTTTCATGGAGAGCCTACAGGAGGTGAGGACTGAACATACAGAGATCTGGGGGAGGGGATTCTAGGCCAAGACCGGCAAGTGCAAAGGTTCTGTGGTGGCTGGGACCCACACTTAGTTGAATGCTCTGTTGCCTTGATCATTTTCAATGATCTTAATAATTTCTGACCAACGGGCCCCACAAATTCTATAGCCAGTCCTGATGGTGGGAATGTGCCTGCAGTGTTTGGGCCCCCTATATGTGAATATCTTTACTCTTTTCACAAAACCACACCCACTGTGGTACCCCTGTGGGACCTGAAGCTTCTCCTCTTCCTGTCTTCTCTCCTTATCATGTCCTCAAGCTCAGATCCCCGTTTAGACTAAAAGGGGGCTCAAAGCAGAGGCCCAGCCCATTTGGCTTCACACCACCCTCCTTCACCACCACACCCAGCCTCCTGGGATTTCCCCAGCACTTGCCCTTCTTTAGGTTAACGTCGTCCACCTTCTTCCCTTGCCAGAGTCCCCAGGGGAGTGGGAATGTGTCTTGAAGCTGGAAAGCCTATTCTCGTAAAAAAAAGGATAAATCAGATTCCGTGGACATTTATTGTGCATCTACTGTGTGCAAGGCACTGAGCTGGTTAGATTCTGTAGTATTATACTTCACTTACGTCACCTGCACATACGATCAACAAGTATTTATTGAATCCCTTTTGCTCTTCCTTATAGCTAGGCACGGGGATTAGGTTAAATATTAAGAAATAAATTGTTTTTTTGTGGACTGCTTGGGAGCTTAGCCGCTCTTTATAGCATTGTTTGTTTGGAGAAATGATTTCCAACTTCTATATAGTTGGCTTACTAATGAACTTTGGAGTGCCTTAGGGGACGATCTATATTGCCTGTTGTAGTCTCCTGTATTTATTTCATTTTACATGACAATGACTTACCTCTATAAAAGATTTTAGCTCTTTGAGTGTAGACTATTTCTTATATACTTGCTGACAGCACCTTGCTCCCCCTAGCACCTGGTGTGGCCCTGAATTTAGATAGTATTTTGAACATAAGTTACCTTACTTGAAAAATGTGGGCCGGGCACGGTGGCTCAAGCCTATAATCCTAGCACTTTGGGAGGCTGAGATGGGCGGATCACGA
>NW_012121709.1:5201164-5201727 GCF_000951035.1 Colobus angolensis palliatus
TGTGTTGCTTTTCTGCATCTGTGAAAATATCATGTGCTCACTGTAGGAATATTTAGGAAATTAAGAATAGAACCAAATAAAAATCTTTACTGATATCATTGCTTAGAGGCTACCATTGTTAACATTTTGGTGTATTTCTGATGTTCATTTTTTTTTCTTTTGGAGACAGGATTTCTCTCTTTTGCCTAGGCTGGAGTGCAGTGGTGTGATCATGGCTCAGTAGCCTCAACCTCCCAAACTCAAGCCATCCTCCCACCTCAGCCTCCTAAGTAGCTGGGACTACAGGTGCACACCACCACACCTGGCTAATTTATTTCTATTTTTTCTAGAGACGATGTCTCACTATGTTACCTGGGCTGGTCTTGAACTCCTGGCCCCTAATGAGCTGTCCATCTCAGTCACCCAGTATTGGGATTACAAATGTGAGCCACTGTACCTGGTCTATTTCTGACTTTTTTTCTTTTTGTATATAAGAATATATATTTTGAGACAAATTGTGGATTATAAATGGATGCTTTTTTGTCTTGACTGCCTTTCAGACCTTCCCCTCCCCCCCGCCCCCA
>NW_012121709.1:5203891-5222471 GCF_000951035.1 Colobus angolensis palliatus
ATGGTCTCGATCTCTTGACCTCGTGATCCGCCCGTCTCGGCCTCCCAAAGTGCTGGGATTACAGGCTTGAGCCACTGCGCCTGGCCAAAATCTGCTCTTCTAGCTATTTGAAAATATACAATAAATTGTTGTGAATTATAGTCAACTTGTAGTGCCACAGAGAACCAGAACTCGCCTCCTGTCTAGCTGCACTTTTATATCCATTAACCAACCTCTGGCTGATAGTGTCTTTCAGATAACAAGGTATTTCTCTGCACACTAGTAGCAAGTAGTGTTTGTTTTTTAACCTACATTTATGAACTGTGGGAAGTAACCAATCAGAGTGCCTAAGACATTCTGCCGCCGCGACAGTAGTAGGATTTACGTGGTTACTAGACCACAGCTTTTGTTGTCCAGAATGTGGCTTCACATCCTTGTCACATCATGCACACTTATAAAAGAGGTGTGTTTTCAACCACAGGGCCAAATACGCTCATAACTCTGTCTCTTGTAAGGTGTTTCCCAAATGATATTTCCAATAATAATGAACTCAAGTTGATGAATCAGTTACTAAACCTTGAATTTACTCTGGTTTGTTGGTTGGCTGGTGGAGTGATGTCACTCATTTATCTGCATTCTGATATCCTCCTCAAGGAGGGGAGAGGAAGTAGCTTACCTAGACTAATGTCTCTGGAGGTGTGCGTAAGAACCCTTGGGAATATATTAAACACAGGACTATCATGGGTCATGTCTATCGCTTTGGCTAAAAAAAAAAAAAAAGATTGAACTTTTCAAAAAATAGATTCTGAAATGGAGATTTGCATGTAGGTGCTTTAGTGGGTTTTCCTTTCAGGGAGGTCCTGAACTGAGCAAGGGGGCCAGGCCTTTGTACCCAGCCATGGACTAGTCATTGGATACAGGCTGCCTTAGCGGAGATGGGAGGGGATGCAACTTGGGTGAGGCAGCTTGTTTGGCCAAAGGCATTGCCTGCAAAGGGACTCAGCTGTCAGTCAACAGCAGGCAGCATTTTCATCTAGGGGAATGAGTGGGACCGAAGCGGGATCTAAGTGACCCACTGCAGTCGGATGACAGGGAGCACTGATACAGTGTTATGCCAGAATTATTCTTTAAGTGTGCAGCATGAAACTTGAGCATTTGGTCTCCTCACCTTGGCGGGGGGTCTACATATTTCTTGAGATGTGGACCTTCCTTTAGTGTATTGGTTTCTTTTTTTTCCCTACCATTTTCCAGTGGTTAGCCACACGGAAGGTCATCTACATGAAAGTCTGGGACTTTTATCTCTTTTGGAGTTTAGATAATAATTCTGAGAGCACAGTGATTTTTTTAAGTTTGGCTGCGTAACGTCATTTACAAAATTACAGTTCAATGCTTTGAAACAGTGTTGCCCTTCGGAACTTGTAAATGATCAAGAACCATCATAATGCATGCATTAAGAGTGAGACCAGCATGGGGTCTCATTTTTATTCTTAATAGCATACCTATTTCACAGAATGCTTTTACCTGTTTTACAGATGAGAAAGCACAAATGCACTTAACCCGGTTGCTTGTTGGTAAGGTGAGCGAACAGATGTATCAGCTTGAATCTTTGCTCTGAACCTCCATGCTGGGTTGCATTCCAGAGATTATGGTGGTTGGGATCAAGGATGCTGGTGGTAGGGCTAGGGTGGTGCCAAGATACAGGCATTATCTTCCGTGATGAGGATGGAGGCTAGGCCAACGGAGTAGGCAAAAGATGGAAGGCTCCTGTCACCAGAGGTGTGACTTTTCTGTACCAGAATAGCTAAAGACAAAGATGATGGTGTCCTTTGCCTTGTCAGAGTAGTGTCAAGTCCAGAAACCAGTTCCTAGTGAGTCTTAAATGGGACCAATTGAAGAAAGCGATGCCTGGCAAGTAGTTTCAATGAATGCAGGCTTTTCCTTGCCTTTGTTCTGGTTGTAGGAGGATAAGGAACATTTTTCTCTTGTTTCTTTACCAAGTAGGTAAAGAAGGCCTCTCCACAATGTCAAAATAATCCAAAAAAGAAAGCAGGAGGAAGACCATGATTACAAATGAAAGTTTCATCTCGAGTGTAGCTTTCCTTGGCAAGCAGTGACTCCCTCCAGTGTTGATTTGAGGAGTCTCAAGTTGTATCTGGGCCTAGAGAGAAAGTGATGCCTCTTTTTCTTGATGAGTGAAACCAGTTAGTTGTGGGAGGGGAGGGAGCCTGACATTAAGCCAATGACTTTCCATTATTTTTTTAGGCAAGCACCCCTGAGCCTTCTAATTACACTTGCAGATTTTTTTTTTTTTTTTCTGTATGGCCAAAATTTCTCTCTTGATTTAACATTCTGTTCCTTCTCTTTGCCCACAGAGAGCTGTCAACTCTTACTCTTTTTTTCCTCCAGAGATCCCTTTTGGCCTTCATCCTTTGCACTATTTTTGCAGTTAAATACTGCATTTCCTTTTTATGCTCTGGGCTGTCTTTTAGCCCCGAGACTCCTAGATGAACAGAAACTTCATTCCAGAAAAATCTTTACCCTGAGTCTTGGTAGGGTCTAAATCAGTGCTTAGACTCCCTTAAAAAACACTGAGGTGATTTTTTGTTTGTTTTGAGACAGCAGCCTTGCAATACGTAAGACCTCTGCATTTGACTGGTGAATTAACAATTCGCTTGTAAGCAATAAGTCACTGATGTCAGCCAAAGCTTATTAAAAATGGATTTTATTAAGTGAATGCTATTGGGGCACAGAGTGCAGCTTTTCCTAGCTTCGCAGAAGCCCATACCAAAGTGAGCTTTGGCAGGTGGATTGGGAACAGACAGAGGGGTACATACGTACACTTGGCTTTTTTTCTGTTTTACACTCATATTGCTTTGTGCTACCAGGATCGTCATGACAGCCTTATCTCTCAAATAAAGCCCGTTACCTCATCTCTAATTGCTTATCCAAAGGCAGTCGAGCTCTGATTTCTTTGCGTTAATAAATGACACCGAAGAAGAACTGCTTTGTTTGCACTGGTCCACTCAGGTTAACCAGTGTAAGCCCCTGAGAGCATTAGGAAACCTTGCACTTCTCCAAGGAGAGGTGGCGTTCACCTCCGTCAAGAGCAGTGTCTGCTTGTTTACTTTTTGCTCATGTTTATAGCCCTGTTCTTTTCCCAGTGAAAACCCCTTAGTGACCTAAAGCAGCTTTTCTCTAGCTGTGTGTGCTCACTCCCTTCCTTGTTGGGAGTAGTGGTGGTTGTCCTGGGAGGAGGGGTGGCCTCCCTGATTTCAAGGCTCACTTTCTTGGCCGCCTGCTGCTCACCTTTCCTTAGAGGTCAGGAGGCTTTCCACAGACCTTGGCACTGATTCCTGTGCCATACACCAGGCTGGAAGATAGCACCCCTGCTGCTTTGTGAAGCACCATGGGAAATGGTCATATGGGTTTCCTAAGTGAATGTGAGGAGTGGAGGCGTAGGGGGGTCAGAGAATGGAGGATGGCTGGCAGGTTCTGAAATAGTTCCATGACTGCCTCGTGAAACAGTACGGATGCCTCCCTCCTGGGAAATAGCCTCATCTATCTTGTTACCACCTAAGAATATCTCTGGTCATTTAAAGGGCCTGTAAATTTGAGTTATTCCTATATCTAAGAATTGTAAACTTACTTCCTTTTTTTTTCCCCTCAGAATGAAATGAATGATGTGCCTTTCTTTGATATCCAACTGCCTTATGAATTGGCAATCAATATATTTCAGTATCTGAACAGGAAAGAACTAGGAAGATGTGCACAGGTAAGCTGTCGCCAACAGATGTTCAAGATTTTCCTAAATGTGTGATTAAAGTATAGGACTCTCCTAGGTAATAGAAATTTACTCACAGAATTATAAACTTTGCAGAATTAACGACTTGGATGGCAAGTTTACTTGAAGGAAAGCCACCTTGACCTTAAAGGATTATGTTCCACATCACCACTCGGTGTGTATCTTTCTGTGGCCCAAGAGCTCTTTTCTCCCTGCAGTCTGAGTTATGGCTGACCTGTGGCAGTGTGCTGGTGGCCGACAACTTAGTGCTCAGCCTTTATTGAGCTTGTCTGTGCTGTTAATGTACCCACAGTTTTTAATGCAAAGATGTGAGCCCTTGGTTAAATTGAGCCAGTTGTTAGGTTGGTAGCTGAGGGGTCAGCCCGGGGACAGAACATGTTTTAGGTGAAGTCATGTTTTAGGTGTATAGTCCAAAGTACCCCTTAAACGTTAGTATCTCACTCAGTGAGGTGCAAGGCGAGTGAGAACTGAGACCCACCAAGGGAATTGCAAATCAATGTCACCCGTCTCACGCTTACTCTGGGGCGTATGCCTGTGGAGTGGAATGGTGGGAGATATCGTTTAGGCCAAACTGCATTGTGTTTAGGAATCATGGTGGAATCTTGATAAAATGCAGGTTCAGATTCAGGAGATCTGGGGGTGGGGCCTGATGGTCTACTTTCTTTTTTTTTTTGAGACGGAGTTTTGCTCTGTCGCCCAGGCTGGAGTGCAGTGGGACGATCTTGGCTCACTGCAACCTCTGCCTCCCGGGCCTAAGCAGTTTTCCTGCCTCAGCCTCCTGAGTAGCTGGGACTACAGGCACGTGCTGCCATGCCTAGCTGACTTTTGTATTTTTAGTAGAGATGGGGTTTCACTGGCCAGGCTGGTTTCAAACTCCTGATCTCAGGTGATCTGCTGCCTTGGCCTCTCAAAGTGCTGGGATTACAGGCATGAACCACTGCCGGCCCCATTAAGTCTACTTTCTAAGCAGGGGATGCCAGTGTGGCTTTGGCCACACTTTGAGAGAGGCAAAGGTTTATACCATTAAAATTGTTCTCTTATTCTTGTCTTTTTGGCCAAGAGTGTGTGATTGATTTTTCCTTTCTTTTTTTGAGGCAGAGTCTTGCTCTGTCACCCAGGCTGGAGTGCAGTGGCATGATCTCGTCTTCCTGCAACCTCTGCCTCCTGGGTTCAAGCTATTCTCTTGCCTCAGCCACCCAAGTCGCTGGGATTACAGGTGCATGCCACCACACACAGCTAATTTTGTATTTTTAGTAGAGTCAGGATTTTTGTCATGTTGGCCAGGCTGGTCTCGAACTCCTGACCTCAAGTAATCCACCCATCTCGGCCTCCCAAAGTGCTGGGATTACAGGCCTGAGCCACTGCGCCTGGCCTGATTTTTCTTTTTTAAAAATTTCATTTTAGTTTTTTAAATGGACAAATAAAGTTATATATATTTATCAGGTATAACATGATTTTTGAAATATCTATGCATTGTGGAATGGCTCAGTTGAGGTAACTAACATGTATTACCTCATATACTTATTTTCTGTGGTGAGAATACTTAAAATCTATTCTCTTAGTGATTTTCAAGTATACATCATTAACTAAAGTCACTATACTGTACAGTAGAGCTCTGAACTTATTTCTCCCATCTAACTGAAATTTTGTGTCCTTTGACATCTTTCCAGTGTCCCATCCTGCCCTGCCAGCCACTGGTAACCACCATTCTACTCTCTACTTCTATGAGCTTAACCTTTTTAGATTCTGCGTTTAAGTGAGATCATGCAATATTTGTCTTTCTGTGGCTGGCTTGTTTCACTTAACATAATGCCCTCTAGGTTCACCCACCATGTTGTTGTAAATGGCATGATTTCCTTCCTTTTTTTTTTTTTAAAAAGGCTGAATAGTATTCCATTGTGTATACATACCACATTATCCATCATTTATCTGTTGATTCTGTATCTTGGCTGTTGTGAATAATGCTGCAGTGAGTCTGGGAGTACAGAGATCACTTTGACATACTGATTTCACTTCTTTGGATGTATACCCAGCAACCAGAATTGCTGAATCATATGGTAGTTTTATTTTTAATATTCTAAGGAACCTCTGTTTCCTTAATGGCTGTGCTAATTTCCATTCCCACTAACAGTGTGCAAGGGTTCCCTTCTCTCCATGTCTTTGTCAGCACTTGTTTTGTCTTTTTGGTAATAGCCATTCTGACAGGTGTAGTTTTAATTTGCATTTCTCTGATGATTAGTACTGTTGAGCATTTTTAAATATACCTATTGGCCATTTGTATGTCTTCTTTTGAGAAATGTCTATTCAGGTTCTTTGTTCATTTTTAAATTGGGTTTTTTGTCTTCTTTCTATTGAGTTGTTTGAGTTCTTTATGTAATATTTTGGATATTAACTGCTTATCAGATACATGGTTTGGAAATATTTTTTCTCATTTTGTAGGTTGTCTCTCTACTCTGTTGATTGTTTCCTTTGCTGTGCAAAAGCTTTTTAGTTTAATGTAATCCCATTTGTCTGTTTTTGTTGCCTGTTCTTTTGGGGTCATATCCAAAAAATCATTACCTATACCAGTGTCATGGAGTTTTCCCCTGAGTTTCTTTCTCATAGTTTTACAGTTTCAAGTCTTATGTTTAAGATTTTAATCCATTTTGAGTTTATTTATTTATTTATTTTTGAGACACAGTCTCACTCTGTTGCCCAGGCTGGCATGCAGTGGTGTGATTGTAGCTCACTGTAGCCTCGAACTTTTGGGCTCACATGATTCTCCCACCTGAACCTCCAGAGTAGCTGGGACTACAGGCTCACGCCAACATGCCCAACTAACTTTTAGATTTTTTGTAAGGACAGGGTCTTGCTTTGTTGCCCAGGCTAGTCTCGAACTCCTGGCTTCACGTGAGAGTTAACTTCTTTATAATAGTATGAGATGAGGATCTAACTTCATTCTTCTGTATGTGGATATCCAGTTTTCACAACACCATTTATTGAAGAGACTTTTTTCCCCATTGTGCGTTCTTAGTGCCTTCATTGAAAATCAATTGACTGTAAATGCACAGACTTATTTTTGGACTGTCAATTCTGTTCTACTGGTCTGTGTATCTGTTTTTATGCCAGTGCCATGCTGTTTATATTGCTATAGCTTTGTAGTATATTTTGAAACGAGGTATTATGATGCCTTCAGCGTTGTTCTTTTTGCTTAGGATTGCTTTGGCTATTTGCAATGTTTTGTGTTTTTATGCAAATTATATCATTGTTTTTTTCTATATCTGTGAAAAATGTCTTTGGAATTTTGATAGAGATTGCATTTCACTCACTTTGAGTAGTATGGACATTTGGATAATATTCTTCCAATCTATGAACATGGAATATTTTTCTTTTTATTTGTATCTTCTCTTTTCTCCTTAGTGTTTTATAGTTTTCAGCATACTGGTCTTTAGCTTCCTTGGTTGAATTTGTTCCTAAGTATTTATTTTTGGTGTGGCTATTGTGAATGGGATTATTTTCTTGATTTCTTTTACAGATAGCTTGTTGTTAGTGTATACAAACTCTACTGATTTTTGCATATTGATTTTGTACCCTGCAGTATCACTGAATTTGTTTATTAGTTTCTTGGTGGGGTATTTAGGGTTTCCTATGTTTATGTTTATATTGTCTATAAACAGGAACAGAATAACTTCCTCCTTTCTGCTGGGATGCCTTTTATTTCTTTCTGTTGCCTAATCGCTGTGACTGGGACTTCTAGTACTATGTTGAATGGAAGTGGTGAGAGTGTGCATCCTTGTCTTATTCCTGAAGAAAAGCTTTTAACTTTTCACTGAGTATGATGTTAGCTTTGGTTTTGTCACATGTGACCTTTATTGTGTTAAAGTCCATTTCTTTTATACCTCATTTATTAAGAGTTTTTATCATGAAAGGATCTTGAATTTTCTCAGATGCTTTTTCTGCACCTAATTGAGATGATCACACCATTTTCCTCCTTCATTCTGTTAATGCATTGTAGTACATTTATAGATTTCTGTTGATTTTTCATAAGTTAAATGGGTGTATGTATGATTGCTAACCATTTGACCTTTGATGGACAACTGTATTGTCTAGGAGACACTGGAGTATCCATTCTCCATAACTGCCAGAAAATTAGTTTGTTTAGTGGTTAACATTTTCATCCCTGGATTCTATAATACATTTTACACAGGTGTTTACAGCTTCAGGAGAAAGGGTTTGCAACATTCACTGGTAGGAAAACTACATAAAATTCAAAGCACCACCAAGACTATGAAGTTCAGCACATGAAGGTGGTTTGAGAATGGTGAAAACTGTAGCCAAATTTAGACTCTAGAGCTTGCTACCTCCATGGCAGTTCAGTGAAATCACACATGATACAGGACCATTTAGACAGTTTATGGTGTTCTACTCTTTCTTTTTCTTTGATGGAGTCTCGCTGTCGCCAGGCTGGAGTGCAGTGGCGCGATCTCGGCTCACTGCAAGCTCTGCCTCCCAGGTTCAAGCGATTCTTCTGCCTCAGTCTCCCAAGTAGCTGAGACTACAGGTGTGCCACCACGCCCAGCTAATTTTTGTATTTTTAGCGGAGACTGGGTTTCACCATGTTGGCCAGGATGGTCTCCATCTCTTGACCTTGTGATCCACCTGCCTCGGCCTCCCAAAGTTCTGGGTTACAGGCGTGAGCCACCATGCCCAGCCGTTCTACTCTTTAATGATTAAGCATTTTGCTTAATCATTTTTCTACTTGAATATGAATTTGAAAGAATTTTCAATATTCTTGATTGTTGCAGTATTGCTTAAGTGGGGGCATTGGCAAATATTTTTTGATGCAGCGTGTGTGTCTTTAGGAAATGATGGAAATTATTGAAAGGCTAAAATTCACTTAAAAAATGTGCTGAAGTGTAAACTGTGCTTAGAGCCTATCAGTTGCATTAAGCATGAGTACCTATATTGTTTTCTTTCCCCTTGGAAATTTGATTTGTTATATTCTAACTTTACACATTGGCCCTGCTCCCAAGAGTTGAAAACAAGAGTGTAGCTAAATGAGGCCAGTTCCTGGATTTCAGCCTGATGCTGTTAGCCGAAGTCTTGGAACAGGGTCTAATAGCTAGCTGCTTTACACAAAGTCAGCATTAGATGATAAAATCTTCATTCTTGATAGCAAGCTGCTGTTTAAGAAATCATTTCTTTTAACATTGCTTTTTGCTCTCCTGCTTTGTAGAGAGCCATGTGGCTTTCACATCTGCTGCTGGTTTTCTCATCCAAAGAATTTATCAGAGAAAGATAGAATCTAGTGGAAGAAGAGATCCCCTTTTGGTACAATGGGGCTGCATTACGGGGTAGATTGGTTATGCTGGTGAGATTATTCTGCAGGTGTGAACAGTTTAATTTGCAACACAGTAGTTTAATTGTCCACCAGAATTCTTCCCTCTATGGCCAGTTGGATTTGGCTGTTTTTGTTGTTGTTGTTAACCCGGTTTTTAGAGCACATGTATAAGAATAGAAAATATTCTTAAACAAAACCCTGTTAGTGTACAGTGACTAAGTTGGCTGTGATCTGTGAAGTCATTATTTTTATGGAGCTCTTACATGAGAATGACAATAGATGGCCAGTAGTTTGTAGAATTGGCTTTGTTTCATCAATCATTAAAATTAAAACCACAAAATAATTAAAATAAGTGGCATTTTCATTTGTTTCTTGGGGTGTTTTTATTTTGAAACAGGGAGGAAGTCCTTCTGTGGAATGTCCTACTGCTTTATGATTTCATTTTAAAGAGGCTTGCATTTTTTCTCTCTCTCCATCTCTCTTTTAATCTAGGTGCCTTGGGATTTTAGTGAAATTGAGCCAGTTATGTGGAACTGGCACCATGAACTAAATGTATGCCCTTGGAGAAAACCTGTTTGCTTAGATCTTTATGCCAAATTGGTAACTGACTAACAGTAAGAAACTCTGTTACTGGGAGGCCTTTGAGATTTAATTATCCCACAAACCATGCCTGAGTCTGATTTTGCTTTGACTTTGCCTTCTTTCCATATCCCCTCCTCTTTTTCTGCTTTTGGGGCTTTATGTTTTGAAAACTGAACTCCCGCTACATTAGTTTGTGATCCTTGTGTACTTTTGATGCTGAGGTCTCCAGCTCCTTCCTTTCAATAGTTGTCCCTCAAGGGACTTAATATCTCTGTGGGAGTGTTTCTTGCTGAAACATCTTGAAAACAGTGTAGCTTTTAGTAAGCAAAGTTACTTGTTGGACAGTTCATTGAACAGGTTTACAATCTTGCTATTTATAATTTTATGTTCATCTTTTTTCATGCCCACAGGATTCCTGGCATTTAAAGGAGACTATTTTTTAGTGGATAACAATGACACAGTTGTTGATTTCAAAATTACAAGTTGGTTTTTAGGAGAAAAGTAAGTCTGCCGTTATATTACAACATGAATAATTCAGAGGAGAGATGGATTTTAGGTATTTACCAACATTCATTTTTTAAACTTTAAAAATTATTATAAATTCATAGGAAGTTGCAAAAAAATAGTACAGAGAGTTCCCGTGTACCCTACCCCCAGTCTCCTCCATTGGTAATATCCCACTACAGAACAGTAGCAAAACCAGGACCTGACATTGGCACAATCCACAAATCGCTATTTTACATGCACATATTTGTGAACTTACGGAACTTTACATGGATGTAGATTTGTGTGACCACCGTAGTCAACATGTAGAACATTCATCACAAGAATCTTTTGTGCTACTCTTTCACAGCCTTTGACGGCGACACTGGCCTCAAGTCCTTTCCCTGAGCCCTTCACCCCCAGCTCCATCTCTAACCCCTGGCAACCACTGATCTGTTCTCCAGCTCTATAATTTTGTTTTCAGTTTTTTAATGTATATTTTAGTTCTTTGTATTTCCTAATGTGTAATTTTAGGAATTCAGCCCCGTAAGTAATGATGTCGTGCTTTTCAAGTAAAAGGTAGAGAAACGTGCATAAACAAAGCAATAAAGAAAAAGAGGGATGCCACAGAGGTTAAAAACTTGAAATTTATAATATTGGTGAGCAAGAAGTAGGTGACAGCAAAAAAAATAAGTAATTGTAGAACTAAAGACCAGTATATTAGATGATGGTATTTCAAGTTTCAGGGAAAATGTGATTTTGTGTCCATGTAGGAGAAACTAAAATCCAGGCGCTTATAGCTAAAGATCTATAATCTTAATGAAGTCTATGTAAGTCAGGAATCCATTGCCAAGTGAGGCTGAATTGATTTTCCTGGCAAAAGTGATTCTGCAGACCTGTAGTTGCTGGCAGGGTTCCCTTAGTTCTTTACTTTCACCCTTGCCACCAGACTTCTCTATCAGGAAGTTATATGGAAGGTTCCTTGTATGCTGGAGACCCAAGTGCCCTCAGGAGTTCCTTTTAATTCATGTGATTGTTGTGGCTGCCTCCTTTAAGCACAAATTTAGGGAAAGGCAAAATCACTCTAAAAAACAGATTGGGAGCTAGATGAAACAAGAATGGCAAATGATCATTGAGCCAAGTAATGGGTACTTTGGAGTTCTTTATATTGTTCACTTTACTCTTGTGTGTTTGAACTTTTCCACAATTAAAAAGTTTACTAGAAAAAAAAGCATAAAGCAAAAATAATACATGTGAATAAGAAAGAGCCTACGGAGGGCAGCACATGCCAGGAGCTGAGCTGTGTCTGTGACCTTTGAGAATAAAAGCAATCTAATTTTTTTTAAAAAGTTGGACTTTTTATCTCATTCAGTTATTTACATAGAGCTGATTATGTATGTGTGAGGTACTGTTCTATATAGTGAAGACAGCTGAGAATAAAACATAAAAAACCTGCTTCTCAGAGAGCTTCCATTGTATACAATAAAGACATGATTAAATAGAGTTATCAGATGGCAGTGAGTGCTATGGAGAAGCACAAGACAGTAGAGGTGATGTGGGGGTTGCACTTTTGAGTGGCCAGGGAAGACTTTGCAGAGAAGGTGAGCTTTGAGCAAAGAGCTCAGGGAGGGGTGAAGGACACTGTGCAGATCTCTGGCAGAGTGGAAGAGCAAGGGCGAAGGACTTGAGGCAGGCGCAGCTGAAGCTCATCTGAGGCAGAGTGCACCTGCTGTGTTTGAGGAACAGCAGGAAGGTCCAAGTGGGTGGCTATGGTACGCTGAATAATGGCCCTCTCCCAAATACGCTCATGTCCTAATGCCTGGATCCCACGAGTATGTTACCCTTCATGATAAAAGGCTCTTTGCAGATGTGATTAGGTTAAGGATCTAGAGATGGGGTGATTATCTTGGATTATCCAGGGGGGTCCAGTGCATTACAAGTCTCCTTGTAAGAGGGAGGCAGGACGTCAGGGAGGAGAGGAGATGCTGTGTTGCTGGCCTTGAAGGTGGAGGAAGGGGCCACAAGCCAAGAAACGTAGGTAGCTTGAAGCTGGAAAAGGTAAGAAAATAATTTTCACCGGGCGCGGTGGCTCATGCCTGTAATCCCAGCAATTTGGAGAATCACTTGAACCTGGGAGGTGGAGGTTGCAGTGAGCCCAGATCACACCATTGCACTGCAGCCTGGGCAGCAAGACAGAAACTCCGTCTCAAAAAAAAAAGAAAATAATTTTCTTTCTGAAGCCTCTGGAAGGAATGCAGCCCTGCCCACACCTTGCTTTTACATTTCTGGTCTCCAGAACTATAAGAGAATAAATCTGTGTTGTTTTAAGCAGCTAAGTTTGTAAGTTTGTTAGCGCAGCCATAGGAAACTGATACGGGGGTGTGGTGAGCAGAAAGGAGTAAGAGGAGGAGAAGGCTCAGAATGAGAGAAGCACTTAATCTGTTAAAAGAACTCGAAGTTTTATTGTAAATGAGATGGGAAGCCTTTGGAATGTTTTAAGCTTAGGGGTGATGAGAACTGCCCTACATTTTAAAAGGGACCATTTGGGCTGCTGTGTGGAGAATCGGTTGTTGGGGGACAAGGACAGCAGCAGGGAGACCAGTTAGGAGGCCACTGAAATAATCCAGAGAAGAGCATGTGGTGCTTGGGCCAGGATGGTACCAGCAGAAGTGGACAGAGTCAGGATTGCAGATGGGCTGGATGTGGGGACAGAAGGAAGAGAGTCAACAAGGACTCCACGGTGTTTGTCCTGAGCAACTGAAGGAATGAGGTCACCGTTTACTGACAAGGAGCAGACCATGCAAGGAGCATGTGTGGGTGTGGGGGAAGATCCCTCATTGGTTGTGAGGCTGAGGATGAGCTCTTTGTTGAGCTCTGGGCTGAAGATGGAAATTTGGAAGCTGTCAGCCACATTGATGGTATTTAAGGCCAGGAGACAAATGAGAACATTAAAGAAGTGAGTGTAAATAGAGGAGGGGATCAGGGATGGAGCCCTGGTGCCCCACAAGGATTAGAGGCTGTGGACATGAGCAGGGCCAGCACAGAGGACCGGGAAGGAGCTCCCTGCCAGGCAGGAAGAAAACTCAGGTGTGTCGTTCCCTGGAACCACGGGATAAACGTTTTCCAGGAGGAGAAAGTGTTAAGCGCCGCTGTTCATCAAGAGGAGGACTGAGAAATGACCGTTGGGTTTTGCAAGTTGGAAGTCACTGGTGACCTTGACCAGAGTCAGTGGTATGTTGGGGGCGAAAGCTAGTGGCTCAGGAGCAAGTGGAGAGAGAGGAAATGGGGATAGTGAGTGCATAGAAAGCCGTCTGTATGTGGTGTGTCCTCCCACAGTAGACTTGGTGTGTGAACCTGTGAAGGGAACAATGAGACTTCCCCTCTGTGAGCCTCACTGGTAACCCTAATCCAGGCAGAGCTAATAAAGCTTATTTTTGAGCCAACAGCTTTTTTTTTTTTTTAATGCTGCAATTCACAGTGGTGCTATAAAGCAAAATGCTGGAGACACTTTTATTAGCAAGTCCTTGCAGCTGAGGCTCACTCAGTGGGGCTTTACTGAGCAAGGCCATTCCAACTCTGGTGTATTAAAGAAAGACCATTAGGCCTCTGGAAAACCCAGGCTTGTAAACTTGCTAGATTTCATACAACTTAAGGAATCAAAACAATTAACAAGCTTTCCTTTTGGTGGAGCCCTTTAACATTTGCTTGTGAAAGTTTAACTGGGTCTTTTTCTTGTTGATTTTTTTTCCTTCAGAATTAAAAGACATTTTTAAAACCTGTCATTTTTGTTCTCCTTTAAAAGAAGAAAGAAAAGCACTCTCCTTTTATAGTTTGCTAAAGAAATTGTTGACACATTTCTGTTTTTAATACCTAACTGTGGATACAATCCTGATCCCTTTTTGGAAGTCATTCTCACCTCTGCCTTTTCTAAGTCCCTCAAAGAGATTTTTTATTTGTTATCCGGGACTTAAACTTTAGCTTGAATATGATTTTCTATAGAAGAAGCACTGTGGGCCGGGCGCGGTGGCTCAAGCCTGTAATCTCAGCACTTTGGGAGGCCGAGATGGGCGGATCACAAGGTCAGGAGATCAAGATCATCCTGGCTGACACGGTGAAACCCCGTCTCTACTAAAAAAATACAAAAAATTAGCCGGGCGTGGTGGCGGGTGCCTGTAGTCCCAGCTACTTGGGAGGCTGAGCCAGGAGAATGGCGTGAACCCGGGAGGTGGAGCTTGCAGTGAGCTGAGATCGTGCCACTGCACTCCAGCCTGGGGGACAGAGCGAGACTCCTTCTCAAAAAAAAAAAAAAGAAGCAGCACTGTGGCCCGGGGTGAGTAATGTGGGTGATGCGCCACAGCATCAACTCTGTGGTCTCAGTTTTTCATCCCGTAACCCCATTGTACAAATTTCAGGTCATGTTATTTAAAATGATTTGGCATTTTCCTTGAAACTGTTATAAAAAGCTGCTTTCAGCTTCCAGTGTATTTAAGGTCTGACATATTTGAGACTTCCTGAAAGTCTCATTGAAAAGTTTCCATTTTAAAGTGGCTGAGATTTGCACGGTTCTCATGAAAACTCATACAGAATGTTTAGTTTGAGATTTTCTAGTTTGTAATCATTGAGCACTAACTTTGGATTTTCCTAAAGTGCAGATGATTCAGAGTCTCCATCCAAGAAAACGCAGCTTGTAGCTCATTTTTGAACACATAATTAAAAAGATTGCTTCCCCTGTTTGGGGCCAGTCTTGCGATCTAACCTGGGTGTAAGGGCAGGGACCCCAGCATTTCCCCCATAGCTTCCTCAGCCATGGAGAAGTAGCCCCAGCCTGGGTGCATCCATGGGGTCTCTCTCACATGCCAAAGGTTTTGGTTTCATAGCTTGAGGTGGGCAGTAGATGAGAACTGCGGGCCTGAATGCCCAGTACATGGTTAGTGCCCAAAATGTATCTTTACTGATTGACTGCTGACCCAAATCAGTGTTCTCTAAAGGGACTTCTACAGAGCACTGGGCTTTTGAGATACGCCTTGCAAAAAGAGGTCAGGAACCAAATGAGTTTAGGGAATGCAGCTTCTTATACAGGTTGAACTCCCAAATCCAAAAATCCCAAATCCCAAATGCTCCAAAATTAGAAACTTTTTCAGTGCTCATTGGAGCATTTCAGATTTTGGATTTGGGGATTTGGGAAACTCAGTCAGAATAATGCAAACATCTGAAATCCAAAATACTCTTGGATTTAAGCATTTTGGATAAGGGATACTCAACCTGTATCCCCTTCTTAAGAGATGTGCAACACATGCCACCGCTATTCAAAGCATCGAGAAGTTCTGCAGCAAGGAATTCTGCTTCGTTTTGTTTAAAGCAGTGTTTCCTAAGCTCATTTGACCATGGAATCCTTTTCTAAGGAACTTCTTAACACCTGGAGGTGTTGTACTACTGAACATGCTTTTGGTCCATGTAATTAAAGAATGACTACATTTATATGATCTCTTAATTACTCTGAGTCTTTTTGGTTCAGTAGTTACATTTCATGACTTTTACAAAATGTTATGGTTTCTACAAAAAAGGCGTATGTATGCCCAGGATCAGAGTAAAGCTGCCCTGTGTTTCCTGAGCATGTTCTGCCTTTGAGAACCCGTAAAGGTCTTGTGTATTACCCTTATCTTACACCTTATTTAACCGTGCATTCCAGGGCTCAGTTAGAGGACATACTCTGCTCTGGAACTACTTAGGTTGTGGCCTGGCTCACTCACAGCTGACATTGGTCGATCCCTGTCTATGCTTCATGATTGCCCAGTGCTTAGACTCACTCTGGCACAGACAGATGGACAGACAGCATCTGGGTGTCATGGGTAGGCTCAGCTGTGGACCAGACATGCCAAAAATGAAACCATGGTGTTCTGTCTAGTCAAACTGGAGCTCCAGCATTGCTGAGTCGTTATCCCGTTCTTTATTGCCTGACCACTTGTGATCAGACGAGGGTTTGTTTTCCTGAGCCCTAAAGGCTAAGATGGAGAAGTGTGGGATGACAGTGTGGTTAAGTGGATTTGTAACTTATGCTGTGGCCATGCCCAGGGTGGGCTGCCTAATGGATCCATGTCAGCCTGTGGGGTGGGCTCCAGTGGTTTACCACAGAGCTAGAGCCCTGTCTTTAGAACCATCCTGGTTATCTATTTTTTTTTTTTTTAATAATTAAGATGCAAAGGCCCACAGACCGTATTTTGCAGATAACTTATGGGATAACTGGCTAATGCAATGGATGACAGAATTGGGATTCATAGATTATTTGGGGAGGATAAAATGCCAGGGGGTGGGGCAGACATTGAGATGGGGATTAAAATGAATGGAAAGTTTACAAAGTTAAGAATTTAGGTATAAAAAATAGTGTGGTGGAAGGATGGTGGGCCTTTTTTTTTTTTTTTTATTTCCTGTTTGTGTTTAAAAAAACCCTGAAGAATCATGAGGACCAAATTGAGGTTACTGTTGCAGGGAAGAGAATGTGAATGGTGAGAGATACGCAGGAGTTTTAAGCTGATTAGCAATCTTTCCTTTCTTCTGCAGGGTGGTGAGTTCATGGGTGTTTGTAACATTCTTCATACCTTTTCATTTCCCTTTAATAAAACAGACTGCAGAAACTTTAGTGAACCATTAGTTGAGTAGCCATGTTGATGGCTATAAGTAAAGCAGAAAACCAGTGTCTGATAAGATCCTTCTGTGCATGGCACTGCACAGCCCATATTTGAGGTGTTATTGAGTCCTGAGTACCACATTTGAAGAGGGACACTTTAGATGTACAAATGTTTTAGGATGCATTGAGAAAGTGTCGGAATGGAAACTGTATGAAAAATAGTGAAAGGAAATGGGTAATAATTAGAGCAATGAAGAAGTTACTAAGGGGAAATATGATCTCTGTCTTCAGCTATTTGAGGGACTGTCAGGTGGAAGAGCAAATAGATTTCTTCAAAAGGGCAAAATCAGGGCCATAGGTAGAATGAATTTTCTAGACAGCGGAAGGAAACCCTTTCTAATATTCAGACTGCCTGTTGGTAGATGAGACTGATGCAGGAGGTCAGCTCTCTACTGGAAGCATTGCAGGATTGCCTGGGCCCCATTGGCCAGGGATGCAGGGGGGGTGCCTTCTTGCAATGAGGAGATGCCCTGAGTTGATCTCCAAGGACCCTCTTGATTCTTCAGGTTCTAAACCACTGGAGACTGAGACAGCATGACACCCTCAGCATTAGAGTGTGACACTTAGGTTCAGAAAAATGACAACGTTGTCACTTATTTAACGCCACGTGATCTAACTTCTGATGCTGTGAATTCCATGCGAAGCATCCATGCCTGTAGGGAAAGTGACTGAGGCCATGTGACTGCTTGTCACACATGGAGCTTGCGTGCACACATATATAGCAGAAGCGTAATTAAGGGGGCCGGAACTTTAATGTGTCATCAGGGTTAGGTTGGTCAGTATTGCTTTGATACGCTTTTGGTTGAATAAGATATTGTAATGGTTATTTTTGGTGTAGTTTGTTTAAGATAGAAAGTCAAATTTTGAGACCGAGATAAACTGAGTTCCTAGATTCCCACTAGTTTTACTTTGTAAGTTTTAGCCTCTTTCTGTGTGACTTACGTCTTTTTTATACCTCTGTCCCTTCATTACTGCCTTCTTTTGTGTTAAATAGATATTGTCTAGTATGCCATTTTAATTTCTTTACTCTGTTTTTTTGAGTTATTTTCTTAGTTGTTGCCTAGGAATTACAGTGAACACCTTAGTTTAAAATAATCTAGTTTGGATTAATACCCACCTGATTCCAATAGTACACCAAAAACTCTGCTCTGAGATAACTTCATTTGGTGTTTGTTGGTACACTTGGGTCATATCCTAAGGCCTCTGAGGCTTTGTTCATTGTATTCATTTTTTTTTGTTTTGCCTTGTTGTTTTCGTTTTTTTAGAGATGAGATTTCACTATGTCACCTAGTCTGGAGGGTAGTGGTGCAATAATAGCTCACTGCAGCCTTGAACTACTGGACTCAAGCAATCTTCCCGCCTCAGCCTCACAAGTAGCTAGGACTACAGGCACACACCATCACATCTGGCTAATTTTTTTCTTTTGGTAGAGATGGTGTCTCACACTGTTCACGAGGGTGGTCTCAGCTCACTGAGCAATCCTCCTGCCTTGGCCTCCAAAGGTGCTAGGATTACTGATTTTTTTTTTTTCCTTTATTCTTCCCACCCCCTCCCCGCCATGGAGTAGATAATCTCAGTTGACCTGCTTTAAGTTTCCTGATTTTTTTTTTTTTTTTTTTCAAGACAGAGTCTTGCACTGTTGCCAAGGCTGGAGTGCAGTGGCGTGATCTTGGCTCACTGCAACCTCTGCCTCCTGGGTTCAAGTGATTCTCCTGCCTCAGCCTCCTGA
>NW_012121709.1:5222811-5288968 GCF_000951035.1 Colobus angolensis palliatus
TTTGAGATGGAGTCTTGCTCTGTCGCCCAGGCTGAAATGCAGTGGTGTGATCTTGGCTCACTGCAACCTCTGCCTCCTGTGTTCAAATGATTCTCCTGCATCAGCCTCCCGAGTAGCTGGGACTACAGGTGCTCGCCACCACGCCCGGATAATTTTTTGTATTTTTAGTAGAAATGGGGTTTCACCATGTTAGCCAGGATGGTCTCAATCTCCTGACCTGGAGATCCTCCCACCTCAGCCTCCTTATTTTTTTTTAACAGACAATTTCTATTCTCTATCAGTATCTTCTATATGGTAAGACATTGCTCTTCTACTTTCTTTTATTTCTTTAGACATGCTTTCTTTTAGTATTTTGAACATATTTAAAATAGCTAATTTAAAGTCTCTGTTTAGTAAGTCCAGCGTCTGGACTTTCTCAGGGGTAGCTTCTGTTGACTGCCTTTTCCCCTGTGTGTGGACCTGCTTCCTTGTTTCTTTGCATGCTTTTGTAATTTTGTTAAAAACTGGACATTTTAAATAATGGAAACTCTGGAAATAGAATCTTTCGCCCTCTGCAGAATTTGCTGTTATTGCTGTTATTTTTGTTGTTGCTGCTGTTTGTTTGTTTAGTGACTTTTCTGCACTTATTCTCTAATTTATATTCTTTGTCATGTGCAGCTACTGAAGTCTCTGCTTGGCTAGCTTAGTGGTTGGCTAGTTACCAAATGGAGATTTCCTTAAATCCACTAAACCAGTAAGTCTCCCAGCCTTTGCTGAGGTGTTCTCTGTATGTTAGAGTACTGCTTCACCATTGTAGCAGCTTACAACTCTGCCTTAGCCTTCACTTCCTGCTGGTGCAGAGCCTCAAGGTCAGCCAGAGGGGAGAGGTTAGGGCTTTCTCTGGTCTTTCCTGGGCACACACACAGCCCTATACGTTCATGTGGCATTCCAGACTCCCAGGAATATATTGGAGCCTTTCAGAGCTTCCTGTGGACATCCCATTTCCCAGCTTTTTCTTTCAAGCTTTTTGGTCAGCCTCTTGTTTGCCTCAACTGTCTGTGCTCCCCAGGTAGCTGTAGAGTTAAACAGTTGCCACTTACTATTTTGGGCAAATGCCCTGGAGATAGAACAGAGAGAGTGCTCAGCTAGGTCAGATAAAGTCAAGCCTTGAGAATAGAGCTTTCTGGCAAGCTGCCAACAGGTCAAATGGTGACAGTTCTCTAGGGATTTGATTTTTGGGGAGTTCTAAACATGTCTGGCCTCTCTAATGGCTGCTAGGCTGCCAGTTTTTTACAGCTGCTGTCTTCACGAGGCTGTTGATTTTTAAGGCAATCCCAGAGCTGGAGGAGGAAACAGAATTAGCATACATTAAAACAACTCAGACGTCACTGTTCTTACTGAGATTCAGGCACTTTTCTTTTTTTTTTTTTGAGACGGAGTCTCGCTCTGTCGCCCAGGCTGGAGTGCAGTGGCCGGATCTCAGCTCACTGCAAGCTCCGCCTCCCGGGTTTACGCCATTCTTCTGCCTCAGCCTCCCGAGTAGCTGGGACTACAGGCGCCTGCCACCTCGCCCGGCTAGTTTTTTGTATTTTGTAGTAGAGACGGGGTTTCACCGTGTTAGCCAGGATGGTCTCGATCTCCTGACCTCGTGATCCACCCGTCTCGGCCTCCCAAAGTGCTGGGATTACAGGCTTGAGCCACCGCTCCCGGCCCAGGCACTTTTCTTGAATAAATGTTCCTCAGAATGTTGCAATCCTTTTATTAATTTCCAGATTCTGAAAAAGTTGATTGATCATTTTCGGTGGAATTCTTACTGCTCTTATGGAGGAGCAGGTCTTTAATCTGCCATCCTGTAAGCTAACTCTCTGTCAGTGCTTTATCAGCTGAGGCCCTTTGTGCAGTAAGAGTCTGGTTTCCTACTTTCTCTCATTTTCCTTCTTCCTATCTCTGTCTTTGAGTCTTGAAGTGGCCCTAAGGGAGTGTTAAAAAGTACAGGGTACTGTAACCTACCTGTCACCACTCTTCATTAGAAGTGAGTCTCAACTTTTGGATGGATAGCAAGCATCAGGCACTTGATAGTGCGTTCCCAGAATGCTCTGCAGACCGGTATCACACTGATCTGCTCCATCAGTTGCTCATCTGCCAACAGAGTCCATCTTTTGCCGTCTGGCCAACTTTGCATATTATCCTGTGATGAAGTAAACTCTTTGTTCCCCTAAATTAGTGTTGGAAAACAAAATGCTAATAGTTAAAATGGCCATTTCCTCTGGATACTGTTGGGATTTGAAAGGCCAGACATAACATTAATTTTTCTAGATCTAATCTTACAGTCCTGGATAATGGCTTGAGTTTTCTGTTAATTAAATATGTACATATGTTTAAAATCTAAATTCTCACATGCAATTTAAATTTGAATTTTCTACCTGACCAGATGTTTGGGTTTTAGGTAATTTTATGACAGCCTTTGATTTCGGAGGCCATCAATCTTCAATTCTATAAGGTGGAAATACAAATGCTGTTTGTCAAAAGTAAAGAGATTCTGTTCTGAAAAGCTCTGTATGATTGTATAGCCAATTACCATGTAAAAGTTTGTGTTTTTTGCATTTTATGTATTTGTGTATTTTCTTCTCTTGTTTGTTAGATTACAATTTAACCAAGTAGTCTAAAATGTGATATTACATGGTGGTACAACAATTTTGAAATCTTGAAAGATAAAACTGGAAACATTTGCTTGTATTTTTTTTTCACCTCATAGTGTTTTGTTAATGAGACGTTTTATACTGCCATAAACCCAGGGCAATAATATAGGTGTTGATTGATTTTTGGATGACAAGGGGCTTCTCTAATTGCAGAATTTGACATTTGTGTCACTTCTGCTGTTTTAGGTGAGCAAGACGTGGAAGGTGATTGCGGAGGATGAGGTGCTGTGGTACAGGCTGTGCCAGCAGGAAGGGCACCTTCCGGATAGCAGCATCTCTGACTATTCTTGCTGGAAGCTCATCTTTCAAGAGTGCCGAGCCAAGGAACACATGTTACGAACCAACTGGAAGGTGGGCAGTGGCCAATATCATTACCTGTGAAAGAATAGCCTGCAAGGACATGGGAATCCAAGCTTTCACTCATAGCCTGAGATTAATTGCCAACAGCAAAGGGAGAGGGGTACACCAAGCCGCCCCTTCAGCTGTTGGTGACTTGTTGCCCATTTTGTTTGCCATTAGATGATTTGCCTCTGTTTTCAGCCTCAAGATTTGGGAACATCCTCTTACTCTGCAGGAGAGGAAGGGTGAGATTGAGTTGCCAGCCACTTCCTCTCTGATTGTTAGCGTGGTCAGAGGAGTGCTCCGTGCAGCCCCTTTGACTTTCACCAACTCTCTGGAGGGGCCCAGAAAGCAAAAGCACTACCTGCATACAAAAGAGGAGCCGAAAGTGTCATTTCCAGTAAATGTAAGAGGGAGATAATTAAACATCTCTAAGCACTGTCTTCTCTTCCCTCACATAACCTACTGGCGTGCTTCCATAACATTTATCACTTCAAAGTCTCTACAGAAATATTAGATCACAGCTAAGAATTTGCACAGTGAAGTGTTTCCATAGGAGATAACTGTCAAGAGCCATGTTACATAAAGCTGTTTGAGGCATGACGAGACAGCAGTGTGGTGGCAGTGTTTCCTTCCCACCTGGGAGGCTGGAGTTTCAGTGGTAGAGAAGGGATGGAAACATTCTCTTTACTCCGGTAAAGGTCAATCCTAATAGACCTTGAGATTAACAAGTTTCTGTGCATTACTGATAGTGACATATTGCCTGTGTGCCTGTCTGTCCCTAGTAACCTCCTAACCTGATTAGTGACCGATATCCTTGATCTGGGCAACCTCACACTGTTTCTAGGAAAGTCAATAAGAGCAGTGTCTCTCTAATTCAGGAGTTCTCAACCCCAGCACTAGTGACATTTAGGGCCAGCTAATTCTTTTTGTGGGGGGCTGTCCTGTGCATTGCAGGCTGTTGAGCAGTATCTCTGGCCTCTCCCCGTTAGACACCAATAGCATTCTCCTCCCCCACTCATGACAACTAGAAATACCCCTAGACATTGCTGGATGTCCCCTGGGAATCAAAATCCCATCCCGGTTGAGAACCACTATTCTGAGAGTTAGTGTGGTTATCCTTTCTTAGGCCGTTAAGACACCACCACTAAGACAGGTCACGCTGGCCCCACAGTGCCCTTTTCCATCGACCTACGGTAATAAACTCGTCTGGAGGAAGCCCCCAATCCCTCTTGCCCTTGTGCCTGGGTAGGTCCATATGATTAACACAGGCAGAAGCGTATGACAAAGAAAGCTGCCCAGACAAACAAGGGGTCAGAAAGCAGAGGGTCTAACCCTGGTGGGAGAAGCTGCGATTTAAGGAAAGCTTAAGAGCTGAGTGTTAATGGGGCCTTTGTCTCCAGAAAGGAGAGATACTTTTGAGATTTACAAACAAGAGACTTGGAGATATTTGGCATCCCCAGGCTTGAATTCGAAGATGTCAGACCCTGGTAGAAAAAAGCAACAGCTGTGTTTTTTGCTTCCTCTTTGGTGATGGAGAAAGCAAGGGAAAAGGACAGGTGCGTCCTTGTTGGGCCTGGAGGTGGCAGAAGTGACAATGTTTTAAAGACCCACCACCTAGCATTTGGCACTTAGTAACACTTCACAAGTTATATGCAATCTAGCTGAATGGCTATTTAGTATTTCTTTATAACTAACACAAAGTCATCTGTTAGGTAAATACTCACTACATGGCTGTTGATTGACTGAACTGGAGTGGACTGCAGGCCAAACCAAACATGAGGGAGACTTCTATTTGGAGCACGTCAGGTCCATTTCCTGACACTGTTAACAAGGAGAATTCTAGGAGTGAAATTTTAAATGATGTATCTTTCATTAAATGTAATGGTGGGATTCTTACCAGAATTCTGGAACGAAAGAAAGCCTTATGAAAACGTGAAAGGCAGCTTGGCACTGTGGGTCACTCCTGTAATCCCAGCACTTTGGGAGGCTGAGGCAGGTGGATCACTTGAGGTTAGGAGTTGCAGACCAGCCTGGCCAACATGGTGAAACCCTGTCTCTACTAAAAATACAAAAATTAGCCAGGCGTGGTGGCACACGCCTGTAGTCCCAGCTAGTTGGGAGACTGAGATTGGAGAATCGCCTGAACCCTGGAGGTGGAGCTTGCAGTGAGCCAAGATTGCGCCATTACACTCCAGTTTGGGCAACAGAGTGAGACTGTCTCAAAAAAAAAAAAAAAAAAAGAAAAAAAAGAAAAAGAAATGAAAGGCAGTGTTGGGGCAAGTTGCTTTACTTTTGTCTGCCTCCATTTTCTCTTCTCTAGAGTGGGGGCTAGGAGTGGCACTGCTCATGGCTTCATGGTGAGGATGATTGTCATCAAGTGTCTGCCACTCCTCCTACAGAGGCTGGTCCACACTCAGTGCTCAGGTGAGGTTGGCTGTAGGAGCGCATAGGCCTCTGCACACAGATGCAAGGTTCTGTGCCGTGCATGCTCGACTTCAGGATGGGTTAGGCAGGCGATTTGGTTTGGTATCTCCTAAGTCAGTGTCTGGGGAGACCCTAGAAGGGACCCCAGGGTTCTCAGGTACCTCCACAAAGGGAATGACCTGCAAATGCATGAACTTATCTGGAACTGCAGTTCAATGCCAACCTGGAAATCGTTTGCTAAACTAATTGTGGTGGCCATAGTATTCTTTTTCCTGGTGTTTGCATACATATAGGTTTTCATCTTAGACCCTTTATTTTTCTTTCAATACCTTTTCCCT
The DNA here is from genome assembly GCF_000951035.1 of Colobus angolensis palliatus. Lineage (NCBI taxonomy): Eukaryota > Metazoa > Chordata > Mammalia > Primates > Cercopithecidae > Colobus > Colobus angolensis. The sequence continues at coordinate 5,228,594 of NW_012121709.1, forward strand.
CACAAGAGCTTTTCTGTTACTGTAACCTTGGCTGCGGCCCTCACACAGCTGTTTCCCAGATCCTTGCCTTCCCTCCCCATATCTCTAGTCGTAGGACAGCTCCACGTGGATGTGTCCAGTTTTGTCTCAGCCTTAGACTCGTTGCTTGGATTAAGTTAAGACCATCATGCGAATTACTTTGCTCAGTTCTGGAGTCTAGGTGCTTAATAAATGTGTATTTTAATGGAATGATGTCATAATCTTTTTCCTAATAATAGAAATAATAATAATAATGGCTACCACTTATTGAGCACTTGCTGTATGTTAAGAACTGTGCTGGGCACTTACACTGTTTCTAGTCCTTGTCCTTGTCCCAGTCTGGTAACATTGAAATTATGGTATTCTCGAATATCTTTATTCATGCTTGCTTCGTGGCTTAACTATCTCACTTTTCCCAACCTCCCACATGTAAATACTTTATATCCATTCAGATTTCCTTCATTTTAATTCAATTAAATTTTTTTTTTTTTTTTTTTTTTTTTTTTTTTACAGAGGGGTTCTCACTCTCTTGCCCAGACTGAAGTACAGTGTTGCAATCATAACTCACTAAGTTCCTGGACTCAAGTGACCCTCCTGTCTCATCCTCTCAAATAGCTGGGGCTGCAGGCACATGCCACCACACTTGACTATCTTTTACATTTTTTGTAGAGATGGGGTCACCCTATGTTGCACAGGCTGGTCTCAAACTTCTGAGCTCAAGTAATCTTCCTGCCTCTGCCTCCCAAAGTGCTGGAATTACAGTCATGAGCCACAGTGCCTGGCCTAGACTTTCGTTTAAATACTATTTCCATGAAACCTCTGACCTCTCAGTTAGAAATAGTATCATCTCTTCTCCTTTTTCTCATCCTGATCTTTATCTATTTGTATATAATTTTGCATTTTATTCTGAGAATCCTTATAAGAGTTAACAGGTAAGGTATCATGTAATACTTTCTTTTTGCTGAACTGAACTTTTTCATATACTTTATAAGCTTCTTTAGATACTTGCCACTCCCAGCAGATATGTGCCAGCCTGTCGTGGATGGTAGTTATTGGTGAGCACGTATTTGCTTTCTATTCTGTAACCTCCTGGAAGATGGGGCAGTGTCTTACACATCCCGTGTCCTTGAGTTCAGTGCCTTTGGGATATATGGTAACTCGTCTGTGCTTGATAGCTTAGCATGTTAGTCATCATTTTTGTCTTTTTGAATGCCCACAGAACTTTGAATGCACTTGCTCTCCATGCTGTAGAGAATCGCTGTGGAAAGTAGGTGGAAAAGCACGATGCTTGGCTTTTGGGCTGTCCCAAGAATAGTCTAAACTGCATCCCCCTTTTCCTCACGCAGAATCGCAAAGGTGCCGTGAGCGAGCTGGAGCACATTCCTGACGCGGTTTTGTGTGATGTGCATTCTCACGATGGCGTGGTCATTGCTGGGTAAGCAAAACCATTTCCACCGAGTGCTCTGCATCTGAAGGTCTTTCATTTCTCACGTACCGCCCTCTGAGTACCAGTGACCTTAGCTTCCCTTGAGAGCATGTACCTCCCTCAGTTACAGCCCATGTGGAAGAGGGAGAGTCTCCGTGATTCTGTTCCCGAGGACGTGAGAGCGCCGCAGCGAGGGTGAGAAGCACATGGTGTAGAGCGGATCTGTGATCCATTTGTCTCAATATGTCTTTCCCAGCTTTTAAATCACTTTTGTGGCATGTTATGTGAGATTTTCATTAAGGCAAACAGTTTGTATTTTATGAAGACATAAAAAAGTCAAGCAAATATAGTAAGTGTTGGCACAGACAGGCCCTGCTCTCATTCTCTTTTTTCTAAATCCCTTATTGTGAAGAAGGGCTGTGGCCACACATCATCTTCCTTCCCCACCATATAGTACATATTTGTTACTTAAGTTGTCCCGAAATAGGTTTTTTTTTTTCTCCATGACCAAGACATTTAATTTTAGCTTCTGTAAATTCCTTCAGTTTCTGTCCCAAAAACCACTTTGATGAAGTCTTCCTACTTTGTTACAGAGGTACATTTATATATTTAATTACTGTACAGTAAGATCAGTTTTCTTTTTGGATTAGGAAGATGTCATGAACTACAGCCTCAGATTGTATACTTAATACCATAAAGTAGAGACCAGAACACTTAAATTTCTGAGTTTGGATGAGCTATGGAGTGAGACGCCTTAGGGAAGTTCCTGCCTATGGGAAAACAAAACAAACCTTGGACTTTAAAACTCAGTAGTAGAGGAGTCCTTTTCTTTAAAGAAAAATCTTTCCTTAAGCAGCATTCCTTAAAGAGCACCTTTTGAATAGAAATTCCAAAGAGTCAGATTATTTTAATATTTTGTGGTATGCAATGCCTATGAAAAAAAGTATTTCTGCTTTAAACAAGATATACCCAGGAGGAATGCTTTTCTTCAGTTTCTGTTTTACTGGCTATGATTTAGAGGTGAAAGCCCTTCTTGGGAGTGCTGCAGAACTAGTTTTTTTTTTTTTTTTTTGAACGGGGTTCGCTCTGTTGCCGGGGCTGGAGTGCAGTGGCCGGATCTCAGCTCACTGCAAGCTCCGCTTCCCGGGTTTACGCCATTCTCCTGCCTCAGCCTCCCGAGTAGCTGGGACTACAGGCGCCTGCCACCTCGCCCGGCTAGAACTAGTTTTAGAAAGATTGATGGCCTAGATACTTGCGATTCTGTCCATTAAGTTATCAGTGCACGTTGGGCTTCTCCACGTCATTGCTAAAATATGGGCCTACGATCGCCTGATATGCAGCTCCTTTCTACCCACAAATGCTACAGTTTGGTGGGAACTCCAGAAGTTACTTAGATCATTCCAGCTAAAGGGATTTCTGCCTAGAGTGTCAGAAGACACTTGAGGACAGAAGGCTGAGACTGTACTGAAAGAGTCGCAAAAGAACTTACAAATAAAGGAGAACCTTGAATCTCAAAACCACTTACGAATTTCTTCTCTGGAGCTCCCGAAGGGCAGGCCCCTTACGAGTCCAGATGCCAGACCTTCTTTCCCTGCCTCTCTGTTCCCTCGGGGTTTGTTCAACATTATAGATTATGCCAACACAGAGCAAAACGATGGCCGAGTTCTGTGGATCAATAGGATGAAACCTGATCTGTGGGTCAGAGAGGCTCCTCACGGCTCCTCTTTCTAAGAAAACCTTACGTTGATGGCTTAGCATGAGAGACTTCAGTCTTGCTTGTATGTACAGCATCTTGTGTTTATCATTAAAATTTTATCTGGTGGTTACGATGCTTGTTTTCTGGGTCAGATCTTGAATTCCTTTTCATTTGAGACAGTGGTGTTTGTGGTTACCTCATTCCCAATCAATGTTGAATTCACCAGGCTTTCTACAGTTATGTATCTCCAAGGAGCTTCTTAAAGAGACAGTGGCCACCTCACCCCTTCTTTCTCTTGTACTTACCTTGTGTTTCTCTTATTCTTCTTTTTTCCTTCCCTTTTCTCTTTCTTTTGCACAAGTGGAGTCTGTTCAGAGGCTTAGTTTTATGTAACTAGAGCTAAACTATGAAGCATTTTTGCATTTATACCTATTAAGTACATTTCATATCATTGATGGAGAGCAGAATCTCTTTTTCTCACCTTTTAAGCAATCTGTGTAAATATTCCTAGTTCGGAGTCATGTTGCATAGGCCCAGACTGATATTTATTGCAGTGAACCTCATGATGGACCCAGTCATGGTTCTTCCCTACTCTTCACGTAAAACCAGTGAAGTCTGAAAATAGTCACTCATTCATAAATGCATTTGGCACTCAAATACCCATCATGTGAACAGGACCTGGCCCCTGTCTACCTGAGGCTTGTTTTTCCAGTGGAGAAACAGACATTCTTTCCAAAGCATTTGATGGTTCACTGTTTTGTCTGTGAGTCTTTGCTTACTCTACAGTCTTAAAAATAATTTCCAGTTAATTTTTCCTGACATTCAGAACTCTTTGACATTTCTTTCCAAGCTACCTTTTTTCTTATTACACTTGTCAAGTGCACCTTTGTTTTTTCCACACTGTTCTGTTTAGTTACCTCTGACTGCATCATTTTTTTTAGTTGGGATACAGTCATATGCCGCATAACAGCGTTTCAGTTAGTGATGGGCCCCATGTATGATATATGATATTGGCCATTCGTGTACCCTAGGTGTAGTAGGTTCTGCTACCTGGGTTTGTGTAAGAACACTGTATGATGTTTGCACAATGATAAATTCACCAAAGCATGCATTTTTTCTGAGTGTATCCCTGTCATTTAGTGACACATGACTGTAAAATTCATATGCCATAAAATTCACTCTTTCAAAGCGTACAATGCAGTGATTTTTGTTTAATAGATTTAAAGGTTGTGCAACAACACCACTATCTAATTCCAGAACATTTTCATCAACCCAAAAAGAAACCTAGAATCCATTCGTTAAGGCCAATTGCAGTCCTGTCTCCTCCCAGAGATTTCTCTAGCGCTGTAGCCTAGCGTCCACTCTTCTGGGAACTCCCGGAGACAGGACCATCTGCAGTTGACAGGGCAACTCATTGTGTGGCCTCGCTGTTTCACTGCAGCATTTTTGTTTTATATTGTTATTTTACTTAGAAATAATATTTAACTTTACAGCCATCTACTGTATTTTCTTTCCAGCAATTTGTACAAAAGCGTCTTTTTAAATTTAAATTTAAATTTTTATGTTTTTGAGACACAGTCTCACTCTGTCACCCAGGCTGGAGTGCAGTGGTGCCATCTCGGCTCACTGCAACCTCCGCCTCCCAGGTTCAAGGGATTCTCCTGCCTTAGCCTCCTGAGTAGCTGGGACTACAGGCATGCACCACCACACCCAGCTAATTTTTGTATTTTGACTAGAGATGGGGTTTCACCATGTTGGCCAGGCTGTTCTCAAATCCCTGGCTTCAAGAAACCTGCCTACCTCAGCCTCCCAAAGTGCTGGGATTACAGGCGTGAGCCACTACACCCAGCCTGTAAGCATCTTTTAAAACTATGAGTGGTATGTCATATTTTGTTAAATGTATACTGTTTTATATGGCGTAAGCATTAAAACTTAATACACAGACTCCCCTTGCCCCCTACCACCTGTATATGATGTTATGTGGGAAACTAGAGAAATGCCTATGTCTGTTCTCTAATTTCTTGGTTTTCTCAGCTTAGAATCATACAATTTTAAACCTGGAAGGAACTCTAGAGATGATCCGTTCTGAGACCCTCATCTCGCGTGAGGTGGCGGCGGCTCAGGGCCATGCTGGGTGTGCGTGAGTGGAGCCGCTCTGTCATGTTTCTGCAGCATCCACAGGCAGGGCTGGCTGGTGAGGCTGCCGTCTCCAGTCCTCATTTGCTGCTCTGAAGCTTTGGCTATTGTAGCTTCATTTTGGTTTTTCTTTTGTGACATGTGCCTATTTAAAAACAAAAGCAGCCGGGCGCGTTGGCTCACGCTTGTAATCCCAGCAGTTTGGCAGGCAGATAACAAGGTCAGGAGTTCAAGACCAGCCCGGCCAACGTGGTGAAACCCTGTCTCTACTAAAAATGCAAAAATTAGCTGGGTGTGGTGGTGGACACCTGTAATCCCAGCTACTTGGGAGGCTGAGGCAGGAGAATTATTTGAACCCGGGAGACAGAGGTTGCAGTGAGCTGAGATTGCGCCATTGCATTCCAGCCTGGGCGACAGGGCAAGACTCCGTCTCAAAAATAAATAAATAAATAAATTAATTAATTAAAGTAAAAAGAGTAAAAACAAAAGCAGTGGTAAAAACCATATTGTTTTGCAACTGTGTTAGAAAGTAGAGAAGAGAAAGTCACTCAAATTCTAGCATGGAACACAACCTTTGTTAAGGTCTCCCATGTGTCTGGTTTGGTTCTCAGTCTGTTTTTCTATGCATGTTTTTTCATAGTGTGATTATAGCCTTTGTTAATTTGTGGCCTTTTTCCCTCACCAAACTGATGAATTTTTTTCATGTTGTATATTTTTCATTACTTTCTTTGACTTGTTGAAAAAACACTTTGGATAATTATACTCCAGTTTCCCTATTTATTCCCCTAATAGTGAACATTAATGTCATTTCCTGTGTTTTGTTATATGGATGTTATGCATATTTTATGTATATATGTCTGCAAATTTTTCTCCTTTTTAGCACTACAAATCTTTATTTTAAAATGATTAGACACATGCTACTGTAGAAACTTGAAATTCTATATAAGTGCATAAAATAGAGAGTTAAAGTTCTTTCATTATCGTCTCCTAGTCTTGCATTCCTGATTGTTTTCCTATGCTAGATTCCTGTAAGCAGAATTACTGGATTCAGGAGAATGAATTTTTATTTTCCAGATTAATAAATTATTTAACAATGCTTTTGTAGCCCTCAGCTTCTTTCCAATCTAACCTTTTGACTTGAAGTCTCCAAACCATCCCTGCCATCTTCCTGTCAGTGCTGTACATAGTGAGAGCTCATGCCTCCTGCCCTCTTCCTTCCTCCCCATCTAACCTGGCTCCGTCCCAGCCCTACTGCACTGCACTCTCAGAGGTCCCCCGTGATCTTTTGCTCAACAAACCAATGGCCTTTTCTTGGCTTGTCCTCTCCAGCCTCTTGGCAGCATTTGGTCCTCTTGACTTTCCCCTTTTGAAATGGTGGGGGCCTTGTGTTGAGCATCTTTGTGCCCTCAGAGTCTAACATCTTTCCCAGGACCCAGGAAACTTTGAGGCAAGTATGTAAGAAAGGAAACCTCCCCTTCGGCGACCCCACACTCTGGGCTTCCATTACCTCCGTGAGCACCTTCTCTGGCCCTTGCTCTTGCCTTTCTCTGCTGTCGCTTGACCACTTAGCAGGGATATGCAGCAGCGCAGAAAAGACCTGCACCCATTGTTTTCTTTGCTGGAGAGAGAAGTGGATGTGCCTTCAACTGCGGCTGAGCCATTCAGACACCACTTTTACTTTGCTTTTTCAGCGAACATTTCTCGTTTCTTTAACTTGAGAAAAATTTGTGTTCACAAGTCACCAATCTACAGAATCAGTCACCTGTCTTTCTCTCAAAGTTCAGCGCCTGTCTGCATTTTTATCTGTGATTTGCTAGACCTTCTGAAATGCTAGCTAGGTTTAGTATGTGTTTTCCTTGTGTTTTAGCAGAGAGGTTGTCTAGAAAGTTAGTTGATAGTAAGTGATCAGGAAACGTGTCTTTTGTTTCTTTGATTTATTGTGGTAACAGCTCTTAGAATTTTAGAATGTTTTGAAAATTTTATGTTGATTCTTGAGGAGAAAGAACAGAAGAAAGGGGTATATGGAAACATTCTTGTTCTGTTTTGTGATGCTTAGACTGTTCTCATCTTCCTTCTCCCCAGTTGCCCTCTGGAAGCTGAGTGTTGCAATCAGATGACATCATGAGTTCAAAAAAGTCACAGTATAAAACCTGAGGTACAGGACTAGGTGTCGTTTGCCGTAAGTAGTGAAGGAGAGCCACCTAGTGAAAAGTGCATCTCAGGTAGAACCAGGAGCTCCTTGGAGGCCTTATGCCAGCTCTGCTAACCATTAAGCCATTAGCTCACCAGAAGCTTTTATCAGATGCCCAGGAGTATGATGTTTTGCAATAAACTCCCTCCTCATTGTTACTTGAGATTCATAAGGCTAAAGCACTCTAGTTGGCATAAGAAAACACACTTTTCTATTCACATGAGAGGACATTTTCCCTCTTTTGGTTTTAAAAAAACATCAAGCACCCTGTTTGTGTTGAGGTTTTTTTCATTACTCCTAAATATTTTCTCCCCTGATTTTTGCCTTTTTAGCCTATAGTTCCTGCCTTTACTGGAAGGAGCAGGACTGTGTATCCATATTTCTCCTCTGCCAAGTGTGGTTGGAAGGAGAACTGTATCATTTGTTGCAAAATATTAGCGCTCTTCTTTCCCTAAAAACACTCAGTTGTCCCATTTTTGCTTCATTCCTTTTGAGGCAAGTGTGCCCAAGTAGATACAAAACAAAACTACCTATACCTCTCTAGCAACCAGCTGATCTCTGGCTGCTGCTTCAGCTGCTAGACGTGACCTGATTCAAATATGTTTTTATTTTTCTGAGCCCCATTCATCCAACCTGCTGTCAGAGTGAGAAGGTTTCCGGTTCTTTGGAGACAGAAAGCAAAATTTGGGGCTTCTAATTTATATATGGAAAAATTGGTGTCTGAATCTTTGGTTGGTTCAGTTTGCCTGTTGGCCCTTCAGTGGAATTTTATCATTGTTTTACATTTAAGAAGTATTGGAAAATATCATTTTAGATAGGCCAGGCACAATGGCTCATGTCTGTACTGCCAGCACTTTGGGAGGCCAAAGTGGGTGGATCACTTAGGGTCAGGAGTTTGAGACCAGCCTGGCCAACATGGTGAAACCCTCTCTCTACTAAAAATACAAAAATTAGCTGGGCGTGGTTGCACGTGCCTGTAAGTCCCAGCTACTCGGGAGGCTGAGGCAGGAGAATCGCTAGAACCCAGGAGGCGGAGGTTGCAGTGAGTCAAGGTCATGCCACTGCCCCTCAGCCTGGGCAACAGAGTGAGACTCCATCTCCAAAAAATAAACAAAGTCATTTAAGGTAACTTGAAATACCTTGCTTTTAGCCATGTTGTCCTCTGCCTTTTCCAGTAATTACAAATGTACCTTGTTATTGGCTGGGCACAGTGGCCAGCACCTTGGGAAGCCAAGGCAGGTGGATCACTTGAGGTCAGGAGTTCGAGACCAGCCTGGCCAGCATGGCAAAACCCCTTCTCTACCAAGACTACAAAAATTAGCCAGGCATGGTGGCACACACCTGCAATCTCAGCTACTTGGGTGGCTGAGGTACAAGAATCACTTGAACCCAGGAGGTGGAGGTTGCAGTGAGCCAAGATCGTACCACTGCACTCCAGCTTGGTGACAGCGAGACTGTCTCAAAAAAAAATTTGTTTTAAAAAGGACCTTTTTATCAACTGTATACCATGCCAAAATATGACTAGTAGCTTTAATGTGAATATGTATATATTTGCCCTGAATTTAAAAATATTTTCTGTTCAGAAACTGAAGCCCTCAAGGATGGTGTTTCCAACATTCTCTTAGTTTTATATGAATGTGTAAAAATTAAATACTGCCTATGGATTACTTTGAGGCTATTGAGATAACAGACGCTTTGTAAATAACATAGGTAGAAGGTTGTGTGAGATAAATGTTGCCCGTATATACTTACTAAGGATATGCTTTCCATCTTTCTCTTTTTTAAAAAAAAACTTTTTCCCCTAACAGTTTTCCTTTAAACCTTGTTTTGTGTAGATTTTCTGCTGCTGCTTATTGTGACATTGGACTGTTCCCCATAAGGAATTCGATCATTACCCATTAGGGACCTCTTTTTAAAAATACTTTTAAATTTATTTATTTTCTGCTGTGAGGTATACATGCTCTTCTGGTAAATAAGTCTGAGGTAAGATATTGATAAGTGACTAGAGGAGAGCATTACATTTATTATATCTTTAATGAAGGAGCTCCAGAATATCCTTAATAAATACTGGTGAACTCATGACTGCATTTATCCATCTCTGGTTCTCCGAGGAATAATGGGAAGGGCCACAGCTACAATAACTCTGCATAATCATCATTGACTCTGACTCTATTGATTGTGATTAACCAAGATGTATGGAAAACAGTTTTAAGTGTGTAGTGCATGTATCTCGTAAGGTCCATTAAGACGTTCATTATTTTTCAATTGATGCGTCTTAAGCCCCGCTTGATGTTTGTTGTAGTGCATTTCCACAGAAGGACTCTGCACTGTGGGATTGAGTTCATTTTGTTAATTGCATAATACAGCCCCGTCATGTTTCATAGAAAATAGTAAATACTCTTGCTTTTATTGATTGGTATTCTTTGGTATTACTGAAGAAAATATGGAGCAAGTGAATAGTTCTTTAAACCTTTACATGTTAAGGGCATGAATGTTTCTTGAAATGTGGACACTGCCGTTTTAGGAGCCCCCCTGCCTGATTGCTCAGCAGGCTTTAAACCACTTCCATCTTCCGGGTTTAAGTGAACAGATTCATTCATTCTGTCAACACCCACTAAGCATGGATGAATACCACACAACCCCCTTGGTCATGGGGAGTTTATAGGCCGGTAAAGAATCCAGTTACTGGTGTTTACAGAGCACTGTGGGAAGTGTTAGGGTTGGGGAGGAGCATGGTGCCGTGACATGCTAGGGAGAGGCACCTCGTACAGGCTCAGCATCAGGCTAGCTTCCTCCTGGGAAATGACTTTCAACCTGAACCCAGAAGGATGACTAGGAGTTGGCCAGGTGGAGTTTTCTTTGGGGCAGAGATGCTGCCCTCCTCACTCCCTAGCCAGTAGCGATCATGAATAACCCATTACTGCGTTTGTTTTTCTGGTAAGCTGGATGAAACACAGCTTCAGAATCCTTCTCAACACAGAGCTCTAGGCAGCCACTACCACATATTGGATTTGACACACAAATGAAACCATTTGCTATTCCTGGCCTGAAGCCTCATAACAGGGCCCCTCTTGGCTGCTCTGGGTGCCTGATCAGAATAGAACTGTGACTTGGTTTGGGAGTGGCTGTTTGTGTATGATCCTGTAGAGAGAGAAGTCTTACTAACGGTTCCACATGTTGTCCTACATGCCCTGAGAAGCAGGCCTGGGAGGCACAGGTTGCACCTGCTTAGCCCTCAGTCCTTCTCCCAGCATACTGAGCCTTTTTTGTTGGCTTCTTGCCTTCCAGTTGCAATTTAGTGGTCGAATTGATGGGTTAGGGTCAGGGGCTGTGTCCTGCAAACCTGAGTCACAATATTGAAAACAATAAATTCCTTATATTGCACTTAAATGGGGGTGGTTCTTAAAAGCAGTATTTGTTTAAAGACAGTGTCATCTGAGGAGGCAGAGTGGCTTGTTGGCTAAGCAGTGATTGAGAAAAACCTGGGGCACATTTTGATCCCAGCTGTGCCACTAAAGTGTTTCTTGTGACCCTGGGTAAGTCACTTAACCTTACTTCTCAGCATTCTTAAATCAAAACCACCCCCCAGCTTGCTAGGAAGGGCCTTAAATATTTTGTTTTTAGCAAAGAAGAGCTGACACATGGAACAAAATAGAAACGCTGCTGGATACTTACGAAGAAAAAAGGTTGTTTTTAGCTGTACAGTATTTATTCCTTCTTATTCTTCTAGTCTGTTAGTCCAAATGAGTAATCTGCTTATTGGAAACTTACTAGTTAATGAAAGCTCTCTGGTGGTGAATCGTTTTAAATTGGCAGTCCCTCTGGCATGCAGAGCTTGAGAGAGGCTCTATTCCCATTCTTTCAACAAAAATCAGCTGTGGTCTCTGACCTATTTATTTAGAGGTAAACTCAACCTTGCCAAGTGTAGGAAAGAGTGGGAGAGCACACAGCTTCACTGGGCTGGGGCATATCCTCATTTGGAAAAGACTTCTTTCTTCTTCAGTTTTTCCTTAGTGTTCTTACATCAGCTAGTATATTAGTTGCAGTTGTACTTTGCACAGACACTAATTAGAGAGTCATCAACATTGGGGTCCAAAGGCTTACTGACAATGTAACTGTCATAGTGGCATCTTAATTGGTTGAGTGTAATTGTCATTAGGCAGCGATAAAGACATCTGGAGCTCTGGAGAAAAATCAGCCTTTTTTCCTACCTCCATTCGTTATCTGTTCTTGCTTCTCCTGGCCAATGTTGTTAAGCACTTTTAGATCACATTTAGGGTTTGGTCCAGGTCCCTCTGCCCCAACCTGTGTTTTACCCTACCAAAGATGTCTGTTTCCTTAGCACAAGTTCATTCGCATGGAGGCTGCCTCCCATGCTATTGTGGCTTTCACTTAGGTTAGATTTGAGAGCCCGCTGCTGAGTCATAACGCAGTACCTGCTGCAGTAGGATGTTTAGCCTCAGTTCCTGTCAATACAGGAGACGTAGAGCCTTTTATATTTTACCTCCTGAGTCATTTTGCAGCAAAACATTTTTGTTATTATCATACCTTTTGGTCATGGAGAATGAAGCTAATTTAAATAGATATATGGAAAATTTCTAGCTTATCCCCTGTTTTATAGTTTTCAGTCAGTTTGGAAATAAGTGGAAGCAGTCTAATGCACATCAATGTGTGCATTCTGGGTGTTTCACTAATCATTACCACTGGAAAGTGGGCAGTGGAAACAAAGAGGTACCCCTCAAGCCAGTCAGGTTGTTACCTGCGGACACCCCCTTTCAGTCACCATTTATTTATGATTAGCTCTGTGTAAGGCACTCTGATGGAGGCTATGGCACTGCGGTAGGGCCTTCTTGAAGACTTTACAGTCAAGTTGAGGAGACGATCAATGCATATGGACTATAGTAGTAAAAGCAGTTTCTTCAGATAAAGGGCATAATAGTTGAGTCAGAAAGCTTCAGGCTTCATGGAGGAAGGGAGGGCCTGTAGCAGACCTTGAGGGTTTGGTAGGATTGGGCTGAGTTGGTGGTTCTCAGTCTTGGCTGTATATTGAAAACATTGATGCCTGGTTCTATCCCCAGACAGTCAGATTTATTCGGTCTGGGAGGCTGGAGTGCAGTGGCACGATCTCGGCTTACTGCAACCTCCACCTCCCAGTTCAAGCGATTCTTCTGCCTCAGCCTCCCAAGTAGCTGGGATTACAGGCATGCACCACCACACCCGGCTAATTTTTGCATTTTTCGTAGAGACAAGGTTTCACCATGTTGGCCAGGCTGGTCTCAAACTCTTGACCTCAGGTGATCTGCCCACACCCCCCCCGCCCAGCCTCTCAAAGTGCTGGGATTACAGGCATGAGCCACCGTGCCCGGCCTGTATCTGGACTTTTTACAGCATTCCAGGCAATTTTTTTTTTTTTTTTTTTTGGAGACGGAGTCTAGCTCTGTCGCCCAGGCTGGAGTGCAGTGGCGCGATCTCGGCTCACTGCAAGCTCCGCCTCCCGGGTTCACGCCATTCTCCTGCCTCAGCCTCCCGAGTAGCTGGGACTACAGGCGCCCGCCATCTCGCCCGGCTAGTTTTTGTATTTTTTAGTAGAGACGGGGTTTCACCATGTAGCTCAGGATGGTCTCGATCTCCTGACCTCGTGATCCACCCGTCTCGGCCTCCCAAAGTGCTGGGATTACAGGCTTGAGCCACCGCGCCCGGCCTCCAGGCAATTTTAATATGCAGCCCAGGCTGGACCCCAGTGGGCCGGGAGATGAGGAGGTGAAGAACTGCAGGAAGGTGGGGCAGGGAATCAGTTCAGAGGCAAGAACATTTGGGAGCCTCTCTGGAGGCTGGCTCGTGTGAAGGGAGAGTAGAAGATGAGGCTGGGGAGAGGGGTGGAAGCTGGTTTGTGGAATTTTTTCAGTAGGTCTCATAATTAAAATTTAATTCAATAAGGTGTTAAGATGTAAGACCTTATAGAGGGTTCTCTGGGTATATGGCAAGCACTGTTCTAGTCTGACTGTTGTAGTCATTGCATGCACAGCTATGAACAAAACCTAGGCCCTGAGCTCAGAAGCTTCAAGCTGGTAGGGAGATGAACAGTGAGATGATCACAGACACCCACAACTGCCATGAGGGAGGCATCCAGGCTGCCATCAAGGTAGATTGTAGTGCAGTGTAGTGTGGCACGTGAGGGAGAAAGGAAGTGGTTCCAGAAGAAAGATTCGTGCAGTCAGGTGTTTTGAAGGGCTTGGCTTGTGGGGAAAGATTGAATGAAAGAAGCTCGGAATCAGGGAGCCTGTAGTAGTCGGGTGTGAATGTGAGGTGTTGGGGGATTTGGACCAGGGTGGCCTCTCTGGGAATGAGCAGAACAAGCTTGGCACCTGAGTATATATAGTGGTGTGGATGGTGAGCCACAGCGATGTTGAAGGGGCCCCTCTCCTTCCGTACCGGTGACCTGGGACTGATGATCCTGTTGATAAAAATAAGGAATTCAGACACCGGCTAGTTTGGCCATGAGCTGAAGCATTTGATTTTAGACGTGTGGAGTCACAGTGTGAGTGGACCAACCTTCTCTGTGGGAGAAATGCTTGCCCAGGAGCCCCTCAGATAAGAATAGAGTGCTGTTATCTGTGGGGTTCCTGCCCTCCCTCTCTTCTCTTTCCCTGAGTAAGGAGCGGGCTCAACAGTTTCTATTTCACAGCTCACTATCGTCTGGTTCAGCAGCTAAAGCACCTTTTTTTCCAAGCTTTGTTGTTTTGCTGTCATTTTGGCTCAGTACTCTTTGTGTTCAGGGAGCTGGGAGGCTGGAGCTGAGGCCACCTAAACCGTCTTTCCTCTCCACCCTTGCCTCCCCACTGTGTCCCCTGTGGGGGTGCCACCGAAAACAGTGTGCAGACTGCTGGTGTGGTGTGACACATGGTTAGCAGGAAGCAGAAGGACAGAGACTGGTAGGAAGGAAATACAGTTTCCTAGTTTATGTACTTCTTTTTCTCAACGTGCCTTACTTTTCTGATCTGAATTCCCTTTATCTTTCTTTCACTTACCATCTCTGTATTTCCGAAAGGCATTGCCATCCTTCTTATCTTTCCTGAATTGACTGGTTCCTGTTACATAGAATGTAACCGTAAGAATCTAGTCCCACAGTCTAGACATTCAAACATGTCTCATCTGTTGTGTCTCTGTAGCTAAGCAAGCGGCCTTACTCCAGCGAATGGCCTGAGTTGTTCTCAGGGTATCACACTAAGCCCGGTATTTTGAGGTCCAGGGTATGTGTTCTGGTGTAGGGTTCCTCATTCAGAAGGGTGAGCTGACTGCTGCCTGGAGAGCCTGGGGGCCAGTGGCCATGCTTTGGCTGGGGTGATCTCAGTATCTGCTCTTGCTTGCACGTCGCTGGGCTTAAGGACATTCATCTTGTGTTTCTGTTTACTGGAGGATCAGTGGTCAACCCAGAGGCACAGCAGGCCAGGTTCAGAAAGCATGTCCCTCCCGTTTGGCTCTTTATCCCACATGTGCACTCTCTGGGTGCCACGCTGCAGGTAGAGAGCCAAGTTCTCCAGCCAAGGAACTGGGGTGACAGAATGGCCTTTGGACTGTGCAATGTATGTATTTACTGTAAATTAAGAATTTGGGTGCAGTACTACTAGTAAACAAAGCACTCCTGAATCACAGTACTTCTCTATAAGAAATTCCACCTGAGGCCAGTTGTGGTGGCTCACACCTGTAATCCCAGCACTTTTGGAGGCCAAGGTGGGTGGATCACTTGAGGCCAAGAGTTCTAGACCAGCTGGGAGCAAAGCCCCATCTCTACTAAAGACTGAAAAAACAAACTGGCCGGACATGGTGGTGCATGCCTGTAAACCCAGCTACGCGGGAGGCTGAAGCAGAAGAATTGCTTGAACCTAAAAGACAGAGGTCTTGCAGTGAGCCGAAATTGTGCCACTGCACTCTAGCCTGGGTGACAGACTGAGACCCTGTCTCAAAAAAACAAACAAAAGAAAACAAAAACCAAGAAATTCCAGGTTGATCTTCTATAGCTACTTCACTAATGTGTCACATCATAGATTTCAGTGACTCAGTGAATCTCAGAGGTTATGGCGTCAACTCGTCAAAGAAGCCCTGCAGGAACTATGGCTAGGGCCTCAGGAAGACTGTGAAACCCCTTAAATCATTGGCCTATCTTTGTGATTGTGTGGTTCTATCATGAGGCCCTTAAAGGCATTTCTCACCCCTTTTCTTCCATAACACTCAGTTGCTTTGCAAGTGGAATAAAACCCTCCGCAGCAGACATAAGCAACATAGCTTAAATACCTTGGTGACGGGCAGCACCCCACTTTATTATCTGGCCATTCTGTCATCCTGGGGGCCTCGTGTCTTAGTAGGTTCAGCCTGGCCCTGGCTTTGATGGAAGGAGCCATTTGTTGGAGTGGCACTACTCATAGGAGAGAGTGAGTACTTCTGTTTTCCAAGTGGGCAAAACCAGGGAGTGTCGTGCATTCAGCAAGAGCTTTTCATGAGCAGGCAGCATTGTCTGGCTGCTAAAGGCAAGATTTAATTGTTTCAGCAAATCAATTAGTCTTTAGGGACTTTAATCAGTCAAATCTGATGCATGGATGAGGTATTAGAAAGCCTGTGCCTGTAAGACCATTAGTTCTGAGTATCCCTGCAGCATCTCTCTCTCTCTTTCGTGTGAGCGAGTGTGTGTGTTTATGGGTAAATAGTGTGGCTTATACAAATTTCTGCGAGTGATCCCTGCAGTGGGAGAGCTTGTAGGAGCAGATTGTTGTAATAGTGTAAAAGGAAAACCAAGGAGATCTTGCTACCCATGTCTTATTATTGTTTTCTCATTTGAGATTGTCACCATTGTGCTGTGAGAATGTGAAGCGTGTTCAGAGCCTTCTGTCATCTAGTTGACATTTTCTCCTGTTGGAGTCACTTATCTAAACAGTGCCACAGGAGTGGCTCCACACCACCCGATTCTTACTTGTCTGTTGTTGTAAGGCTCTATGCATTTTCCCCACCATAGCCCTGCTCTTCAATCCCTTTTTGGAACCAAGTGTGTCATTCTCTTCCAGATATACATCAGGGGACGTGAGAGTGTGGGACACCCGCACCTGGGACTACGTAGCCCCCTTCCTGGAATCAGAGGACGAGGAGGACGAGCCTGGAATGCAGCCAAATGTCTCCTTTGTGAGGATAAACAGCTCGCTGGCAGTAGCAGCTTATGAGGATGGTAAGTAACCACAACCCTCCTCCCTATTAAGGAAAAAAAAAGCTTTACAAAAATTAAGCAGCTGTGGCCGGCTCCCCCCTGTAATCCCTCCATACGTACACGTGGGCACACACACATGTTCACACACACACACTCACTCTTGCCTTTATGTGAAGAAGTTGGCCAACAACCGTCAATGCATTAGTAGGCATTGGAACACAGCACCCATTAAAACTGGTGTTTAATTCCTACTGGAACTGTCAGGCTGGGTGCTAGTGCCAGACACAGGGCTGGCCAAAGCATCTTAAGCAAATAACTTGTTTGATGTAAAATATTAAATATACTTGGCCTACTTTTCCTTTAGCCTCTGCTCAGCCCAAAGGGAATAGCAAAAAGGGGATAGACATAGATCATCTGTTGACAAATATGGATACAGAAAAATAAAAGTCAGTGCCTACCTTTTCCTGGCACTTAATATGCCATACAAGATAATTGATAATAATGTGTTTTCTCTTTGACATTGGTAGAATTCTTTTTGAACATGAACAACTATGGATTTTTGAAACTAGGTGGGAATAGTCTAAAGTTAGCTTTACCTATGTAAAGAAACTCTTGACAGTGTATAGCTGTCATGGTCATTTCAATGGCCGTGATATCCAGTATGCCTACCTCTCATGCTCCTATCCTCCATTATGTTGTGAAGTGTTGAATCTCCACAAGCTTCATGACCCCACTTGCCCAAAAGTTGGGACCACAACATATTTCAGAATGTTAAGTGTTTATGTCATGGCACCACTGCAAATCTTCAGAGGCATTGTGACATTAGCAGTTGGCTCAGAGGGACAAAACTAAAATAGCTAATGGGGAATTTTATACCCATGTGCTGTTTAAAAATAAAAATTAGGGCTGAGATCTTACATATATATACCTATATATATTTGAGACAGGGTGTCACTATTTTGCCCTGGCTAGAGTGCAGTGGCGCTATCTCAGCTCACTGCATCCTTGACCTCCCGGGATCCAGCGATCCTCCCACCTCAGCCTCCTGAGTAGTTGGGACTACAGGCACATGCCACCATGCCCAGCTATTTTTTTTTTGTATTTTTTTTTTAGAGATGGAGTTTCACCAAGTTGCCCAGACTGGTCTTGAACTCCTGAGCTCAAGCTATCCACCTGCTTCAGCCTCCCAAAGTGCTAGCATTATAGGCGTAAGCCGCTGCGCCTGGCCTTGAAAATATTTTTGTATTTTATATAATTACTTTAGCAATGTGATGTTGGTTTGATGTTAGTAGATACTATTGATGGATTTCCTTTTCAGCCTGTAGAAATTCAGCTAAGCTATTTCTGTGGTGTAATTAATATTTCATATGTTTATTGAGACCCTGGATAGATACCATAAGAGCAGCTTAAACATGTTTGCTACTTTCCGAATTATCAATGAGTTTTTTTTCCAAAATACCTATGCAAAGATTGCAATACTTTTAAGTTAGAATCATACAGTTTTAGGATCATCTAATAGCCATCTCCTACCATTCACACACACGAACGTGCACACACATACTCTTCTACAGATGGGGAAACGGAGGTGCAAAAACCTACTTCAGCTAGGTAGGTGAAGTCAGCAGTGAATCCAGAACTGTGATTGTGTCTCCAGGGCCGTGCTGCGGTGGTCATGCTGTTTATGGAATCCTGAACATAAAGACTCTTGTAGAAATGTGCGCCCAATTGATTTGCAGCCCATGTCTCACATCTCGTGAGCTTGAAAATACAGCTTGAGGTCATGACGTTCAGGGGTGCTGCTGCTGGTTTTATATTGTTAGAATTGTCTTCATTTCCCTCATTCCCTGTTGTGGCACAGAAATATTGGGAAACAATGCAGGCATGATAAATAATCTACTTTTTTTTTTTTTTTTTGAGACAGTGTTTTGCTCTGCCACCCAGGCTGGAGTGCAATGGCACCATCTTGGCTCACTGCAACCTCTGCCTCCTGGGTTCAAGCGATTCTCCTCTCAGCCTCCCGAGTAGCTGGGATTACAGATGCCCACCACAACAACCAACTAATTTTTGTATTTTTACTAAAGACAGGGTTTCACCTTGTTGGCCAGGCTAGTAATCTACTTTCTTTGGTAAATGCTTAGCAATTGATTGCCAAAATATATTTTATATTCTTTTTTTTTTAAGTCGTAGTTAGAATTCAAACAGAGCAAAAATATATATAAAATTACAAAGAAAAAGTATGCAAAAAGAAGTCGAGGTATTCCTCCCTGTCCCATTTCCAGGCCGTCTCACATTTTACTCATGGAGGGGTCTTGCTGTATATACTTTTATGCACTTTTTTTTTTTTAATAACTTAATGGCACATCTTGGTGGTCTTCTGTATTCACACTTACATGGTAAACTTTATTCTTTTTAATGCCTGTGTAGTACTGCATTATGTGGCTGTACCATCATTTATTTATTAGGACCCTCATTGATGCACATTTGAATTGTTCATTTTTGTTATTCAAAACAGTGCTGCAAGCAATATGCTTGAACGAGTGCCAAGATGGACTTGTCCAAGGGTGGCCGTGGGGTGAGGTACAGTGATTGCTAGGTCGGAGGCTATGGCTGCTTTAGGCTTTGATAACTATTGCCAAGTTGCCCGCCAAAAAGGTTTCACCAGTTTTTAGACTCACCAAAAGTATGTGAGAGTGACTGGCAGGTGAAAATGGCATTTTATTGTTTTTGTTTGCCTTTCTTTAATCACATGTGGACATCTTTTCTTTGTGTGTTGTTAGCTGTTTCTATTTCTTCCTCTGCAAATAGTTTGTTCCTGTCTTTCTTCATTTTGCCTTTGGGTTGTCATCTTTTCTGACTGAAAAGAAAGCTTGGGAAATAATCCTTTGCGATATGTATTTCTGATATTTTTTCAGTATGTCATTTATTCTTTTTTGTTTGTTTTGAGACAGTCTGGCTTTGTTATCCAGACTGGAGTGCAGTGGTGTGATCTCGACTCACTGCAACCTCCGTCTCCTGGGTTCAGGCGTTCTCCGGCTCTCAGCCTCCCGAGTAGCTGGGATTACAGGCGCCTGTCACCATGCCCAGCTAATTTTTATATTTTTAGTAGAGACGGGCTTTCACCATGTTGGTTAGGCTGGTCTTGAACTCCTGACCTCAAGTGATCTGCCTGCCTTGGCCCCCACAAAGTGTTGGAATTACAGGCGTGAGCCACTACGCCTGGCCTGTCATTTATTCTTTAATGGACTTGTTTTCTAGAAGGTACTTGGTGTGTGTGAACGATTTTAATTTTGTAATCTATAAGTGAGTGGGTTTTATTTTGTAATTTAATGTTCTTGATTACTATATTTTTAGGGTTCAAAGATCAAAATAATATAAAGTTATGTATAGAGAAATCTTGCTGCCACCCACTGTTGTCTGCTCCATTCTGAAGTAATCATATTTTTTACTTTCTTATATATCCTTGTATTTTAGTATTACAAGTACAAGCAAATATGAGTGTGTATATTCTTATTGCCCCCTTTTCAAAAAACAGAAGACAGCATACTATTTACATGATTCCACACCTTGACTTTTTTCTCTAAATAGCATATCTTAAAAGGCAGTCCATGTCTGTGTAGAGAGAGTACCCCGTTTGCACACCTGAATGGTAATTCCATTGTCTATAAGCACTTTGGTTTATTGGAGGACAGTTGTGTTGTGTTTGCCGTTACAGTGTTGTAGTGAAAAACCTTGTAAAGATGACCTTTCACGCAAGCGCAAGGAAGATTGTTTTCTGGGTTACAGGGTAAATGCAAATGGGGTTTTACTATTTTATGCTGTCACCAGCAAGCCATGAGAGTGTGCCCGTTTCCTCACAGTTTTGCCAACAAAGTATGTTTCCAACTTTTGGGTATTCATCAGTTTGAGAAGAAATGGTCATCAAGTATAGTTTTAACTTACATTTCTCTTAGTGTGAGAAAGGTTAAATTTAAGAAAAAAATGTGTACCTGCTACTTGTAGTTCTTTCTTTTTCTTCTGTTACTGTTATGGCTTATTTTTTATATTTTTATTTTGACAACTTCATCTTGAATTAGTATGCAGTATGGTTCCAAGTACATCTTTTTTCCAGCATCTGTTCTCAGAGAGCCCATTTCTACCTAACTGGTTTGAGGCACTGCCTTTATAAGCTTTTAGCTATGAAATTCACTTTGTATCTGGGTCTGTTTCTGAACTTTGTGCTCTGTTTCAGTTGGTCTGTCTGGCAGCTTACATTTACATCAAGCTTGTCAGTCTCGTCCTTTGGGGTTTCACGTCATGGTTGGGAAGATGATTACTCAATGTCTGGGTAAAATCTCTAGTGCTTCCAAGGCTGCAGTGTTTCCATTGAAATCTTTGATTTGGTTCAAGTTCATTTTGGTATTAAGGGCTTTTGCTTTTTTAGAGCCCTTGTGTTTCCCTGCTTCTCTCTCGTGCTGAGCTTGTTTTATTGGTCTGATTCGGGTTGTTACTGTTTCTGTGATAAACAACAAGTTCTGTTCTTTTCTGCAGACCTCAGGTGGCGTCATCTTTGGTCCCCCTTCAGTTTAATAGATCGACACTATGGTATTTACACCAATATATTCATGAATAGCTACTTCTGGGCAAAGACAGATTCAAATAATCAAACCCTATTTTTATATTGCTTCTTTCCAGGAGCAGCTAACTGGCACTTCTTAGGCAGGAACATGACAAAAAGGGAAATTTACCTTGTGGGGTTTGCTGTCTAAAATTTGTGACACGGAAAAGAAGAATAAGATAATAAAATGAGTTAATGAACTTCAGTTCTCTGATTGTGCCAAAGTGAGGCTCTGTAGCCATTGAAACGCCCTTGCTGGTCTACACGCACATTCTCAGTGGAGGGAATCATATCCAGAGGGGGAGATGGAACCTGCTTTGGGGAAAGGGAGTCATCCCTGCATCCCTTTTAGCCTCTTTGCCCCGTAGGAACACTGTACACGCACCTGGGGTGTAGAGATTTGGCAAGGTGATCCACAGTTGTGATTTTTTGAATTCCAACCCACTGGCCTCATATTTCTTTTGCCTTGTTTCCGATTGTCAGCACTGGCCATCCTCCAGTTTGATTTTACCACTAATTGTGTTGCACGTTACCATACCGAAATGAATCAAATCAAAATGCTTTTCCTGGAGCATTAGATAAAGCAGGCGAAGGTTCTGAGTAATGAGCAGATGCTGCTAATGCAGGGACGGCGGAGACCTTGCCAGGACTCCATCTGCTCCGTGCTTGCCTGCCTTTGGCCTCATGCCACAGCATTAGGGAATGGCAGTGTGCTCGAAACCCACTCCCTGGTCACAGAGTTTGTCTTGAAAGCTCACTCTTTGGTGAGAAATGAGATTACACACTTCTTAGGTGCAAAGAAGTTTTTATTTGTCCCCCTCAGTGGAGAGAGGAGAGACGCGATCTGGTGCATATTAGCATGAGGAAGCCTGGATGGGACAGCCAGCAGTCCTCTTTATACAGTGCCATCAAGCACAGCAAAGTGGCTTATCCACCTCCGCAGCGTTCCCAGTGCAATTGTCTGAACACACACACGCTCCATTGTCCGGCACTGTGGCTGCCCGGGACTGTGGCCGTCTGGGGCCAAGGTGACTATGATTTCTCATTTACTGACATATCAACAATGGACGGGGGTGGGTCTCTCCAAGCTGCTTTTTAGCGGTGAGCAGTAGGACCATGTTTTACTTAGATGACTGTAGAGACTAGGTGCTTCTAAAGTTTTATTAAGATTTTGTTTTTAGTAAAAAATAGTTCTTCAGTCGTTTTGCTTGTATCTTTTGTTTGTATGTTGATGATGACATTTGGATGTGATGGCATGGCCTTTGAATGCAGTATACAACTACCCCCCTGCCCCCAACATTGAAGTTTTAGAAGTGGATTCTTAACATGTTAAAACATTGCTTGGGAGAAGGCTAAGGCAATTGACTGGATTGTGGAGAACTTGATTTTTTTCAAGGCCTTTCTTTTCCAGTCAGTCTTGTCCTAAAAGTTTCAATAATCAGTTCTTGCCTGGTACCTTTGCCTACTTACTCTTTAGGTCCAGTCTTCATATTCAGACACTTTGCAAACAAAACAGAATGAGACAGCTTTCTAACAAAAAACAAAAAAACACACCATGTATAGTCCTTGTAAAAGATAGGGTATGTTTATAAACGTAAACTTTTTTTTAACCCTAGGAATGCTCACATTTTAAACATTGAGAAGGGAATTAAAACATTTAGGCTACGTGTGGTGGATCAGGCTTGTAATCCCAGTGGTGTGGGAGGATCTCTTGAGCCCAGGAGTTGAGACCAGCCTGGGCAACATAGTGAGCCTCCGTCTCTACAAGAAATGAACTAGCTGGGCATGGTGGGGTGCACCTGTGGTCCCAGCTACTTGGCGGGCTGAGTTGGGAGGATCACTTGACCCCTGGAAGTTGAGGCTGCAGTGAGCTGTGATTGCTCTGCTGCATTTCAGCCTGGGCAACAGAGCAAGACCCAGTCAAAAAACAAACAAACAAACAAAAACAAAGGCAGAAATCTGGACTGAGGGGTTTCGGTGTTTAAGGAATCCTTCTTAGGGCATTGAACTTTAAGTTGGCCTCCACCTGGCACATCTAGGATGTTAGGGTTTGTTTCACAGACAGGCCATAGAGACTGTATTAGGGGCTGGAGGAGGTTGTTGAATACAAATGCTCTTTGAAAGCTTTTTCTATTCCTCAGTGACAGGAGCTTGAAATGATACATGCTCTGGGTAGAGTCTGTCTTCTATCTGAATAATGGGGCAGTGGGCCTCACATGAGAGTCCACAGATTGGATTTTGGGTGAGAGCTGTGAGATCTGTAGAAATTTTTTTTAAATCTGTGTTTTTGTTTTTATAGTAATCTTAAAAAATAAAAATAAACTAGATCTTTTGACCCCATGACTGAACTGTGCTGTGGGATCTCAGTATTGGAATTTACACTTTGTGTTTGAGGCTGTTGGTACCAAGTGACCACCTGCATGCCCGTATTGACCTTGTCATGAATTGTTTTTCACACCGAAGGGTGTCCACAGTGAATTTTTAGGGATCTACAAGCCCTCAAAGTTAAGAAACACTGGAAAGGCACCGTAGTATGCTAGTAGGCACGGACTAATGGATGACCAATTTCTGGGATATCTATGCATTTTTGAAGTTACTAGTGAAAGTAATTTGAAGTATTTTTCTCCTGTAGAAAAATGTGGCACATTAAATTGTTAAGATTTGGTGTTACTCTTTTGGTTTCTTGGAGGTGGTTTTAGTGAAAACTGATTTTTAATAATAGACACTCAGATGCATAAATTCACAGTAGCTGTTCTGTTTTATTACAGTTGAGTTACAAACTGAAAGAAGCAATAGTAGCACAAGGTAGCTTTTGGGAGCTAGTTTAGACTTGAGAAATAAATTGCCCAAGTTCTTAAGTGTCCCTAATGACAACTGAGCATGAATTTATTTGCTTTCTCGAGGAAGATAAATAGAGTTTTAAGTGAGAGAATGTAACTTCCCTTTCACTGTATGCAGTTTTGGTTGTGGCGTTTATTTCATTCTGAACCCCAGGGCTTGATCAAACTAGAAGTGAGTATATTTGTGGAATGAATATATTTTTGTTTGAAAAGCAAAATGCATCTGCTTGCTTGCCTTTTCATTCAAAAAGCTATTAAACGGGCTCCAGTGGAGTAGAAAGGGGGCCTGGGAGAGTGTGAGAGGGAAGCTGAGTGAGGCAGTGGGCTGGGAGCTTGGCAGCATACAGGGAGACTGAGCAGGTAAGTATGTTAAGGCTCATGGGAGCCAGTTCTCTCATGCTTGGAGAAGGAAGGCTCAAGTATGGCAAGGGGATGGCCAGAATGAATCCTGTGGGGCTGGATTGGAATAGGAGGCATCAGTGTGGAATTTATGGTATTAAATATAGATAGAGAAGTAAACAGAGATGTACATGTATGTTGTACATATATACATTTATGTGTGTCCTGGCTTTGTTTGCTGAGAAGGTGTAAGAGCAGCAACAGTCCAGTAGCTGTGAGGACAACTCGTGTCCAGCTCTTGAAAATATAACTTTCTACTAAAAGGAACCAGGGATGCTTGGAGAAGTGGTGGACTCCAGGGATGGGGCAGTAAAATCACACAGTAAGCCTGGACCATCTGATTGCACTGAAGTGAAGAAGTGCTTGAAGAATGATGATGACATGTCACAAGGACACATAAGTGAGCTTGAAGATGTTCCCACTGGCCAAATCTGGGACAACTGGAGTTTCAAAATCAATGTTGATAACAACAGGTTACAACCCATTGAATAAAATAGGAATATACGAGTATACCATGATAAAAATAAACAGATCAATAAATAAAAAGAGAGGAGACAAAAATTTCCTTACAGTAGAATGTCAACTAATAAATGCAGAAAGCATGATGGGATTAGAAAATTACAAATTGGCAACCATCACGGTAATAACTGATTCAGACAAAAAAAAAAAAAAAATCAATTGAGGGTAAAACCAGAGTGTAAGAATGGGATGAGGGATGGGGTCTTACATGGTCTCAAAAAATCTCCCCACAAAACACTTATTAATTAAAAGGGAGAAAAAGGTAACTCTGCAGTCAAGAAATCTAACAGGTACCATCTTAATAAAGTGATCAAATTTAACATCATCAGTAACGGTAGAATTGATATCCTGTGCCACGTGACAGAATGCAGTGAGAAAAACACAGAATCACTTCTGTGGTATTATTCCAGCCAAAAGTGTACAGTCCCATCTAATCAAGAGAAAATACCGCACAAGCCCAGATTGAGGGACATTCCACAAAATGACTAGCCTGTCCTCTTTAGCACTGTCAAGATTATGAAACTCAGGGAATGTCTTAAGAACTATTCCAGGTAGAAAGAGAAGAGACATGACAACTGAGTGCAGTGTGTCATCCTGGCTTGGGTCATTTTTCTACAAAGAATGTTACTGGGACAGTTGGCAATGGGATCTGACAGTGAGTATATAGAAGTTCTTGCAGCTTTTCTGTAATTTTGAAAGTTTCAAAATAAAAAGATAAAAAATAACATGTTCTTGAGAAAGATGAAGTAACAGGAACTTGATTTATCTTTCTGCCTTAACTAGAAAACTGGACAAAATATATTAAACCGTGGTTTCTAGACATTGGAAAATAAGTAGCCACACCTGTGATCTCTTGGAGGAGAACAAACATGGTGGGCCCACAGTTACACCAGCTCACCAGCCGGAAACAACTCCAGACAGGGAGTGGGGACCTAAACAGAGTCTGCTGGCCTCCCTGACTTGAGGAGGCCCCAGTGAGGGCTCAGGGAAGCCAAGGTGGATAGAAGTTGTGGGCCAGAGTGTTGGAGAAGAGGGAGCTCCCAGAGGGAGAACCCCAGAGATTGGCTGAGGATTCCCTCGAGTCTTTGGCTGAGTCCTACTCTGCACATGTGTAAGAGGAAATACCTGAACTAGGGAAAGAACTACCTGAAAGGAGAAGGCACAACAATTCTTGGAGCTTACATGAGGCTAAGAATAGTTTGTACTTCCCCAAGAGTAGAAAGACCTCATAATTCACGGGTTGTTGAGTGGAATCCTCACAAGAGTGCCATGTTTTAGTAATGGGGCTAAGTCAGCCCTAGACTAAAAGCCGCTCAGGATCCCCTAACAAAAAAGTTGGAAAGCAAGCCTCAAAAGGATCCAGCCAATTCTGAGTGTCTTAATTTTGCATCAGAGAAAACTTCCATACTATTTTGTAGAATACAACAAAAGCTAGCAACCAGCAATGTAAAATTCACTATGTCTGTCATCCAATAAAAATGAAGCATGGCTGAGGCAGAAGGATCACTTGAGCCTGGGAGGTCAAGGCTCTAGTGAGCCATGACCATGCCATTGCACTCCAGCTTGGGTGACAGAGTGACACCTGCCTCCAAAAAAAAGAATATATTGTGCTACCCTGGTAACATTAAGCACAGCTAGTGCCCAGATTTTGGTTTCTAAATGTTCTTCAATAAAAAGAACAAGGGCTAGGGCAGATAAATACAAGATGAATCTGGAACATTTTATGGGATCCGAAAGTAAGGATGTTTATAATAAATAAAAAGATGAGAATAGGGCATCTATAGGACAGTAGAACTAAATTGGAGCTCCTGAGGGCTAAAGGAAGGACAACTTGAACAACAAAACATGATGATAGTAATGGATTATAACCTGTGGATAAATACCCATGAGTCCATATATTGGTATTAATAAATAATTTAATAAATAAAGGAGAAGAGACAGCTCTTCCTTACAATAGTATTTCAATTGCTATATGGGAAGGGATGATGAAAATAGCCACCATTTGGCAAGCACCATAATCATAATTGTTGTAGGCAAGAATCACCAGTGGATGTTAAAATCAATGTGATGAATGTCTCTGTCCGTTTGGGCTGTTATAACAAAACACTATAAACTGGGTGACTTATAAACAACAGAAGTATATTTCTGACAGTTCTGGAGGCTGGGAAGTCCAAGGTCAGGTCACTGGCAGATTCTATGTCTGGCGAGAGCCCTTCCTACCAGGGGTGCCTTCTCTCACATGGTGGAAGGGGCAAAGGAGCTCTCAGGCTCTGTCCTCATGACCTTATCACATCCCAAAGGCCTCATTTCCTGGTACCATCACTTAGGGGGTTAGGATTTTAACACTGAAATGGTGGTGGGGGGACACAGCATTCAGATGACGGCAGTGAGTAACAGGACATTTCCATGGTGTGAAATCATCACTCCGTAAGAGAAAAATGGTAACTTTACAGTAGAGAAAACTGGCGGATACCCCCTTAACCAAGTGATGATAGTTAACATGACCAGTAATGAAACTTTGATATTACGTACTTCCTGATACATAATACACTGGAAAGGCACAACACTCCTTCTGATTTTAAACATGAGGAAACAGCAGACAATTGAGAGGCCTACAAAATAAATGAGAAGTACTTTTCAAAAGTGTCAGGGTCCTGAAGGACAAAGAATGACTGAGTAATTGCCCCAGATTGGAGTCGATGAAGGAGACATGGCAGCTAAATGCTATGTGGAATTCTGGATTGGATCCTGGACCAGAAAAAATACGCTGGTAAGAGGACAGGTGAAATGAAATAAAATCTGTAGATTAAATATGTTGCATCAGTGTTAATTTCCTGGCTTCCATCATTCTGCTATGGTTATGTAATAGGTTAACATTTGGGAAAGCTGGATGAAGCTATACTGGAACTCTTTGCATAATTTTTATAACATTTTTATAAGTCTGAAATTATTTCAAAATCAAAAAAGACATCAAATTACAGTATTAAATAAGATTGGATTTTTCCCATAGCAATTTAATGCCATTTAAAAACAATGTTACATGATTCCTTAGAAAAGAATGTGCTTGCCCCTTTTCTGCTGTCTGACTGACTTGGAGGCCTGAGATTAGATGGTACCCCTGTGTTGTTTTGATGGTGGTTATATAATCAGGGATCCTCAGCATTTCTCTTTTCTATTCCCTGCAACCTCCCCTTTTCTTAAAAAAAAAAAAAAAGCATGATGATGAGTATCTAGTCTTTGGTATTTTGTTTCCAAGGGATCTTTTTTTTTTTTTTTCCCCAAAACAGAGTCTCACTCTGTTGCCCAGCCTGGAGTGTAGTGATACAATCTCAGCTCGCTGCAACCTCCGCCTCCCAGGTTCAATCTATTCTCCTGCCTCAACCTCCTGAGTAGCTGGGATTACAGGTATGCACCAACCACCAAACTGGCTAATTTATTTATTTATTTTTTTTGGTATTTTTATTAGAGATGGCATTTCACCATGTTGGCCAGGCTGGTCTCAAACTCCTAGCCTCAAGTGATCTGCCCCCACCCAGCCTCCCAAAGAATACTTTTTAAAGAATAGTTGTAGCCATTTTATTTTAAAATGTCAACATTTACAAACATGCCAGAAGTTACGTTTTTGCCACTACTTACAACTTATGACAAAAAAATTTTATCGGTTTCATATATAAAATGGGAAAAGAAGGCCTTGTTTTTCAAAATCATTTCAGGAGGTAATCAAAAAATCTGAAGAGCACTGGTCTGGAAGGCAGGTGGCCATGTGAGTCTCTGTCTCAGTCAGGCTGTTGTGATCCACATGATCCACTCTGCGGGCATGGGGGAGGGAGACCCAAGAGCTCCATCCCAGACATCAGGGGCCTTGTGGCAAAAACATCTATTTGTTGGGGAGATTTGCATTGGCATCTGAAGGCCCAAGTGAGATGTTAGACTGTGGTTTCTGTCTTCTCATTCTTATTTGGCGTTAAGTAACTCAGAAACGACTGTAGTTTCGCCATAATCTAAATCTTTATATAAACTTTTTTCCCTGCTTTTTATTTGAGCCATTTATTACTTTCCTTGAAAGGGAATTAATTGATAGTATAATTTAAATATGTGTTTTGAGGATTTGGAATGAGATTTCTAAAGGCTGCAAAATATCATCACTGGAATTTTCACTGTAGATCTGAGAAGACACTTAGTCTGCAGTGTGACTGTTGAAAACATTTGTAAAACACAGATTAAGGTATTTTTACTTTTGTTAGTGATAGCTTTTCAAATGGTTATTCTTAAAAAACTCTTTTATTGTGAAAAATTCAAAATAGACAAAAATGGAACAAATAGCATGATGCACCCCCATGTACCCATCACTCACCTTCAACAGTGATCAATTTTTTTTAAATCTACTACCACCCAGTCCACTGATTCCCCACTCCCCTCCCTAGAGGCATCTACTACTACCAGTGTCTGCTGATCTCTTCCAGATAGAGTCTATATTATGTTATATCGGTTATAGAGAAAATTGGCCTCAGTCTGAGTCTGCGCACACAGTGATGTCCCTTTCACATTACCTGCCCTCTGGAAGTTTCCCTTGTAGAAGCTGGTCCTAATTCTTTGCCTTCTCCATCAATCTGTTTTTCCTTTGATGCTAACTGGAAATTCTTCTATCTAGTCACATCGCCATAGTCTTAACATACACTATTTGCCTCCTTTTCAGTCTGCTGTCCTGTGATTTTTCATTCTTTTTCAAGTGTTCTTTCTGCTTTGAATTTGAGAGCTACTAAATATATTCAATCTTACTTCCTCTTCTCTTGACTCAGTTTCTACTTTGGTGATCTCGCTGCTTTGTTTATGCCCTAACCAGTCGCCTCCTCCACAAGCCTATTCAGATTCTTTTACTTGTCAATCTAAAATGCAGCTTCCAGAGTGTTTTCTGTTTATTTTCTGCCTTAGGCAACAGAGCTGTAGAGCTGTGGTCAGCGGGAATGCAGGCTGGCATGCCACAGTAGCTGCAGTAACAAGAAACTTCAGCTTTTTCCTTTGTCGTGACCCTCATGGTTTAGCTGTTCTTTGTGACCCTTGTCTACACTGATACTAATCTTCCACCGGCACCTCTTCCATGAAGAGCAAAAACTTCTTTTGTCCTGTCCAACTTTATGCTAGCTTTATGTCTCTGGCCTGGTTTCAGAGTGGCGATGTGTGGATTTAATGAACAAAGAGGTACGTGTTAAGTAAGTGCTATGGGTATATTTAAAATTTTTGTCAAAATGCCTTTTCCTTTGTTGCAGAATTTCTTTTGACTCCTGCTTAATTTCTGATAGGCAGGTGTCTATTTACATGGTGGAAACTGAGATTGCCAGCTGTCTATAAATAGTCAACTTCATTCAGTATCTCTGAACACAGTTAATTGATCCTGTCTATTTAACGATCATGAAGTTGACACCAAGCTTCAGGTGTTTATTGTGCAAGCTCAAGAGGATGGGAGCTCGTGGCTGAAATAATTTCTAATCAAGAAACCACTAAAGACCCCAAGACCAGCTCTGTAGTTCCAGAAGGGACTAGTCTATGGCCTTCAAAACTGTTAACCTGTTTTAAATTTTGTGGTGCATGGAAAAGATCAAAGGGGAGGGAGGAGTATACCAATTGTGTTTTTTTCCAAAACCAGTTCAGCAGTTATTTACCTTTCAGGCAATTAACATAATTACCATTATGCTAAAAAGTAATTTTGGAAAGTTCTGCCCTGAGCTCTTACGACTCCACCGGGACAGTTTTCGTTGGGACTTATCTTTTTGATGGAAGCTTAATTGCAATTTTGGCTTTGTGCACACAAACAGAAGCAGCTAATTGTTTAGGCAAATAGCAGATTAATTTAAATATGCATCCCTAATAAAACAAAAATGGTATCCATTATGGTCCTTGTTCCCATGACGAAGAATATAAATATTCTGTGCAAGTACCATTAGACGGAGGTCTTAAGGATTGTCGACATTATTTCACAGTGGTAGCACTTTCCAGATATCGAGTAATCTTTACAAAAGCTAACATAAATCAGTTTAAACTCATTTAGATCCCATTTCCACTATGTGCAGTTTCATTACCACACTCTGGCTGGCCTCCTTAGGGAGGTGGGAGGGGCCTGCTGCAAACTGGCATGGGTGCCCATCCACAGCTGCTGAGCAGGCTTTATGTCTCCTCGAAAGACTGGCCATCGTTACTCATGTCATCGTTAATGGCTGTTCCTAGTCTAGGCTGAGCTCAGAGTTCCTTCAGCCTGGCTGCTGCTTGTCAAGGTGGAGGGTCCTGAGCCCAGGGAGCAGGTGGGACTGCCAGGCCCTGCCCCTTCTCCTTTATTAGGCCAGTGGCCCTCACTTGTCTTCTGGATGTTTCAAGAGACCCAGTTTCTTCTTTTGTCTGCATCCTTTTCCTGTTTGTTATGAGTGAAACAGTGTTGTTGCGATCCCGGCACTACTCAGAATTAATCATCTTTTATCCAGCTACTGAGGTTTGGTCAGGAAGGAAGAAAAACACTTGCTCGTTCTGTTTCTCTAGGGGCAAAACGGGGGCTATACACTCCGGCCTTCAGGATGATGCCTGGTGCAGGGAATGGCAAAAAAAAAAAAAAAAAAAGACTTACTGCTTATGCCACTGCTAAGAAACCAAGTAGAACCTCCCTT
The DNA here is from genome assembly GCF_000951035.1 of Colobus angolensis palliatus. Classification (NCBI taxonomy): domain Eukaryota; kingdom Metazoa; phylum Chordata; class Mammalia; order Primates; family Cercopithecidae; genus Colobus; species Colobus angolensis. Next base: position 5,260,259 of record NW_012121709.1, read on the forward strand.
TGTGTTTGCTGAGACTTTTCTCGTTTTACCTTGGCCTACTGTGCAGGAGAGAGATTGTAGAGACCATTGCTGGGGCGGGGCGGGGCGGGGGGGTGTCTCCTTGCCCTGAGGTCCGTCCTCAGGCCCTTGCCAGGTGGGCCTGTTCATAGTATTTGAGTTAGTCTTTTGGCCTCAGCTAATTGGATGAGGGATGGGACGTCAGTCCTGGGGGAAGCTGATTCATGGACTGGGATGGGCTGCCTGGGACTCAGACTTTGTTGCATGCTTGGAGTAGAAGACTTCCTGGAATGGGGACACCACCCTTTCTCCATGTACCCAGGGATGAGAGAAAGCTGGTTTCCAAAGAGAAGAATGAAATAGACTTGCAGAGAGAAGCAGAGATAAGATCTGTGGTGCACACAAGTTGTATACACTACCTTGGTTCTGCATGTCTTCCTGGTTCCTGCTTCTGATCCCTTATCACCTCCAGCTGTACTTCCTGCCCTTGGGCTCCATGAAATAGCCTCATTCCAGTTTCCTTTTTGTGTTTAAGCCAGTTTCAGTGGGTTTCGTACAACCAAATGTTTCGATGTTGAAACATATGACAAGCATTCAGCAAACCTTTATTGATGTATAGCCACATCCAGCACTCTGAATTCCCTACCGTAGGGCGTAGAGAGGGAAAAGGACACAGTCTTGTCACTTCACAAATTCACACAGTGTCAGGAGCCAAATCCATTTCATTGCTAGGTCTGCAGTATGATAAAACTTGACCTTTCAAATGAGTTTACATCAGATAAAAAAGTACCTATTTGAGAAGTGAATTTCCTTGGCTCTGACAGACATTGACTACTTCTTCCTTAGTAGTTACGCAATAAATGTGGACCTGGTTCGAGTTAAAACATCTAGAAAAGTTTGCTGCTCCTTTTCTGGGGTCTTAAAATAGTGTGACAGCATGACCAAAAGTTAAGCTTATTCATTGTTCCATCGTGCTTTGTGTATATCTCTCTGTGATAACTATGTTTTATAATTTAGTTATTAAATATTTGTTTCTCTCCAGTGTGTGTTTTGTGAGAACAGGTATCCTTTCAATTCTTATATGTCACTAAAATGTTGGCTCCATCAGTCAGGGACATTTTGTTTTATTTTGTCTTATTTACTGTGATACCCCCGTCCCTAGAATAGTGCCTTGGTACAAAACAGGGAGCTCCGTAACCACCTGTTGAATGTATTACTGCATTGATTCCTTTTTGGCTAAATGTAGCTGATGATAATCAGCCACACTATTGTAGAGCATTCTTATAATTCAGTTATTCACTATTCAAGTCCTTGCAGTTTTGAGATTATAAAAATAGCCATGACATAACTGTAGTAACTGATAAATTGACCATTTATAAAATTAGCTTTCACTCAAACACCCCTCCCTGTTAGGTTCTGTATCTATTCCTGCCCACTCTGCCCATATGCTTTTGGGGCAGATATCCAACAATACAGTTCAAAGTGAAATTGCATACCCTGCAGAAGCTGCAGGACTTTGTGATGTTGAAAGTGACAGTGAAAGAACTAGAAGTGGTAATTACATGGATAAATAGAAATGGCTTTTTAAATTATTTAAATATCTTTAAAAGATAATTGCCTGCTTATGCAAAAGTAATAACAATGTATGTAAGGTTTACAAGATGTACGAATAAAAAGTTTGTAACATGTAGAAATAAAAAGTATGACAATAATAGCACAAAGGCTGGAAAGGGAAGAAATAGAAGTATGCTGCTATGAAGTTTTTTTTTTTTTTTTTTAACTGAGAGTCTCACTCCGTCACCCAGGCTGGAGTGCAGTGGCACGATCTCGGCTCACTGCAACCTCTGCCTTCCAGGTTCAAGCAATTCTCGTGCCTCAGCCTCCTGAGTAGCTGGGATTACAGGTGCCCACCACCATGCCTAGCTATTTTTTGTATTTTTACTAGGGACGGGGTTTCACTTTGTTGTCTAGATTGATCTTGAACTCCTGACCTCAAGTGATCTGCCCACCTCAGCCTCCCAAAGTGCTGGGATTACAGGCATGAGCTACCACACCCAGCCTAAAGTTCTTATATAACATGTGAAGTGATACAATATTACTTGCAGGTAGACTGTGATAAGTTAAAGACTTCTGTTAAAATCCAAAAGCAACCTCTAAAATAACAAAGAGTTTTGGCTGACAAGCCAACAAAGGAATTCAAATGGAACAAAACACATTTAGTTATCCCAAATACTCAATCCAAAAAATATAAAAGGCAATAAAAGAGGAGAAAAGGGAGCAAAGAACAGATGGGATAAATTAAAAAAATTAGCGAACTGGTAGATTAAATTCAACCTTATCAATAATCACAGTAAATATAAATTATTTAAACACCCCGATTAAAAGCAAGACCAACTACATGCTGTCTACAGAAAACCCAGTTTCAATATATAAAGACACAAGCGAAAAAATGGGAGAAGTTCTGCATGCTAACACTAATCGAAAGAAAGCTGGCGTAGCCATGTCACTCTCAAAGTGGATTTCAAAGCAAAGACTATAATAACCAGGGATACGGAGGGACTTTGCCTATGATAAAGAATCAACTCATTAAGAGGACATAACAATCCTACATGATTTTGCACCTAAAAATGATGTTGAAGGACTGTGCACGTGGTATCAGCCCCCGACAAGTGAGGACCTGACCAAGTGCGACACTTTATAATTGAAGCAGGGGAAACTGAAAAAGATGACAACACGACGGTCTTTCAGGAGAGAAAGATTTGACCGTTAAATTGATGGAGCCCTGGAATTTTTTTTTTTTTTTTTTCCCGAAAAGACCCTTCTCAGGATAGCTCTGTGCAACTCAACCTTGTGGTGAAGGATGTTTTATTGCATAAAGTTCTGTTGGAAAAATGATGCCAACAAAACCAATACTTGATTAATAATGAAAAATGTGTTTATAGATAAACTCCATGTGTGCTTAGAGTGAGCTGTGGTTAAATAGCTTCCATGGTTGGCAGCACCCAGGGTGAGTTTGATGGTGTATGTCAGTTACTCATTGAACTCATAGTTATTTTATGCACTTACAAATGCAGCCACTCATCCTGCACTTTTCCAGCTAAATTCCAGCCCAGCTTCATGACATACCAAGTGGGTTTGGACCAAGTTGTTTAACTGCTCGGTGCTTCTGTTTCTTTTCTGGGAGAGCAGTAAAATGGTGCTCCTCCCAAGATGGAAGTGAATGCTCAGTGAGAGGACACACATGAGTCTCTGAAGGCTCAGAAGCTCTATGCAAATGGCAGTGTTTTTTTCTCTTTACTGTTGTGATGTCTCAAAACAAATGCAAACAAATGCAATGCAGTGTTTGAAGGAAGCCCATGTTAAGAGCAGACATCTTGGCATGGGAGAGCTGATCTCCTATCTGATGTGTAGAGCCACTGGCATTTTCTGCAGCATATTTTTCTCTTCTGAGTCAGGATGGAAAGAATTTGCCAAAATAATTGCCAGGGGAATGTGTTGTGGAACCTTTTGTGATCAGCTTATCCCCCAAGTTTATCATAATTCTTAAGAGTACACTGTGTTTTAGATGCGAAGCAACATTTAGCTTGAAGAAGGCTCTGCTTTTGTTTATAATTGCTTACTTAGCCTACTGACAGTTTGAAAGTCTGGCAAAGCAGCCCAAAATATTATTTTCTTCCAATTCTCTGTATTTATTTAGTGCTGAATGATCCTTTATAGTAAGATCCTAAACTCAAAGCATTTATGGTTTAAAGACAAAGTAGAAGGCAAGAAAGAAGAAAGACAGGAAGACACACTGCCAAGAGAAGAAAAGCAAAAAGCTTGGTCTGTTCTAGATAATAGGAAGTTATAGTAAATAGAGCTAGATTTATGGATGAGCAGTAGAAGGGAAATTAACATTGATAGATTAAATATGTTTTGTAACACAACAGGAACTATAGACTGCATAAAAATAAAAGACAGAAAGGATTGGTCCCTCTTCAGTGCTTCGTGTGGCTGGTCTCCTTTCATCTGCCCCACAGTCCTATGTAGTAGGTAATGTTGTCTTTAGCTTTACAGAAAGGCAAACAGACTCAGAGCTGTTAAGCAACTCCCCTAAGTCCGTCAGCTAACAAGTGCTGGAGCTGGATTTGACCTCAAATAGCCACAGACTCTGTTATCTCCACACATTTATTTCTTGATGAATTTTGAAAAATTGAATCAATTGGAATTGGAGCAAGGCAGTAACCAGCCTCATGCAGAGAGTAATTATTTTCTTGGGTAAATCTTCGAAAGGAAGGAAATAGCTTGAGAATGATAAAATGAAATTATTTGTGAGGAAAGGAGAATCAGTGACATGCTAAGTACAGAAAAGCTTATCTGACTGGTAGAAAAGCATAAGTTCCTGTAGACCACTGGTCCTAAACTCCAGTGGACATCCCCAGAGTTGCTGGTGCCTGACAGTCTGCATTTGTAGTAAGTTGCCACATGGTACTGGTGCTACCGGTCTGGAAACCACCCTGGAGAAAGGTGGTGACATGGCCAGTGTGTGAAAGAGGAATTAATCTGGGTAGCAGCATTCCAGCTGCTGGGAGAAGAGTGGAAAATTGGCATTTTTGACAATTGTGGGATATTGAAGCACATGTTTTAGAGCTGTGCAAAATAAAGCGCTGCTGCTAACAGAGACTTTAGGAGGATGGTGCTGAGGAAGGATGTAAAATATAGGCTGAGCATCCCTAATCCAAAATTCCAAAATGCTTTGAAACTTTTTAAGCACTGACACGATGCTACATGTGGGAAATTTCACATCTAATGTTATGTGATGGGTTGGTAGCCAAAACTTTGCTTCATGCACAGAATTATTTAAAATATTGCATAGACCAGGTACATTGGCTCACACGTGTAATTCCAACACTTTGGGAGGCAGAGGCAGGAGGATTGCTTGACCCCAATAGTTCAAAAAACCAGCCTGGGCAACATAGTGAGACTGTGTCTCTACAAAAAATTAAAAATTAGCTGGGTATGGTGGCACGCACCTGTAGTTCTGTCTATTTGGGAGGCTGAAGCAGGAAGATCACTTAGGTGCATCAGTTCAAGAATGCAGTGAGCTATGATAGCACCACTGCACTCCAGCCTGGGCGAAGAGTGAGGCACTGTTTCTAAAAAATAAAAAAGTAAAATATTGTATAAAATTACCTTCAGGCCATGTGCGTCAGGTATATATGAAACATAAGTGATTTCATGTTTAGGCTTGGGTCTCATTTCCAAGGTATCCCCTTTCAAAAATTTTCCTTTATGTTGCATGTTTTTAAAATAATTGAACATATTAAGTAAATTAAAATTGTTACCTGCATTGTTTCTTGCTGCATAGGGTTTCTTAATATTTGGGATTTAAGGACCGGAAAGTACCCTGTTCATCGTTTTGAACATGATGCAAGAATACAGGCACTAGCCCTCAGCCAGGACGATGCAACTGTGGCCACAGCCTCTGCTTTTGATGTTGTGATGCTGTCCCCCAGTGAGGAGGGGTACTGGCAGATAGCTGCGGAATTTGAAGTTCCGAAACTGGTGAGCTTTTTAGTCTGGTCATTTTATTTTCTGTTCTTAGAATCTCTGGGTCTAATACAAGCATGTACTAATGGCAGTGGTAACTCCCATTCACTCAGAGCTTCCTGTGGGCCTCACATCCATGAATCTAACTATAGCCTTACAAAATAGGTCGTAGCGTTTTCCCCATTTACCAAGAAGTCACTTCACTGCTTAGAGCAGTGAACTGGCTTGCCCGAGTTCTCAGAGCTAAGAAGTTGTGATTCAAACCTTAGGGCTGACTTCAGGGTCAGAGCTGCTCATCACTGTGGTTCCTTGGCCTTTTTCAGACTAACACGGTGGAATCTTATCCTTGGGAATTGACGATCAGTTTCTGACCTAATATATGAGCGAGAATGAGTTCAGTGGTGTTATCCCAGTCCATATGGGAAGGAAGGTTCCATTCCTACACTTCCTTCATCCCAAGACTGTCTCACCTGAAATTGAAAGTAACTCCTGAGTGAAGATAGATTTAAGTCGGTGTTAATGGGGTAGCCATGTTCCAGGATGTCACCTGTGCAGTCAGCCAGCCTTAAGAATTCTTTATGTCGAGCTTATTTCTGAGTTCATTTATACAGGAACCTCTATATTTGTAGAGTGGGAGATAATTTGGTGCTACGAAGGAAGTTCTCAAATCTGTCTATGCTGAGTTTGGATTTAATTTAAACAAACTTGATTTTGGCACTGGTAGGAGAGTGAGCAGAAAAGCCAACACTGAGTGATGAATTGAGGGCCTGACCTGGAACCAATCCTGTTCCTCCCTCTTCCTCTCTGGTGGAAATCTTAGACTAGAATAACTTAGAAAGCCATGGCATCACTGCTTCACCTCCATGAGCATCTGCACTTTGGATATAGTGCTCCCCCAAGATGGCCTGATGATGTCAACTCATCTGGGTTTTATTAGAAAAATGTGAAAGTATATTTCTGTTCTCAAAACTTCCAAAGTACTATTTAGTCTGTGATTAAAGAATACTGTAGACCAGCAATCACTATATGGACCCAGATACTTAAGATGCCAGTTTCTCTGTAAAGTGCAAATCCTGCCTTGGCAATAAGGTGGCATCCTGGCACAGACTGGAAGCTTTTTGAAGTAGTTTACAGCCCCCAGCAAATGGCACCACCACTGTCAGTCTCAGCCTCTTGGTCTGTCAGAAAGCCAACACGGAGATAAAGTTAAAGGGCTAGACAGAGGATGTCCGTTGTAGGAAAATAAGAAATGATTTGGAGGAGTGAGAGGAACCAAGCAGCCATTGTCTGAGGCAGGTTTTATGCATGGTTTAGGAATTATTTTTTACTTTGGGTGAAAGGTTCCCACAAAATGCTCTGAGTTTCCTTGGAAAAGGCACCCCTGGCCCGAAGAGCCAAGCCAGTTTTGTCTTGTCCATATACGCCCCTGAATGGCAGTGGCAGTGTTCCCAGGTCTGCGATATTAGCCTAGAGCGGCTGTCCTTTGTGATGGACCTGCTGCTTGTGAAGCTGGGCCCAAGGATTAGGAGAATCCCTCGGATGTTGACGCTCCCTCCAGCTCCTCTGGACGGTGTTCTGGAGGCCGGCTTTGAACTCTTTGGCGTATGGTCAGGGCAGCGCTGTCCTTTCACACTGTGGATTTTCATAATTACACAGCGTGGCTCACCTTCCATGTGTCCTCTCGTGATTTACTCGAGGAGGCGAAAGCCTGTTGGGAACAGCACCGTGGAGAAATGGGCCGCCTGTGGATGGACAGAATCAAATTATTCTTGAAAAGTGCATCTCAGACTCGTGCACATTAGAGAAAGTGCCAGTGGTGACGCATTCAGGACTGGGGAGCAGGGTGGGTAGAAAAATGTGTTTGTAGATCCCTTCCTTACCCTCTGGTGGCCAGATGGACCCTGATGACATTGAAACCAGGAGACAGCGATCACTTGGACATTTTGAACCTTTTGGCCACACATTTTGGCACAAATGTTAAAATACTCTTTTTTGCGAATTTGGAACTGAGTGAATGTTATTTATTCAGTTTCTTGTAAAAACAAACAAACAAAAAAACCACACACACAAAACAAAACAAAAAAAACAACCTTTTATTTTTTGAATTGCTATTACATCCCCATGGTTCAGAATTCAAAAGACACAATAAGGCTGATGGTGGGAAATCTCCGCATCTCATAATCCACTTCCCTCCTTGAAGGCAGCCATTGTTAGTAGATTTTGGATGTGCGAATCAAGCGTGTGGTGTACTTTCTCTGCCCCCACCTTGTACACATTCAGCAGGTGAGGTTACCTTACTCATCTTGCATCCTTGCTTTACCTGCTAAGTTTATCTTGGAGAATCATCCCATTTGTTTCATTTTATAAAGAACGTTTTCATGCTTCCCTCTATGACTGCATGGTATTCCAGTGTATAGATACACTAAGTTACTTAATTAGTCCCTTAGTAATGGGTGTTTCTGTTTTTCTAATTTTTAGCTAAGACACAATTGTACTACAGTTCATGAATAACCTTGTATATAATCATTTTTTATATTTGTGAGTTTATTTGTAAGTAACTTCTAGAAGTGGATGTCCTAGGTCAGAGTGTATGTTCATTTGGTATTTTGATAAGAGTTGCCACAGTTCCCTTGATAGAAGCTGGACAAGATTTATGTCCCCACCAGCAATAAGTGGAATCCAGAAACATGGAACATGGTTTTCCCCTCCTTCACTTCCAGCCTAGGGTATTATCAGATTTCTTGATCTTTACCGCCATGAAAGATGAAGCATCATATTTCAATGAATTTTCATTTTGTATTTCTCTTTTTAGGCATGTCTTATGTTTCTCTTACACTGAACATCTTTTCTGTTGTGTAAGAGCTGTTTGTGTTTCATTTCCTGTGGGTGTTTCATTTGCCCATCTTTTTCTGTTGGGTTGCTGGCCTTCGCATTGATGTGTAGGTGGAATTGCATATTTTTGACCAAGTCAGGATGAATTTGTGGGACTAAACAACTCTTACCTTTTAACAGGTTCAGTACCTTGAAATGGTTCCACAAACTGGAAGGTACCCTGTGGCAGTAGCCGCTGCTGGAGATCTGATGTACCTGCTCAAAGCCGAAGACTCTGCCAGAACCCTCCTTTACGCCCACGGCCCGCCTGTCACATGTCTAGACGTCTCTGCCAACCAAGTTGCTTTTGGTGTACAGGGCCTGGGATGGGTGTACGAAGGAAGCAAGGTACACAACTAGCAAGATGTATAATTAACAAAAAAGAACATAGATTTATTTTTTAGAAGGGAATTGAAAAATTAAAGCTCTTCAATATTTTTCCAGATATATCAGGGCAGTATATAAGCATGGTCAAAAAATTCAAAGAACTTCAAAAGGATTGAAAATGAAAATTAATCGTTTTCTTTCTCCTCCCTTCCCCCAACTTCGCTGCATAGAATAAACTATTAACAGTTTTGAGGTATCCATCTAGAAAAATGTAATGCATATATAAGTACATTTGTATACTGAAAACATACTGTTGTAGAGATGGGATCACAGTATACATAGTGTTCTGTACCCAGCATTTTTACTCCATAATGTGCCTTGGGGAGAGCATTCCATGTCAGCTCTTACTAACTCTCCCTCCCTAGGATTCCAGCATATGCTTCTAGCTCATAGCCTGTTTAGCCAGGCCCCTCACTGGTGGGCGTTTAGCTTGCTTTCACTGTGTTGGCTGCTATAAGCAATGCTACAATGCATATTGCAGCTTGCTGCAGAAGTCCTTGTATATATAGTGTATCTCTAGGATGTGTACTTCAGATAATGATGGACATTGCCAAGTTGCTTTTCTAAAAAGGTGCATCAGAATTCACATTCTTACCAACAGTGCATAAAAGTGCCTTCTGAAACTCTGAGTCAGAAGCAGGAAGACAGGTTTTTAATGGAAATTCTTTGAGTGATGACTAAATTTTATCACTCCCTAGCATCTTACTATCCTGACTGTAGGCCAAATACTTGGTCTAAGAGCTGATTTATAGAACTCTCCCTATCAGTGGGACCAAGGGGGAGAGAGAGAAAGTTTTTGTTTCATTTCGTTTTTTTTTTTTTTTTCCAATTTCTCTGCTCCTGACCATTTCTGTCAGTTGGTGGGATTCCCGTGAAGGAACGTGTCTGGGCTAGCAGACCCTGTGTGACTGTTAGTAGGTTCCTTAACCCTCTTTATGCCTCAGTTTCCTCATTTGTAAAATAGAGTTCATAATAGTGCCTGCTTCTTAGAGTTGTAGGATTAGATGAAAAGCCATATGTAAAGCTTGAGGCATGGTGCCTGGCACATGAGAGCTCACGATCTGTTGGCTCCTAAACCTCCCATTATTCCTCCCACCCATAGTTGGATTCCAGCCTCTGGTGGTGCTTACTTTTACGTCTTATTTCCTCCATGTATTTGACCTGTAAGGTCAAATCTCATTTATGTAGGTGTGATTGGTTTTGCAACCCAGTAAATGGTCAAGAATGGAAGCATCTTGGATCCCAGTGATACATTCTTCATCCAGGAAGATAGACTAAGCGTAGATGCTATATGTGTGGCGTCCTATCATCCCACTGTGAAAAGGCCTCCCCTTATGCTGCAAACTTGGTGTGCAGTTTGGTTGGGGCATCTCCATTGTAGCCTAGCTGGAAGATGTGTCATGATATAACTCCTGAGTTTTGTCTTCCAGCTCAGGAGGGAAGGAGCAGGAATTGGTTTCCTGAGGCAGTTTCCTTTCTTGTGCTCTAAAAAAACTTTCTTTTCCCATCCCTGGTGAGCTCATTTGTTGAGAGAGGAGAGACCATTTGCTTTCTAATTTTTCATCTGGTATGCTTTCAAGTTTGTGTTATCTCATTTATTTTTAGAGCTCTCAGTATAGAGAGGTGATAGTTATATTCAGTACTAGTCTGGTTTAAATTTTTCATACTTTTTATAAATGTTTTATCGGGTAGGTCCTTTTTCTCTTTGACTTATCTGAATGGATTTATTCCTGTAGTAATACAGTTGTAATGGATACATTTGAGAAACTACTTAAAGGGGCAGTTCAGCACAAGGATCCTTCAGATACAGATGTAAGGCAGTGGGGTTTTTTTGATTCCTCTCAAAATTTCCAACCCAACTGAAAGCATTAACTGTAAGAATCAGCTGATTAATACATTAATTGTACGAAAAATCCTTGGTTAAAAATGTATAGTCCCTGGCTGGGCACGGTGGCTCACATCTATAATCCCAGCACTCTGGGAGGCCAAGTCAGGAGGATGGCTTGAGGCTGGGAGTTTGAAAACAGCCTGGGCAACATAGTGAGACCCTGTCTCTACAGAGAAAAAAAAAAAGTATAGTCCCTCAAATGACTTGTAAGCTGGTATTTTCATTGGTGTTTTAAAATTAGGAATGGAAATAAATTTGCTACAAGAATGTTTCTAAATGTCTCTTTGGAAGCTGACAGTAGCATTTAGTCATCCAAATATGTAGTGAGCACAGCACCAACCCTCCAGACACTCGTGTGGGTGAATGGCTGCTTGTTAGTAGTGTTGGTAATAACTTTGTGTTGAGATGTTTCTCCAACAGGAATGCCACCCACTCAAAAGTAAGAGGAACACCAAGCTTCATCTGTGTAACTTTGCTTATTTTTACAGAGATGAGACTTTCCATCCCATTGTGCTTAATGGATTTTTTGCTTCCTCAGAAAAACTTGCATTTTTAAGAAACGTAATTGTCATATAACAGCTCTGTGTGAATTAAGTCATGTCATGGGTAACTCTGTGAGATTTTAGTATCCTCCTGCTGTGCTCTAATGTGATGTCATAATTCCCAAATAGTCTCATGTGCGAGGCTTGGTGTCACTTTGCTTGTGAATACCATGCTTGGCCATCTCTTTGCTTCAGCCTGGCGGCAGCGTCTATCCCAACACATTTTATTAGGCTGGTGTGAGACTATTAGCAGTGGAGTTTGCCTGGAGCTATATCCACACTAGGCTTTGTATCTGTGCCTCCGGCCTGTTTATCTAGGATTCAGATGAAGGTTTTATGAGAACAGAGCATTTGGTTTGTATTTGTTTGTACCTGATATAAAACTGGGGTTTAGCTATAGTCCATTATTGATTAACTGTGATAAAAGCAGACAGTGAAGTCCAAATGTTGAAACTGACTTTTAGTCAGAAACTTAAAGCTCCCTAACCTGTTGAAGTATTCCAGAGGTGTTATTTTTGTTTAGTTGGAGAATATTCTTACACTGTATGATGCCTACATTAGCATGTTACAGGCACCTCAGCTGCATGCGCATGGAGTAATAATGGCTCAAATCCACCCATTCCTATATCTGGCTAGCCAACCCATCGTGTATTCATCACAAATACTGAGCACCAGTAGTGTTCCTGGCATTGGCATGTTAAAACAGCATTACACACAGATTTCAGCAAACTGGTGCTTGTCAAGGAACCTAGCTCTGTTAATAAACATAGTTTTCTAAGGAAACAAAGCCGAGTAATTTAGCAAAAGCTTATCTGTTTAATCTTTTTTTTTAAAAAAGTCTTTGAATGTAGCTGGCTGATCAGCTTGGGTAGGAAGGGATCAGACAGTCTGGGTCCTGCAACATCTTGATTTGCCTGTTGGGCAGGGGCTCCCCGACTTGGGTTTCAGGCGTCAAAGTTAGGGGCCACACCTGGGTTTGCCAGCAGTGTTATGGGCCACGTAGTCATAGAAAAAATAGTAACTACGTATTTTTGCCCTTTTTTGGAAGATTAGAGTCTTTTTTAAAATTAAAATCGTTTTATTTCAATAGCTTTAGGGGGGTAAAAAGGGTTTTTGGTTACATAGGTGAACTGCATAGTGGTGAAGCTTGGGCTTTTAGTGGACCTGTCACCCAAATAGTACACATTGAACCCAGTACCCTTCTGAGTCTCCAGGGTCCTCCAGTGCCACTCTATGCCTCTGCATACCCATAGCTTAGCTCCCACTTATAAGTGAGAACATGCGATATTTAGTTTTCCATTCTTGAGTTACTTCACTTAGGATAATGGCCTCCAGTTCCACCCAACTTGCTACAAAGGACATTATTTCATTCCTTTTTATGGTTGAGTATTATTCCATGGGGGGTGTGTGTGTGTCACATTTTCTGTATCTACTCATTGGTTGATGGGCACTTAGGTTGGCTTCATATCTTTGCAATTGTGATTTCTGCTGCAATAAACATTTGTGTGCGGGTGTCTTTTTTGTACAGTGACTTGTTTTCCTTTGGGTAAATATCCAGTGGTGGGATTGCTGGATCAAATGGCAGATCTGCTTTTAGTTATCTGAGAAATCTCCATACTGTTCTCCAAAGAGATTGTGCTAGTTTACATTTCCACCAGCAGTGTATAAGCATTCCCATTTCACAACATCCACACCAACATCTATTGATTTTTCACCTTTTGTTTTTTTGAGATGACGTCTTGCTCTGTTGCCCGGGCTGGACTGCAGTGGTGTGATCTCGGCTCACTGCAACCTCCACTGATCAGGTTCAAGCAATTCTCCAGCCTTAGCCTCCCGAGTAGCTGGGATTACAGGCATGTGCCACCATGCCTGGCTAGTTTTTGTAGTTTTAGTAGAGACGAAGTTTCACCATGTTGGCCAGGCTGGTCTCAAACTCCTGACCTTGTGGTCTTCCTGCCTTGGCTTCCCAAAGTGCAGGGATTACAGGCATGGGCCGCTGCACCCAGTCTGTTTTTTGACTTTTTAATAATGGCCTTTCTGGCTGGGATAAGGCGCATTTCATTGTGGTTTTAATTTGCATTTCCCTGATGATTAGTGATGTTAAGCATTGTTTCTTAGTTTGTTGGCAATTTGTATATATTCTTTTGAGAAATATCTGTTCATGTCATTTGCCCATTTTTTAATGGGATTATTTGTTTTGGCTTTTTTTCCTGCTGATTTGAGTTCCTAGTAGATTGTGGATATTAGTCCTTTGTTGGATATATAGTTTGCAAATATTTTCTCCCATTCTGTGGGTTGTCTGTTTACTCTATTGATTATTTCTTTTGCTGTGCAGAAGCTTTTTAGTTTAATTAGGTGCCATTTATTTGTTTTTGTTACATTTGCTTTTGGGATTTTAGACATGAATTATTTGCCTAGGCCAATGTCCAGAAGAGTCTTTCCTGAGTTCTCTTCTAGAATTTTTATGGTTTCAAATCTTAGATTTAAGTCTTTAATCCATCTTGGTTAATTTTTATATATGGTGAGAGAGAGGGATCCAGTTTTATTTTTCTACATGTGGTTATCCAATTTTCCCAGTACCATTTACTGAATTGGGTGTCCCTTCCTCAGTGTATGTTTAAAAACAATCCTAAAATTAATATGGAACCAAAAAGAGCCCAAATAGCCAAAGCAACCCTAAGCAAAAGGAACAACTCTAGAGGCATCCCATTACCCGACTTCAAATTATACTACAAGGCTGTAGTAATCAAAACAGCATGGTATTGGTGGTAAAAGTAGATACGTACTGGTACTGGTGTAAAAGTACATACTGGTACTGGTAGAAAAGTAGATGGTACTGGTGTAAAAGTAGATACATAGTGGTACAGGTGTAAAAGCCGATACATAGACCAATGGAATAGTACTGGTGTAAAAGTATGGTACTGGTATAAAACTAGATACGTAGACCAATGGAACAGAAAAGAGAACACAGATTTTTAAACATCTATAGAAATGTGTTTTTTGACTGGGTAATGCATTCACCTAATTCATGAATCAAAAGATAGGAAGGAAGGGTGTGTGGTGGGAGGACTCCTTCCCACTCCCTTCAACCTGCCACCCAATTTCTCTATCTGGAGCCAAACCAACGTTGCCAGTTTTTTGTGCATTCTTCCTGAGATAGTTTATGCACTTATAATCAAATTACCATACGTGGTCTCAACCCCAATTTAAACAATGAAAATAGTAAAGTGCTATATTTTTGTCTGCAGCTTGCTTTTTCCTGCAACAGAATCTCTTGGAGATCATTTCTATGACATAACAAAGAACTTATTCGTGTTTTGGTTTTGATTTTTGCAACTTTATGATATTATACTTTGTGGATGTGCTTTAATTAATTTGCCAGCTGCCTATGGATGGATGATCGATTGCTCCTGCTGTTTTGCTGTTGTAAACAACACTTGGTCCACATGAACGTATTTGTAGGATCAGTTCCTCCAAGTAGACTTGCTGGGTCAAAGGGACATGTGCCTCCATGATTTTGATAGACTTTGCCCTCCACAGAAGTTGTACCTTGGGCAGTGGTGGATGGCAGGGCATCCCCTTCCCCTAGTGGCTCTTGGACGGCTTTTCTCTGATAGGCTTTACAGAAAGATCACAACAAGATGAGGCCAGGGGGGATATATAGAGATCTGACTAGTCCTGCCTTTCATTTAAATTATTTTTCAGCTCTCTGCTTTTAGAGTGAATGACTAGAACACACAACTTCACCTAGAATGAGTGTAGCACGACTGACAGCCCTATCTGGCCAGTGTCATGGTGGCAAGAAAGAGCTGCAGCATACACGGATATGCTCCCCTTCTGGGCTTATTTGGGACCCATTTGAGAAAGAGCCCACAATTATTTTAATCTGACCTGCCTCTTTTCTCTTCTGTAAAATGAGGAGGGTTGAACACGTGACCTTTGGGCTCCTGTCCTGAACCACATTCCTGGATTCTTTAAGCCATGTAGGTGGTTTAAACCTTTTGGCTGTGGAGTTGTGTTGAGCCAATCCACTGGAAGATGCTGAGTTGCTGAGGGCTTCTGAAACGGGCCGAGGAATCCATTATTCTATTACTTCTTCTCTAAATTGTCACCCAAGAGTTCCTAACAGCTGTGCCTATTGCTGGCAGAAAGTATTGGGCAGGAAATGTTTGATATTTTTTTCATCAGTTCCTACGTCTTGCCTTGTAAGCTGTACATAGGAAGAAGGGCTGCTTGACAGTTTTTTACTTTTGGATAAAAATGGATTCTTAAGTTAAAAATGGATTCTTAAGTTCTGATGTTGCATTCTTGGGTTCTCAGACTTCAGTGACATACAGGACCTCATAGGTAGTCACTGTTAAGTGGCATATGATTGTAAAAGAAAACAAACGTAAAAGTAATTCCTCTGGCCTCATCTCTTACCATGCTGTGGTGCAAAAATCAGTGTGAACTCTGTTAATGTAGCCTTCGTACCCAGGCAGTCCTTTAAAATCAGTTTTTATGTCTCATAGTTCCTGAATCTATCAAAAATACTTTCATCCATGAACACATATTTATGACACCATATAATCTTTATTAATTCTTTTGCTGCCTGAATTAAATTCTGCTCTCAGAGGTGGAGGGTTAGAAGACCAAATTGCCTTGTTTAAGAGCATTAGGTTGATGACAAGCCTCAGGCCTCATAAAGGAAGAGAGAGATCCACTTAGGGCTCTTAGCATCATTCTATGTATTTGGACATATTTCCTAATTTAGGTCTGAAGTACTTGGCATTTGACGGCAGATTGTATTAAGCAGCACACGGCGTGCATCCTAATCAGGGAGCTGTGAGTGAAGTAATCCAGGAGGCTGGAATGCGCGTGACAAGGACGCTTGCTTGGCGCTGCTGCCTCAGCTTACATCACACTGGAAAATCATCGCTAACGTCTCTTATGATAATTATTCCCCATACACAGACGTGAAGAGACTCTGGATTGGTTGCTCGCACTCATCACGAGTTGAAATATCTGTCTGGGAGAGCCTTTGGAATCAGCAATGCAGTGTGCATAGATTGTGGCCACATTCTTCCATACCTCCACCCAAACAGGAAATCCATCTTTCCTTTTGTTTGAGATTCTAGTTCGGAGAAGGAAAAAAACTTGGTATTTTACAAGCAGAATGAAAATGAAGTTAGATATTTACTTTGTGAACTTTCCATTTAAATATTTTAAAATAAAAAAAATTGAAAGTTCACAAAGTAAATGTCTGATTTCATTTTCATTTCTACCTTAACATTTAACATTTTTAATATTTATCTGCTTCCTGGGGAAGTGTAGAGAGGTAACTCGTGGAGACCAGTTTTCTGGGCTGTTGAGTGATGCTGACTCCCAAAGGGTCCATTGTTGTCGTGAAGGTTGCCGTCATTGTTAATGAATGCTTATTGAACACATGCTGCGTGTGCAATATCTGATTGGCACTGGAAACAGAGAGATGAGTCAAATATCACATCTGCCTCAGGGATTATAGCCTTGTGGTCCTTAACGGCGACTTGGCGATGTAAAGGAGACATGTTGAGATGCACACGAGGTCATAAAGAAGACCTTGATGATGAGCTTGGTGAATTCCAGACTGACAGAAAAACATATAGATAAATAAATGAGGAATGAACATTCAAATGCATTTTGTACTGTTTAATATTAAAATGGTATCCATAGTTGATATAATTGTAGTATGTGGTTAATCATAAATAATAAATACAATTCTTCTCATTTGTGAAAACCCTGAAGCACCTCCACAGAGCCCTAGAGTTTCTCAAGACAGAGCGAGAAACCTCTGGCTTAGAGGCCTTTGAGGACTGGACCATCCCCGATACTCTGTACAGCTGATGAGTTTTTCTGTGAAAAGTGTCTTTTGGAATATTGCTTATTACAGAAGCTATGATCTTTAGGATCTCTAGGGATCCTGGAAGGGAGTGATAAAGTTATAGAACGTAAATATAGGGGAAAGTTCCTTTCAGCTACTGTCAGGGTAGCAGTTGCATCACCACTGAGACTGAGCAAGGGTTCTGCAGTCAGGTAAGCCTTAGGCAAGTGACTTGCCTTGGTATCCCCATGTGGATACTGGAGCTAATACCCGAGAAAGAGGTAATGTGCTTTGTATGTGGCTGGTGCTCAGCACTTGTTAGGTTCCTCCTTCACCAGCCATCCCCAGCAGCTTTGGGGTCAGGCTGGAGTTCATCAGGCAAAGCCTGGGAGAGATCAGTCCAGGCAGAGGCAGCAGGGCCTGTGGAAGGCGGTCCCACCGGCTGGAAGCAGTGCCGGGTATATTCAGGCCTGCAGGAGCCCCAGCAGCCCTGGGCTGCTGCAGGAGCCCTGCTGAAGCCATACCTGTGGGGATAGCGGCCCATGCTTCTTCACAGGATTCACTTTCCCAAGAAATTTGTTGTTGTTGTTGTTGTTTTGAGAGACGGAGTCTCGTTCTGTCACCCAGGCCAGAGTGCAGTGGCGCCATCTCGGCTCGCTACAACCTCCACCTCCCAGGTTCAAGCAATTCTCCTGCCTCAGCTTCCCTAGTAGCTGGGACTACAGGTGTGTGCCACATGCCCAGCTAATTTTTATATTTTTTAGTAGAGACAGGGTTTCACTACATGTTGGCCAGGCTGGTCTCAAACTCGTGACCTCAGGTGATTTGCCCTCCTTGGCCTCCCAAAGTGCTGGGATTACAGATGTGAGCTACTGTGCCCAGCCCCCAAGAACTGTTTTAAAAGAATGCATTTATAGTAGAATGAGACAGGTCAATTTAGCTTCCGTGCAGAACTAATGCAATAAGCTAATGTGAATGCTGTCACTTCATATGAAACCCTTCAAGATGTGAAGCCTTATTGGAGAGGGCTGGCACCAAGTCTGAAATGTCTTTTGTCTTTATTCACACTTGCCTAGTTCCTGTATGCCAATAACATCTACCATTTTCTAATTTTTGAAGGAATTATTCAGTCTTCTTGAGACTGAGCAAGTTTACAGAACCATTTAGATTGAAGAATATGTTGTTCATTGCCTTTCTTCTCTTTTGGCTTTCAAATTAAGCTTAGAATGTTATTTAGAGCCTGATTTTTCTTCCCTGGTGATTGACGTGGAATTTACTTCCTGGTTTACCATCCTACACCATAGAAGAGAGTGAACTCAGCGCTAACTCCGTTTATTTCACCTTCACAGATGGGTATGGCTTTGGTTTGTTTGTGCCAGATGAGCCTGGGAGTAAATACTGCCCAGGCATTGTTAGTGTTAAAAATCAGCTCGTTCTCCCGTTCATGGGGAGCTAAGGGAGCCCTGTTGGAAATGTTTGCCTTTGTTCCAGAGGTGAAAGCACTAGTGCGACAGAAGCGGCTGTGCGCTTCCCCTGCGTGTCCAGACCGTTGAGACTGATGTTGGTTTGGGTCAGAGCAAGAGCAAGAGGACACTCAGCAAATGGCCCCTGTGAGCTGCACTTCTGAGTATTTAAAACCTTTTACTGCTTTCAAAATACACATCGTAGTTTAGACTCACAAAATATTACCAAGAAGAGAACTTTAACTTTTTATTCAGCACATAGATGACTATGATTTATTAATTTCCTCCGCACTTCAGTCTTCTGTAAGGCACTGTGTTAGAGAGGGGGTTTGTAATTAACTTATCAATTATTGAGTTGCAGATGAATCCTTCTAATGGACGCAAAGTTACTCTTTAAAGCATTCCCTCAGTGTGTTATTAATTGACAGGGTAAATCCCCTTTGTAGAGAGCAAAGGAAAACTCCTGCTCAGCCCACATCTGAGCGGTCGCATCCCAAACTAAGGGACTCGGGAGGAGCCATGAGGCTGAAGGTGCATTAAAATGAGGAAGCGGGCTGTGTCCAGGGAGCTGCTCTGCCGGACCTGGCTTCCAGCCTCAGCTTGCCTCTGCTCAGAACTGTGCCAGGGATGTGGGATGACCAACTGGCCCCAAACTGAATTCCTCATCCCGATTTCTTTGGGTCTTTGCAGGGTTAGGCCATCTGGCATAGGTAGCTTGTTTGCACTGTGCTGTTTCCTTGGGTTGTGAACTCTTAACTGTGATCTCAAGATCATAGTAAGTTTTAAAAGTATGTTGAAAATGACATGAAAATAATGCCTCCCTGAGCGCATTTCCCCTTCCTGGCTTGCGCCTGCCCTTTCCCCACCTTTATACTCTTGTGGCACCTGTCCACCTGTCAGTGCCCCTCCTCACGGTCCACTTCAGGTTTTCTCAGAGCACTGGCTGCATGGCGAGGAGTATGGGTAAGGTCCTGGTGCCCGTCTTCAGCCTGGCCTTCTGGACTGTGGGGAGTCGGGCCCCATCTTAGCTCCCAGCTGTCTAGTCCTGTGCTTCCAGAATGAGCCCATTGCTCCAGCCAGACCTCCGGCCAGGGTAGCACCATCCTGAATGTGCCACATTGATTCCTGACCGGGGACTGGCAGTAGCATCCCCTCTTCCTCTCCTGTCCTGCCATGTCCTTTTGAAAAAGAGTCCTACTTACCAGAAGCAGCCTTACCAACTATCTGCCTCTCATTGAGCATCAGAGCTCTGGCCCTGAGCTTGTACAGAACACGGGATCTGCATCTCATATTTTCATATCAGCACCGCCTAGCACTATTGCTTCCCCAGACTGGCAGCAATTTGGAAGCAGGAAGTAAGAATTGATAGCTGGATAATACCATTGTCATGGCTGAAGGTCTTCGTTAGCCTGAAAGGCAGTATAGGTAGAGCGCAGGGGTTCTCACATGCCAGCATGCATCAGAATCTACAAGAGACCTGATGAAACCACTGATCACTGGCCCCACCCCCAGAGCTTCTGACTCAGTGGGTCCAGGGTAGGGCCTGAGAATTTACGTGTCTAACAAGTGCCCAGGGCAGCGGAGGCTGCTAGTCCTGGGACCATACTTTGAGCACCCTGGGGTAGAGGTTTAAAGAGCATGAGCTTTGAGCCCACCCACCCAGGTTTGAATCCTCGTGCCAGAACTTCCTAATTGGGCAAGAGGTTTGAGCTCTCTGGGGCCCCATATTCTCCTGTGTAAAGTGAGTAAAATCATGGTACCTACCTTACAGCATTGTGGGGGTCAGGTGAGATAACACATCATAGCAGTGTTTTGCATGTAAGAGAATATTATAAACATCAGCTGTTATTAATTATTTTCGCAGGACAGGAAAGACATTGTGATATGGTCGCAAAGTGGCGTAGGAATGACATGAGCTGGGCTCTACCTAGTGCCACCTCAGCTCCTTTTGTTGCCCATGTAATTCAGGGCCAGCTACTCAAAATTATTTAAGCTTCAGTTTCTTGATGCACAAAATGTAGGCAGTAGTATCTGTCTTCTCTCCCTCTTGGTGGTTGTGAGTTTCAAATGGAAGGATGTTCTGAAGGGATTTGTGTGAAAGGCATGTCCTGGGTATTACGAAGAACTCATATGTGTAGTGTTGGTTTATGTGCAGAATGCTGCTAAACACATGTCTCTGCCACCACCTCATGCACCGTGTAGAGTGAGTAGAGGCGGTTATGCCTTAGGTGGCTGGGAGGAGCCCCTGGGTGGACCTGCTGCCCTCCGCGAAAGGCCCTGATTATTCACTGTGGCTTCCCAGTCTCCCCCTGGGGCTATTTGTTTCAGTGATCTGATTTTAGCTGCCTGCCTGCCTTCTAGAAGCTTTTGTCCAGTCTAACTTGGGGCCAAACTAGAAGTTGCCAGGCTGGTCAAAATCCATAACCGAGCTAGTGTAATATACTGAATTTCATTTTCAGTGTTCACTAAGTCCTGTTGGTATACAGATACTTGTACATTATGAGCATCTCATGGTAACCTTTTCATTTTCAAAATAGTATGCAAGTTGCCTTTAATTTTAAATAGTTCACTTCATAGTTTGCAGCCTCAGTTTTCACTCCGTAAGATAGATATAATAACTTTCTCTTGGTGATTCTTTCCATGTGGTCAGTGTTCATGGCGTTTTAATGCTGCCCGTGCTCTCTGTGGGGATGAGGCCTGTTGGGAGAATGAAGGAGGGTGTGAGGATTTGTAGCTCTCAGTTGTATATTTGCACGATGGTTATCATCTCTTCACTGGACTCACTGCTCTGACATGAATATTCCCTGTTCGTGTTGTGTGAGCATTAACCAGGTATTCCTAATCACACTTCTTACCCTTACACCAGCACTGAGATGAAAATGATCCCAAAGCAAAGAGAGAGCCGTATTCTGCTCACTCCACAAAGTAGACCTGGCCTTCCTTTATTATTCCCAGCACCTACAGACGTGCTGAGAGAGAGATTGGCTGATTTGGATGGTTTTCGCCTGGATTTGTACCCGAGTGTACTCTTGCTCTGTGGGTTCCTTTCAGGCTTAGGTCACAATAGGTGTTGGTTTGGCCTCGCTCCGGTCCTTTGTAGACATCTGCCCACATCACAAAGCCCCCACATTTGGCACAGCCCGCAGCAATTGGCACTGCCTCCCCGGGAAGAGTCCAGTCCTGGAACAGCGGGGGTTGCAGGTGCATTGGCACGTGGTGGTGGGGAGCGCACACAGGCCTTGCCTACCCAGCGCCTGGCGACGCTCAGCAACACCGTCCCATCCCTGAAATATCTTGGCCTTGTGGGCTTGTCACTCCAATTAAAACTTAAACATGAAAGCGGCTCAGGCTGCTTCTCCCTTTGTGCTGAATTTGAGCATGGACGGTGCCAGAAGCATGTCATGGAGACTGTTAAGGGGTGCCACGTTGCAGGGAACGTCAGGAGTGTCAGGGATCCATTTCTTCAAGATTAGCATCTTGTTGGTTGCTGCTGCAAAGTGCACCTGAAAGGCAAGTTTCTGTTTGCCAACAGAAAGTCACCTTTGGGATGGTGGTGAAAGTCATTTTCCACATGTTCACAGATACGGCCGTGTTACCAAGCTTCACGCTATGACTTATCTCTGGCAAGGACTTACAAAATAGTCTCTCTGGCTGATTGTCAAAAATTACATCATATCGGAGTAAACTGCTTTTAAATCAGACATCCATTATTCATGTATATTAACTGCTTTTTTATTTTTTTTATTGGCTGTTTTGTGTATGATTTACTCTTTTCTCACTGGCTCCCTCTCTCTCCCCAGTTGTCTTTCTCATCCCTGTTTTTTTAAGGTCTTAGCTCATCTGTGAATTTATAGAGACTGTTCATCTAGCCTTGTGCATGAACATTGATATGCACACCTTGCATTTTTGTAGTTCAATTCCACATTTCCGTGGATCCTACTTTCGTTGGGTCAGAATAGCAATGTGGGTCGTTAACGTGAGTAAATTCTACCATGAAGATGTATAGGACTTTTTCTTTTGTATCTTTTGGTTTTTAAAAAGGAGCATCACTAGTCTTGTACAAGAAGATCTGTACTGAATAAAAGTGTCCCTGGCACTTAGCAAACAGCTATATGCATTGCAGTTGGTGGACAGCAAATAGACTGTGTGTGTTCATTTCTACTTGTGAAGCCTGTCTTTCCTGTAAGGCCAGCATAGCAGTCGCCTGTAAGAGGCAGATACACGCAGACGTGTGCAGTGTGTATTCATCTGCTCATTCTTTCATCAAGTGTATGCTGAACCCTCCTGTGTGCCAAACACTGCACAGGTGTCCAAAGGAGCTTCTGTTCCTTGCACACACGGGTGGGGGCGCACCCTACGCATCTGGCATCTTGATGGTTATGGTACTTTTTCCTGATTCATGGCATTTGACTGGTTGGAATAAAGACTAGGTACAGATTATTCTGTGTATTTAACCCCCAAATCAGCACTGTTGTTTTTGCAGACAGCATCTGCATTCTTTTTTGCCCATTACTCGAATCTTTGTTGACTCAGATCCTCTTTCTGGAATGATTTTCTGTCTCCTAAAAGTGCATTCTTTAGAAGTTTCTTTCGTAAGGACTTGGTCACAAGTGTTTTCTGTGTTCTTTCTTACGGCATCTTCTCATTACATCCTTATCCTTGAAAGGTAGTTTTGCTGGTCTTTTACAGTTCTAGCTCGACAGTTATTTTCACCCAGCCTTTGAGGATGTGACTGGTTTGCCTTCCCCTGACACTACTGAGTTGGCTGTCAGTCTGTCATTCTCTTTTAGGACTTTCTCTCCTTTTGACTGCTTTTAAGATCTTCTCCTTGTCTTTAATTTTCTGTGGTTTCATGCCAATGTCTCTTTGTGTGGATTTATTTTTATCCTGTCTGGGATTTCTCGTGTGTCCCTCCTTTTAGTTGCAGAGAATTCTCGGTCCTTATCTTATTGGAAATGTATTGCGATGCTCTGCGTGGAGCTCAGGGGAGGTGTGCATGAAGGCAGCTTCTGCCCTCCTCCGTGCTGCTCACTGCCCATTCAGATTTCCCATCTCTCTCTATGTTGCATTCCGCATAATTCCTCAACTCTGTATTCCAGTCCACAGTTTCTCTCTTGGAGTTCTTATTTCTTGCTTATCTCATCCATTGACTTTTTAATTTCTAGAAATTCTCTGCTTTATTTTTCAAATCTGCTTAATCCGATTTCCTACTTTTTATCCTCTCCCTCTTTAATCTGTCAACATTTTCAGCATGCTTATTTTGTATTCTTTATTTGATCTTGCCTGGAAGTCTAATTCTCCTTGTTTTTCTGTCTCACGTATGATAAATCATTTCTTGCTGTATTTGGATTTGTTTTTTAATTGTGAGCTAATACTCAGTTGATCTTGATTTGTAGGTTTCTTAAAGGGGCCTGAGTTGAGATTGTTTCCCTCCTGAGAAGATTCTGCCGAGGTACCAGGAGGTATGTTACCAACCCGAAGATACTTTATTAGGCTTGGGTTCTTTTAGCCTTGCAGGTGGTGTAAACTCAAACCCAGAACTTGTGTGGGGGCAGACATGTGACTGCAGACTGTTTTCCACCCTGAACTGAACCTGAGGCAGAGAAGTTTCTGGGTAAGCTCTCTGCACCAACAGATATTTTCCCCTTCTTGCTCGCTTTTTACTGAATGTATGTAGCCCTGCAAGGACCCGACTGTAGGTTCTACTTCATGCTGGGCAGACACTTGGTCTCCTGTTTCCCCAGCTCTCCAGGCTCCTAACACTGGAGGGGGAGCACAAACTAGCCCCTGGCTTGAATGCTCTCTTACCTTCCTGGGTTTTGTGCTCTCTTCATTTTGGGCTCCTGTGGATTTCTCTGATTGCTTATTAAACAGAATGTCTGAAGGACTGTTTGATGTTAGGCTGAGTCTTATCCAGCATGGTCACTGTAAATGGCAGGGTTTTCCAGACATTCTTGTCTGCCATGTTGTCAGAGGTGGGACTGTCAGACTGGATGCAGTTGGGGCACTCTGACATCTGGATAGTATGAAGAGATCTCTGTGGAACCATCTTCTATTTTGGGTAGGATGGAGCAGTTCCTTTTACATAACCAGCAGCAAGATCCAGGAGTGGAGGAAGATGTTACGCACTAAAAGCAACATCTGAATATCTTTGGGGTCTGAGGCTATGGGAAGCTCTGGATTTGCCTGGCATTGTGTACCAGTCAGTGAGCCTCCAAACACAAACGCAGGCACTTAGTGAGATGCGGGAATGTGTAACTGACACTATACCTGGCATGTGCTGCCCTTTAATAATTGCCACATGAATGAATGAATGATAGGATATCTCTGCCCCCAGGAACCTTAGGGTTGAAGCCTAGGAGAGTGTTACAGTGTTTGGTGTGATGCGGTGTGGTGCTTGGTGATAGTGCTGCAGAGCCTCTCCTGACCTGCTGGAGTCACCGCCTCCTCCCCTCCAGTATCTGAGAACCACAGATCTAGGGAAGAGCTGGAAGAAGATAAGACACAGGTCGGGGTGGCCTTGTCAAAACACCATGTGACACGTGCAGACAGCAAGGACTCTCAGCACTGACCAGGGGAACGGGCACTGTATGCCGAGGACATCACGGAGAAGCGAGCACAAAGGCAGCTGGAGTGGACAGAAAAGGAGAGAGCAGGCGGTTTAACTGCCTCACTGCCCAGCATCTGGCTTTTGATCACAACTTCCCTGTTCAGAAGAGCCACATATGTGAGGTAGTGATGGAGACAGGTTACTAGGGATCAGAAAAGAAAGTGGGTAGATGGTGTCATCTCCAGGAAGTGTAGTCGCATCTTCCTCTCTTGCCTCTTCTCTTAGACTCTGCTCAGCCCAGCACAGCACCTCCTAAACTTTGACTGTCTTTGCCACTTCCCTTTTTTAAATGGCAGCCAACAAATCATCTTCAATTGAAAAAGCTTGGCCGGGCGTGGTGGCTCACACCTGTAATTCTAGCACTTTGGGAGGCCGAGGTGAGCGGATCACGAGGTCAGGAGATCAAGACCATCCTGGCTAATACGGTGAAACCCCGTCTCTACTAAAAATACAAAAAATTAGCCGGGCGTGGTGGCGAGCGCCTGTAATCCCAGCCACTGGGAAGCTGAGGCAGGAGAATGGCATGAACCCAGGAGGCGGAGCTTGCAGTGAGCCCAGATCGCACCACTGCACTCCTGCCTGTGCAACAGGGCGAGACTCCGTCTCAAAAAAAAAAAAAAGAAAGAAAAAGCTTTTAAAATGATGTCGTCTTGTAAGGAGGCCTTCCGACTCCTCCTGAGCTCTCTGGACAGACAGTGCTGGGCTTCAGGGGAGCTGAGCCAGCTGCTGGGGTGGTTGTTGTTGGTTCAATGCCTGTAGCAGGTATTTGAGTATGAAGACTCAGTATTTCGATAAAATTAAAACACAGAGCTCCTTTCCTTATTCGTCAGTATAGGACCGAAATTCTGGGAGGGTAAGGCTCTATAATCTCTTCACAGTGATTTCAGTATGCAAGTGGTTCATGATTAATTATGAGGGTGATAGCCCCCAATTTAGGAAAAGCTTGCAGTGTTAATCCATTTTTTACTGGGTGAAGGAAGAAGCTGGTCTGCCTTGAACTCACCCCCCCACCGCCCCCCACAGGGACAAGAGCCATCTCTCAGCTCTTTCCTTCACAGTTTACCTGGAAAGCCAGTCCAGGCCACACCTGGATGCTGCGGGGCCTGCCTGCCCACGGCGGTGGCTGATGCCTCCCAGTTGTTGGGCCTCTGGCTGGTGTCTCCTTCCTGACTCTGGACCACTACCCCTGCTGCTTAAGACACCAGCTGCCAGGACATGGCTAGAAGATGGTCGGTGAGTCTCCTCAGAGAGGCAGGCCCCATCTATGGAGGAGCAGGACAGCTGGCGGTCAGGCCCCAGCTGGGGAAGAGGCGGGCTGTCAGCTGGCAGCAGGCTGGGACTTCTGCATGTCACCCAGCGTCTCTGCACGTTCATTCCATTGCCTAGAAGATGATTGATAAGTATCTGTTGGCCGGCTCTTGAATGAATTACAGCATTACTCATTTTATCTAAAAATTAGAAGCAATCCATATGGAATTGTGTATCCACAGAGAAATTCTATACAACCATTAAAAAGTACAAGATCTATCTAGAGGTATTGACACGTAGGGAAAAGGAGTTGTGAAATAATCCCATTTAGGAAAAAAATGTATATACACACAGAGGCAGATGTGCAGAAGAAAAGTCTAGAAGTACATATATCTAACTGTTAAAAGTGGTGATTTCTGAGACATGAATATACAGAGGGCTACCACTTTCCTTATAGAATTCTGTTATGTTAGAATGTGTTGTAAGATGTATCATATTTGAAACCAGAAAAAGATTTTTAGAAATAGATTTCAGATTCATCAGAATCATTGACAAAATTGCAAGTTAAGATTCTAAGACTAGGATTAAATCGGAAATACTTTAAGATCTCTAATTTAAAAACAGATGAATAGAGAACTTTCTGCTAAAGTTATTTTTAAAGATAGTGCTTGCTTTTCCCCCATTGCCTTCTAGGTCTACCTGGAAGCCAAAGAGTAGGAAAAATTCTCTGTGTCATGCATTTCCTATAGTTACCATTGTAAAGCACACAACCAGCCTCAACATGGTTTAGCTGTTTTAGCTAATTCTTACAGAAACATCTAATGCCTGCAAACATTTGCTCTGTAATCACTGTTCAAGTTCTTCTCTAATATACACCTGGTACTTAAAAGGAACCATCCTCAACATCATCTTTGGCAGCCACATTAGTGCAGAATATTTTCTCTGGGATTTGAGCTGGGGTAGGTTTTTTCAGCATATCTGTACACCTCTGAGAATGAGTCAAGTGGCCATGGGTTGAGACTCACCCAACTAGGGCAATAAAGAAAAAAATTAGTCTAATGCATGGTCTTAACAAGAGGGAGAGTGTGAGCATGAATAATTAATCTCACTAGTCTATGGCAATCAGATAAAATGAAGTCCCATTTGCTCAACCTTATTAAAAGAGAGAGAGTACGTGGGAGGGAGGGAGAAATGGTAAAGGTCATTAAGGGACTTGTAACATGGAAAGAACTGCCTTTGAGATGGGTAATGTGTTTTCTAATCTCTGTGGTCTTTAACTAAACGTCATGGTAAAGGTACTCTTCAGATAGTTCTGATTCGTTGAATTATTAAACATTTTAGAAAATACTGGACTCTGGACTAACTTAGATGTCTTTATGATGAATTTGCAGAGAGTCTTTTTGGAAAGGGATTACATCTCACTATATCACTAAGAAATAATTTATCCACTTGTCAAAAAAGAACAACTGGAAGACATAAAGACACATGAAATCAGTGTCAGATTTCAGTTCTTAGGTTTACCATCAGCATTTTACTGACTTAAAGGCCTTACCTTCCTGCTACAGAAGTTGAAGTATTTTAAAAACAAGAGAATATTGAGTCCAAATTTTTGAACACTCTATAATGATAATAGATGCAGAATATTACTTTTATAATAGAATGTGAGGTTGCTCTTTTTATTTTCTCCCTCCAGGTGCCGATTTTATATAATTTTTAGGTTATTCCCTGAAGATAAGAGATTTGGTTATTTCTGTATACTTACTTGGAAGAATAATCTTACTCTTGATATTTTTAAATTGTTGAAATTTTCTGCGTCAGAAATTTTTCTTTTCAACTGCAATTGTTCTCTGTAGTCTTTATGGATTAAGAGAGCATTTTAAATTTTGAATTTGTCCTTTTTCCTTCCAGATGCTGTTAGCAATAGTTAATATTATAGTGTTGTTTTGACCATTAGAAACTTCCAAAGATTCACTTGTTAGAAATGTGTGTTGACAGGATTGATTATTTTCAAGGTAGAGAATATTTAATTTATTATTAACTTCTCAATAGTAAAGTAAAAATCTGTATCCTGGTAAGTGATAAATGTATAGGTTGACAAGAAGAAATGTATAGGTTCCATGTGTGTGCTGAAAGGATAAATCTTTCTACGAAATATTACTATTAAAACCTTTGGCTGGGGCCAAGCGTGGTGGCTCATGCCTATAATCTCAACATTTTGGGAGGCTGAGGTGGGAGGATCACTTGAGGTCAGGAGATCGAGACCAGTCTGGCCAACATGGTGAAACCCCGTCTCTACTAAAAATACAAATATTAGCCAGGCGTGGTGGCGGGCGCCT